>NC_056743.1:1740672448-1741047448 GCF_019279795.1 Protopterus annectens | reverse complement strand
TGTTTGATCTTTAGCAGAACCTTTGAGAGGAGAGGCAGAGGGGGAAAGGCATAAACCGAGAGTCTTTCCCAGGTGAAGGACAGGGCATCCACTTTCCAAGCTTGACTGTTGGGAGTCCTTGTGCAGAATTTGTCCAATTGGTAGTTCTAGGGGGAGACAAACAGGTCCATCTCTGGAGTCCCCCATTTGCTCCTCAAGAGGTTGAATACTTTTGGTTCCAATTTTCATTCGTGTGGGTCCATGAGATTTCTGCTTAGGTCGTCTGCCAGTGAATTTAGCTTGTCTTGCAGGAATTGAGCCACCTAAATATATTTCACTATGGATCCACTGTCTTGCAGGAATTGAGTCACCTAAATATATTTCACTATGAGCGCTGGATAACAGTACTGAGACTACATAGTCAATATTCCGCTCAAAAGGCTTATTCCACTGCTGTTTAGATGATTTAACTCTTTGAAACAACCCCTAGCCCATATCGCACTGCTTTTATATTTTAGCGGAACAGGATATTTGAATTCCTTCCAGCTTCTTGCATATTATCATGTTATATTAAAACATCTGAGTTCTTAACTCTTTATGATACTGGGTCTGCCTTACTGTGTGGCAATATTTTCTGCTCTGTCCTGAATACTAGAATGCTAATATTATACAGACTATTTGAAGCGAGATGCCCATGCTGGTTAGAAGCTTGTATTTAACCTATATATTTCTAAGCTAATGCTAGTATAAGCTGGTAAAGTAAGCTAATGTGTCTTACATCTGTTTAAAGTTTTGTGCTAGTGTAACTGTATTGTTTTGCAACTGTTTATCTGAAGTGCATCTCTCTCTATTTAGCTACCTATAAGCTTATAAGTTAGTACTTACAAGTTAGTATTTAGAAAGTAAGATAATGTGTTTTGCATCTGTTTTAGGTTTGTGCTAGTGTACGCTAACTGTGTTGTTTTGCAACTGTTTATCTGAAGTGCATCTCTCTCTATATCTCTCTCCTATTTTCTCCAGCTTTCCTACCCTGAAACACCTGACTGAGCCTGGCTTGGATGCCTACATCTGATCCATACTAAAACAAACTGTATTGCCTCTACCCCGTACGGGAATTGGATTAAGCTCCTCATAGAAGGATTTAATAAAGTATGTACAACAGCTGCTAAACCTGTATTATTAAGAATTCTAAAGCCCTGCTTGGTACTCAGCATTTTCCCTTGCCAGGAAACCCAGCAGCCAAAAGCTAGCTAGCCCTGTCTCTCCAATATTAGGTCCCCTCTGTGCCACCGTCTCCTTTACCAGACTCTCTTCCCATAATAGACCCAGCCTCGTGATTTCTTCCCTGGTGGAACCTTTACATGCTTTCACTAGGTGACTCCCTCTCCCCACTATTTCCTGACTTCTATTTTCTTTTACTCTTCCCCGGTATCTTTACAAGCTTTAACTCACTAACTTCTCTCTCTCACTCCTTCTTCTAAAAGCTTGTTGCTACTCCTTCCCACTAATCACTGGTCCCTTGTACTCACCTTCTCCACTTAACAGTTCTACTGATAGTCTTCCTTGGCTCTTGGCTCTCACTCCGCTCCCATACCCTGCCCCCAATTCCCACCCGCCCCCACTGCATCTACATTTATACCTCCACAACCACACCCACAATATCACCTATCCAATTACACTCCATTGCTCTCTCTATAACCACTCCCTCCCACACCCACTCTAACCAGCATTCCTCCCTCTAGGAAACCCATCCCACCACTTAGTGTCCTCTACTCAAACCTACACCCTCCCATACTCCACCCATATTAACCCCAACATATTCCTCCTCCCACAATTACCCAGACACATTACTACCTCCTGCACATAGGACCCTACTAAACTTACTTTCTATAACCTACCAACTGCTTACTACCATCTGCATCCCCCACCTTTCGGACCCATCTTCACAATGCTCCCAAAACCTATATCTTCCTTTACTCTTCTAATACTACTCCTCAGTATGGTCTACATTCACTACCTCACCCAGCCCACACTTTTTAACCATTCACAGGCCTTCCACACAACAATACATCTCAACTCACCTCCTTTACAAACTTACACCACAATATCTGCACATATTTATCCTATACAAAACCACCTTTTCTTTACTTATAAGCTTATAAACACTCTAATTAACCTTAATACCATAGTTGATAACAAACCCCTTACTCAAATAATAAAGACCAACATAACCTTTAAGCAGTCCAAATATCTCTCCTACCTAACCCTTTATCTAACTACCTCACTACTATCAGGAGATATCCACCCCAACCCAGGCCCCTCCATCTCTACCAATGTAGATAAATCCATACTATTCACCTCTATAAACTCCCAAAGTATAGTTAACAAAGTACCTAACCTTCAAGCTTGGCTTACATACAATAAACCCGATATCCTATCTATCTCTGAAACTTGGTTAAAACCCCATATAAAGGATCAGGAAATTATACCACCAAATTACTCAATCATCAGAAAAGACCGACCCAAAAAAAAAGGAGGTGGGGTTGCCTTACTATACTCATCCTCCTTGTCAGTCACCCCTTATAACAAACCCATCCCCATTTTTAACAATGCTGAACTACTCCTGTCACTACTCCAAGTCAATAAATACAAGCATATATGTATAGCCTCCCTTTACATTCCCCCTGGTGACAATATTACCACTCTTGAGAATATTCTTTACTGGCTCTCCACCAACATTAACAATGAAATCATAATTTTGGGTGACACCAATATCAATTGGTCTGCCATTCACTCTCCCTCAAGCCCACTCAATATCAACCTTTACAGCTTCTCACAACTAATTAATGACATTACTCGCCCCTCAAAAACTCTCCCCAAAGGTAGTATTCTAGATTGGATTCTAGTCTCCCACCCTCATTACTTCCCTGTCAGTGGTACCCTTCCAGACTCCCTTAGTGACCACCTTCCTATCTTCACTTATCGACTACATGTAAAGAACTCATAACTACATTACTACCTGCAATAATAAAAACTTCAATCCAATAGCTTTCTCTGACTCTCTCAAACTAGTTGACTGGAACATCCTGCATGCTTTACCCCTAGATAATGCCGTGACCCATTTCAACACAACCTTCCTGAACCTTCTAGACTACCATACTCCCATCAGGACCAAAAGAATAAAACTAAAAACTACACCCTGGCTAACCAAAGACACACTAACAGCCATGCGTCATAGAGATAAGGCCTGGACACTTTACCATAAAAATAAAACCCCACTCACCCACAATGAATTTAAAACACATAGAAACAAAGTAAAAAGGCTTGTTATTAAAGATCGACAAAACTACTTTTCCATACTCCAAAATACTAATAAAACAAATCCTCAAAAATTCTGTAAAGGAATCTCTACCCTTATCAATCCTGGCAAAACAGCCACCCCCAGCCCAGACCCCAACGCTTCAGACATTGACTTGGCTACACAATTTAACTCTTTTTTCATAAATTCTATTTCCAACCTAACCTCATCATTCACTGACACCATTACATCCCCAATCTCACCCCAATCCTCTCATACCCTTCCCTCCACTGCCCTCTCCAGAACCACCACCCTCCAATACCTCACCCCCCCTTTCTCCTACTTTCTCACTAAAACCTATCCCCACATCTACCATAAAGAAGCTGATCCAGAAACTAAAGCCTTGCTCTAATGCCCCAGACAATATTCCTTCATACTTTCTTAGTATAGCAGCTGAAACCATTGCCTACCCCATTAGTATGCTAATAAACCGCTCGATCTAAGAAAGCAAAGTACCCCAAATCTGGAAAAAGGCCTTTATCATACCTCTGCATAAAGGTGGCAATAACAATGATACTACAAACTTCCGTCCCATAGCTATTCTGTCTCCCATCTCGAAACTCCTTGAAAAGTGTATCCATCTGCAGCTCCTTCCTTATCTCTTAGACAATCACCTGCTGACTCCAACCCAGCATGGCTTCAGACCTGGTCATAGTACTATGACAGCCCTCCTCTCCTTCTTAGAAACCATAAACAAGGCCAGGGACTCTGGACATATTGTTTCTACCCTACTACTGGACCTCTCAAAAGCCTTTGACACTATCTCTCATAAACTACTCCTTGATAAACTCTCCCAACTTAACCTATGTCCCTCCTCATTAAACTGGTTCTCTAGTTACTTATATAATAGATCTCAAGCTGTTAAATGGAAAAAAAGCCACTTCCTCATTCCTAAGTACTCCAACTGGGGTCCCCCAAGGCTCCATATTGGGTCCTCTACTATTTAATATCTTCATAAACAATTTCCATAATTCTATACCATTCTCAAATATTATTCAATATGCAGACGATTCAACTATTATCTGCTCTGCCACATCCATTCCAGTACTCCAAAAACTCACACAAGATGCATTCTCTATCACTGAACAATGGATGAAAACAAACCATCTAGCATTAAATGCCTCTAAAACCAAATTAATGGTTTTTACTCCCTCTAAACACATCTCTGCCAACACAAACTCCTTCTTAATCACCAGTAACAATAACACATCCTTGGAATTGGTGCCAGAGACTAAGTTACTTGGGGTTCAAATTGACAGTCAGTTGAAATTCCATTCCCACATACAACTAAATATAAAAAAACTCATCAAAAACTAGGTATGCTCTACCGACAAAATCATTTCCTTACACCCACTACTAAAAGCACTCTCTCTTCCTCATTCCTTGTTCCCTCTCTTCTGTATGGTGCCCCACTCCTGACTAACTTACAATCTTCCCTCAAAACACAACTCTCCTCATGCTACAATAAAATAGCCAAATTCGCTAATGGCCACAAAGCATCTACTCACCATTGTTTTTCTCTCCACAAACTAGCATGGTTAGAACTACACAACCAACTCATATATTCTCAACTCACTCTTGCCCACAAGCTCATCTTTAAACCCTTGCTTTGTCCATCTCTTTCCAATACCTTTAAAATGCACCTTCCAAACAGACAACTCAGAACCAATAACCAGAACCTACTTGAACTACACATACCATTACGCCCCCCAGGTAAAAAACTTCTATCTTATAGTTTAGCACGTCTCTGGAACTCCCTACCTCCAGCTATTCGTACCACTTTACATTCAAAAAATATCTTTACTCTCATCTACTAACCCAGTGGGAATGCTCTTGCACCCACCCTTCATAATTTCAATGCTCTTTCATCCACCCTCATATTTTCAAAACTGCCTTACTTTCTTCCTCCTCCTGCTAATAAGTTCCTGCATCTGCCTCTCCTATTGTAGTAACTTGCATCCTTCTATCTAGCTTCCTAATCTCAAATCAGTCATTTTGTACGCCTTACCTAGCAATCTCATCTGAAATGTCACTTGAAATATAGACTCTTAATGTGGACATACTGAAACAGGTTTTATTTTTACAGTAGGTACCACTTGTAAAGCTACATTGATTCTGTATCTTTAAACAGTAATTCTGTATAATTCTACAAATACTGCAATATGACTCACTTTATAGTATGTACCATCTACAAACTGTAATTTGTACAATTCTGTAAATACTGCAGTTTGAATTCTGTATATAATGCAATCTGAATCACTTCTATAGGAAGTACCATCTGCAATAGTCATCACCAGTATGATGCTCTAACTGTGTAATTTTATTGATAACTTGATTGCTAATATTATATTACATTTGTATAACTATGTAACCTTGTTAATGGAGCTTTTCTCCCCAGGACTCCATTGAAAACGGGTTCATCTTGGCCCAATGGACTATCCTGGTAAACCAACTGCAAATAAATAAATAAATAAGTAGGTGCACTTGGTAGCTCAAGGCTGTGTTCCACAGAGCCATGGCTAGTCTGCAGAGAGGGTACGAGTGGGTTTCCCCCTGCTTGTTTATGTACCACATAACTATGGTGTTGTCTGTCTTTATCAATAATTGTCCTGGAAGGATGTGGTCCTTGAAGGCTGTCAGGGAATTCTGTACAGCTAACATTTCTTTTTGGATGACATGCACATGCATCTGACTCGGGATCCATTTGCCCTGAATGCAATGCCCTGCCAAGTGAGCTCCCCCCCCCCATGCATAGTCTGCTGCGTCTGTAGTCAGGATTTGGGAGGCAGGGGTAGACTGAAAGGAAGCCCCTTGTTGAGGTGGCAGGCCTCTACCCACCAAAGGATCTGTCTTTATACAAGGAATGATAGGAATCATTGCTTCAAGGTCCTGAGAATGTTGACACCATAGGCTTTTTAGATACCATTGTAGTTTCCTCGTATGCAGTCTTGTATATGGAATTAGTAGAATGCAAGAGGCCATGAAACCCAGGGCTTGCAAATAGCTGGGTATTTGTGGCCAGTAGTTTGAAGTAGGCTGTCAAACTTGTTTCTCTGGCATGAGGTAAGCCATCTGGGAAGCTGTGTTCAAGCTTGCTCCCAGGAATACAATCTGTTGGCAGGGTACCAGATGAGATTTCTTTTTGTTTATGGTGTACCCCAGCAAGGTTAGAAGTTTCTTTACAAATGCCAGATGTTTTAATAGCATGTCCTAGCTTTCTGCCTGAATTAGACAATCGTCCACGTATGGGTATATTTTAATATTTCTCTGCCTGCAAAATGCAATGGCTGGAGCAAGACACTTTGTGAATACCCTATGTGTAGTAAATAAGCCAAAGGGAAGTGCAGAAAACTGATAGTGCATGGAGCCTGCTCTGAAGTGTAGGTATTCCTGCAAGATTCCTTTATTGGAATGTGTGGGTAAGCTTCCTTTATGTCTAAGGTTGCCAACCAGACATCTTTGCCTAGCATAAGAAACAGCTGTTGAAGTGTTAGCATTTTGAATTTTGGGATTACCAAAAAGGTGTTTAGAATAGAGAGGTCCAGGATAGGACGCGAGGAGCTGTCTTTTCTGGGTACCAGGAAAAGTCTTGAGTAAAAACCTTGTCCCCTTACTTCTGCTGGGATAGTTTGAATAGCCCTGATACTTACAAGAGAGAGAACCTGCTGTTGAGCCTCTGCCCAATGATTTGGGGGTGGGTCTGGCCAACTGTTTGAGGTTGGTAAGGTGTGGAAGTGGAATCTGTATCCTTGAAAGACTACATTTAAAACCCATTTGTCCTGGGTAATGATTTCCCAGCTTTTTGCATGCAGGGCGATCTTTACCCCTAAGGGAGCAGGCAGTTGAGCAGGGCTTGGAAGGGTTAGGGTCAAGTCATTGTGACATTTTTCCATGGGGGGGTCTTATTACATACAGCTTTGGAAGTGGGAGCCCCCCACCGCTTAGGCCTGTGTGTACCTCGAGAATGTAGCCTAGGTGGTCTGCTGTTCCTGGGTTTGGGCTGAGCAGGCCCGGAAGAAACTGGAAAGGACCAATTCTTAGAAGGCCAATGCCTACTAAATCTGGGAGGCTGTACTTGCAGGAAATCTTTTACAGCTTGCATAGACTTAGCTTTTTCCTCCATCTTTTTAAGGACGACTTCTGCTTTGTTGCCAAACAGGCGGTCTTGGTTTAAGAGAGCATCCAGTAATTTAGCTTTAACATGATCTGGCAAGTTTTGCTCCTTAAGCCAAGCATGCCTTCTAAGTACAGACCCAGTGACAGCAGCCCTGTAAGATGCTTCTAAAGAATCAAAACCACATTGCAAAGTATGTTTGCCAACTTGTTCAGCAGAATGCATTAAATCTTGTAATTCTTTATGTTCAGCACAGTTAGGAATCAACATTTTCTGTTTAAGAAGTCCCATAATATGTTGTTGATACTTTAACATATGAAACTGGCAGTTTAAGGCCCTAATGGCCAAAGTAGCAGAAGTGGGTTCAGGCGCCTAGGCAGCGAGACATTTCCCTGTGGTACATTCGACTGGGGACATATGGCTGAAGTGACATAGTGCTGCAGAGATATATGGCTGTTTGCAAATTCCCTGTGGGCAAAGAGAAGCATACACTACCATGCCCACAGCTTTAATAACCAAATGCACAGGGGGAAAACAATGTCCATGGTCCCCAAGAGAACAGAACATGAGACAGCAGGCAATATGGCAGGCATCAGCAGCAGGCTGGCCAGAGAGCATGTCAGTGGCAGTAATAATGCAGTGCACAATAAGCAGTGCCTTTATAATTGGAGTATGTGGACCACTACCCCCTTCACAGTGTCTAGGGAACATTACCTAAATACAGTAGCCTGCAAGATTTTCCCCATGCTGTAGCACACTTCTACATATAGTAGTTATATAAGTATGCACTGTACACTGAGCACAACACTGATTACTTCTTCTGCTGCCATGCATTTGGCTATTAAAGCTGTGAGCATAGCAGTGTGTGCTTCTCTTTGCCCACAGGGAATTTGCAAACAGCCATATTTCTCTGCAGCTGAATGTCACTTCAGCCATGTGTCCCCAGTCAAATGTACCACAGGGAAATGTCTCGCTGCCTAGGTGCCTGAACCCAGCAGAAGTATATACCTTCTTACCCCATCTGTCCAAGGCCCTGGAATCTCTATCAGAGGGGGTAGGGTTTTTAGCAGTAGTAGCCTTAATGCCTTTTGGTCCTTGGGGAAATGGTTCCTGGATCCGCAGTAAAATTTTTGAAGAGAAACTTGTGAAAGTCAGGTACTCAGTAATACCGGTCAGGTTTTCTGGGAGCTGGAGGTAGAGAGTCTGGGATCAGGCTAGATTCCAAGAAGGCATCATCTACAATGTCCAGAACAGGAGGGATAGCTAAAGGCCTGTGTTGAGGGAGGAGTAAGAATTCCCTAAGCCTCTTTTTGGAGTCAGAGTAATCCTGGCTTTCCCAGCGGAAATGCTCCCTAAGAGAGTGCAAGGTTTCACCAAAAGAATAGTACAGTTGTGTACACTTACCATAAATGTAGATGTTCGAGTGTATTCACTGTTGCAGTCATTACATTTGGTGTAATCTGCTGGCAGGTTGCCCTTAGTCGGCCTGAATTCCAAAGTCTTGGATCCTGTGTCGGTTGCTGTCTTCTCTTCCATGAGTTCAGGTTGTCAGTGGTATAAAACATGCAGCTGACGCCATTTTCTTTAGTTTTTCTTGCCCCCGATGTCAGGTGCTCCCAAAAAGGTAGCAATGTTTTATATATATAGATATATATATATATATATATATATATATATATATATATATATATATAGATATATATATATATATATTATACATGCATCAATATAAACTTTACCTTCATCTACAAGCAAATACACCACATAGGTTGTAGAAGATAGAGAAGGAAATATAAACTTTAGAATGACAGGGGGATGGCGGGAGGGTAACCTGGACTGCAACAGTGAATACACTTGAACATCTACATTTATGGTAAGTGTACACAACTGTACTATGTTCTTCGTGTTTCACTATTGCAGTCATTACATTTGGGTAGAATCCCAAAGCTATGGTTGGGAGGCTGGGGCTAAACAGCATTAGGTGCGGCTATAAGGCCCTGCAGCCCTGCAGTGGCAAAGCCTGCCCTGGACTTACAGTAAAGAGGTAAATGATAATGCTTTGTAAAGGTGTGAACAGAACTCAAAGTAGCAGCCTCTAGAATGTCTTTGGTTGGTACTCCCCTGAGAAAGGCTGCTGAAGTAGCTGCATCTCTGGTGGAATGAGACCTAATGCCCTTGGGCACAGGTTTACCATTGTGTAAGTAACAGATGCAGTGGCTTATCCATTTTGAAATTGTCTGCTTTGAAATAGCCTTTCCTTCTGATCCTGCAGCATATGACACTAGTAATTGCTCAGTTTTTCTTAGAGCTTTTGTCCTGCTCAAGTAGAATCTTAACTTTGTGTACTTCCAAGGAATGCAGAATTCTCTCCCCTTTGTTCTGCGGATTTGGATAAAAAGTTGGCAGATGAATTGTTTGGGTAAGAGCCACACTGGAAACCACCTTAGGCATAAAAGTAGGATTTGTCCTCAGATACACCCTGTCTTGGTAAAATATGATAAAAGGCTCTACAGCCATGAGGGCCTGTAGCTCTGAAACTCTTCTTGCTGAAGCAATTGCTAGTAGCAGAGCTGTCTTCCATGATAACAACTTTATATCAGCGGTAGCAGCTGGTTCAAATGGAGGCAGGGTGAGCTTTTCCAACACATAATTGAGGTCCCATGCAGGTAATGGTGATCTTCTAGGAGGCCTTACATTTTTGGCTCCTCTAAGATACTGCTTTATTTAAGGATGAGAAAAGATTGGTGGCTCTGTATTGTAATGTGCCGAAATGGCAGAGGCATGGATTTTGATTGATGAGAAAGATAGGCCTTTGTCAAGCATCTCAGTCAAGTATTGTAATATCTGAGGAATATGTGGTTCTGCTGTATTAGTTCCTTGTGCTTCATTCCAAGCACAGAATCTCTTCCATTTGTCAGCAAAAGATTTTCTAGTACTAGGCCTTCTGGCTTCAGGTTTAGAGTCTGTAGTTGATTGTGCAGGATCTGATTGTTTTGCTGGGACAGTAGTTGTGGTCTTTGAGGCAAGGTCCAAGCTGGGTATTGAGACAAGTTCCTTAGGATTGGGTACCAGTATTGGTGGGGCCAGTCCGGGGCAATTAATATCATCTTTGGCTTCTCTTGACTGACTTTTAGGAGGACCTTGGGTAGAAGAGGCAGAGGAGGAAAGGTGTAAACTGATAGTTTTTTCCAAATGAAGGATAGGGCGTCCACTTTCCATGCTTGTCTGTGATAAGTCCTTGTGCAGAATCTTTTCAACTGATAATTTTGAGGAGAAGCAAATAGATCTATGTCTGGGCTCCCCCATTCCTCTGTTATCATGCTGAAGACTTGTGGATTTAGTTTCCACTTGTGAGGATCCATAAGGTTTCTGCTTAAATCGTCTGCCAGAGTGTTTTGTTTTCCTGGCAGGAATTGAGCTTGAAGATGTATTTGGTAGGGCAAAGCTGTGTCCCACAGTGCCATGGCTAATCTGCAAAGGGGGTATGAGTGTGTGCCCCCATGCTTGTTTATATACCACATGACTGTGGTGTTGTCAGTCTTTATCAGTAGTTGTCCGGGATGAACTAAGTCCTTGAAGGCTGTTAGGGCATTTTGAACAGCTAACATCTCTTTCTGGTTGATATGTAGATGCATTTGTTTTGGTGCCCATATGCCTTGAATGCATCTTCCTGCCATGTGGGCCCCCCAGGCATAATCTGATGAGTCTGTTGTTAAGGTTTGGCTGGCAGGGGGTAGAGTGAAGGGCCGTCCCATGTTTTGGTGACAGGCCTTTGCCCACCATAGAAACTCCTGTTGCAGGCAGGGAATGAGAGGAATCATTGTTTCCAGACTGTGTGAATGTTGACTCCATAAACTTTTTAGGTACCATTGAAGTTTCCTCATATGCAGTCTTGCATATGGAATTAGTAGGATGCAGGATGCCATGAAGCCCACAGCCTGCAGAATTTGTCTTGCAGAAGACTGTGCTTTTGTTGCCATCAGTTTGAAGTAAGTAGTCAGTTGCCTTTGTTTGTCTGGCGTGAGGTAAGCCATCTGGGCAGTTGTATTCAAGCTTGCACCCAGGAATGTTATCTTTTGAGAGGGTACCAGTTGTGATTTATTTTCATTTATTGTGTACCCTAGGCATTTTAGAAGCCTTTTCACAAACACCAAGTGTCGAAGAAGAGTGTCCTTGTTCTCTGCTTGAATGAGACAGTCATCCTAGTAAGGATATATCTGTATGCTTCTTCGTCTGCAAAATGCAATTACTGGTGCCAGGCACTTTGTAAAGACCCTGGGCGCAGTAGATAATCCAAAGGGCAGTGCACAGAATTGGTAATGCATTAAGCCAGCCTTGAATCGGTGGTATCTTCTGCACGATTGTCTTATTGGGACATGCAGGTTTGCCTCTTTTAGGTCTAAAGTCACCAGCCAATCATTCTTGCCCAGCATGGGCAGAAGCTGCTGCAAAGTCAGCCTTTTGAATTTTGGAATGTCCAGGTATGTGTTCAAAATCGATAAATCCAGTACTGGCCTCCAGGTCTTGTCCTTTCTGGGTACCAAGAACAGTCTTAAGTAAAAACCTTGTCCTTTTTCCTGTTCTGGTACTGTCTGAATGGCCCTCATATCCATGAGTGATGTAACCCGTTTCTGTGCCTCTGCCCATTGATTTTTTGGCAGATCTGGCCAACCATTTGCCATTGGCAGAGTGTGGAAATGGAATCTGTATCCCTGTGATACGATGTTTAGTACCCACTTGTCCTGGGTTAACTGCCAATTTTGAGCAAGAAGTGCTCATTTTCCCCCTATGGGTGCTGCCAAAAGATAAGTGCTTGGTGTAGGCAGAGGAAAGTCATTAGGATGGCTTTCTGTATGTTTGCGTTTTATCTCCTCCAGATTTGGAGGTGGATGCGCCCCGTTGCTTTGACCTACATGAGTCTTGCGCCTGGTATCTGGAACCCTTAGGGCATCTGGATTTGCCCCTTTGAGCTCTGTCTGACACAGGAAATGACCAATTTTTTGTAGACCAGTGTCTACTGAATCTTGGTAGCTGCACTTGTAAGAAGTCTTTAACAGTTTGCATAGACTTCGCTTTGTCTTCCATTTTCTTTAAAACCTCTTCTGCCTTAATACCAAACAGAGAATCATGCTGTAAAGGTGCATTTAACAATTTAGCTTTAACATGGTCAGGCAAATTTTGTTCCTTTAACCAGGCATGCCTCCTAATCACAGATCCAGTAACTGCGGCCCTACAGGAGGCCTCTAAAGAATCAAAACCACATTGCAAAGCATGCTTTCCAACTTGTTCAGCTGCATGCAATAATTCCTGCAATTCTTTATTTTCTGCACATTCTGAAATCAACATCATTTTCTGTTTCAGCAATCCCATAACATTGTTGGCACTGAAGCATATGAAATTGACAGTTTAAGGCCCTGATTGCCAAGGTTGCAGATGTATAAGCCTTTTTCCCCATCTGTCCAGTGCCCTTGAATCTCTGTCAGAGGGGGTAGGATTTTTTGTTGTTGAGGCCTTAACTCCCTTTGGGCCCTGTGAAATAGTTTCAGGATCAGCAGCAGGGTTTCTAAATAAAAATTTATGTGAGTCAGGGACCCTGTAATATCTGTCAGGCTTACTGGGAGCCAGAGGTAGAGAGTCAGGGGTCAAACTTGACTCCGAAAACACATCAGCCACAATATCTAAAACAGGGGGAATGGCTAAAGGCTTGTGTTGAAGGAGAAGAAGGAAATCCCTGAGCCTCTTTTTTGATTCTGAGAAGTCTTGACTCTCCCACTGGAAATGCTCCCTCAAAGTATGCAAGGTTTCTCCAAATGAATATTTCTCAGGAGGAGATGCAGATGGAATAGACTCCTCAGCATCAGAATACTCATAGGGAGGTATAGATAATTCCTGATCAGAAGAGGAATCAGAAGAAATAGAAACCTGATCTGAAGATTCATAATCAGTGTCTTGCCTAAGCCTCTTATCTGGAGAGGGATCGGTACCCCTGATCAAGGTAATAAGGTCTTCAGCCATTTTGATTGTCTATTTTTTAAGCATAGAGGCCTGTGCACGTGGCTCATGCATCAGTTTTTTAGCTTTAGAAGTTGCTTTTGTCTTTGGTTTTGCAGTTGTCGCCGGTTTGATATACAAATGTTGAGGTCTGAATACACCCTCAGAAGCCGGTGCCTGCTCAGAGGCTTCGGACCCATCCGAGGGAGATACATCTGGCCCAATACCTTGAGTATCTTGTGGCATGCCGGACTCCACATGGGTGTTGGTAGAGGTCTGCAACTCAAAGGTAGCGGGTATCAGGGGTTGCGAAAGCGCCTCACTGAGTACCAGCGAACCAGCGACTGGCTTAGGAGAAGCTTCGTCGTCAGTTTTGGATCTCGACTGCCTTTCTTTGTCCTTTTCTTTGCGTTTTTTATGTACTCCGGTAGTTGGATTGCTATCTGACGACATTTCTGGGTAGTTAAATCTGTTTTCAAAATACACCAACACTTAACAGTGCACTGGTTAAATCTAGCACAAAACCGACAGCCAGGCAGATTGTGATCAGGGCCTAGGCAAGGAATACAGTATAAATGGAAATCCTTATGAGGTATTTGCTTCCCACAAGTAATACAATTATTAACTTTTTCTGACATCGGTAAAAAGCAAGAAAAAAGTTTCCCCGACGGGGTACTTAACTTTAGTGAAGACTTCGGTTCTGAAACTCAAACTCGAATATTTCAGTAGTCGGACAACTGGCACTTGCGAAATACTTCTGCTTCGGGCACCGCACGGCAAGAAAGACTAAAGAAAATGGTGTCGGCTGCATGTTTTATACCCCTGACGTCATGGAAGAGAAGACAGCAACTGACACAGGACCCAAGACCTTGGAATTCAGGCTGACTGAAGGCAACCTGCCAGCAGATTACCCCAAATGTAATGACTGCAACAGTGAAACACGAAGAACATCTTCTGGAGGGGAAGCAGAGGGAACGGAATCCTCTGCATCAGAATCCTCATAGGTAGATAAGGGCAAATCCTGATAATCAGAAGATACAGAAATTTCAGAAACCTGATCAGAAGGAAAATCAGTTCTAGGTCTCTTAGAAGGGGAAGGCTGACTTCCTCTAATTAAAGTAATAAGGTCTTCAGCCATTCTTATCATTTGTTTTTTAGGCATATGGGCCTGACCATGCGGTTTGGACGTTGGTTTTCTAGGCATGGGTCGAGTTTTAGGCCTTGAAGAAGAATATGGCGTTGGTTTGAAATGCAAGTCTGTAGGCCTGAATACACCCTCAGAAGCCAGTGCCTGCACAGAGGCTCTAGACCCATCCAAGGTAGAGACATCTGCAGGTTCCATAGTCGAAGTATCTCATGGCATACCGGACTCCGAAAGGGTCTCAGCATAGGCCTGCTAATCTGAAGTAGCGGGTATCAGGGGCTGCGAAAGCACCTCACTGAGTACCAGTGAACTGGTGACTAGCTTAATGGAAGCATCGTCGGCAGTTTTGGACCTATGTGGTCTGTCTCTGTCTTTTATCTTTATGTTTTTTTGGAATACTGGTAGTCGGATGGCTTACCGAAGAAATTTCTGGATAGTTAAACAGAGTACCAAAATAATTTGCTGCAAAAATAGCCCGACGACGAATAGTTCGGGGGTTGTATAAGGCACAAAACAGACAGCGAGGGACGTCGTGGTCTGGGTCTAAGCAAGGAATGCAGTACAAATGAAAATCTTTATGAGGTATTTGCTTTCCACAGGTAATACAATTATTAACTTTTACTGACATCGGTTTAAGAGCAAGAAAAAGGATCCCCAACGGGGTACTTAGCTTTTTTGAAAACTTCGGTTCTGAAACTCGAAAATGAAAATTTCAGGAGTCGGCCAACCGGCACTTGCGAACTGCTTCTGTTTCGGGCACCGCGTGGCAAGAAAGACTGATGTAATGGTGTCAGCTGCATGTTTTATACCCCTGATGTCATGGAAGGAGGGACAGCACCCGATGCAGGATCCCAAGACTCTGATATTCAGGCCAGCTGAGGGCTACCTGCAGGCAGATAACCCAAATGTAATGACTGCAACAGTGAAACACGAAGAACATCCATAGAACCAAAGGAGGCCCTGTCCCTGGAGGTCTTATCCAATTTGTAATGAGTGATAAAGGTATGAGATGAGGACCATGTGGCTGCTGCACAAATGGTATCTATAGGCAGACATGCCAGAAAGGCTGAAGATGTGGAAATTGCCCTGGTTGAGTGATCCTTGACTTTATGATTTAATGTCATATGCGTAGAGTTGTATGTGAAAGAAATACAATCTGACAACCATTTTGACAAAGTGATTTTTACCACCAGAGTGCCCTTCTTTGAATTTGAAAAGGAGACAAAAAGTTGATCCGACTTTCTGAAGTCCTTAGTCCTGTCTAAATAGAATTGAAGTTGCCAAGGGACATCGAGTTTGTGCAACATGTGTTCCATTTTGTTTTTATATTCGGGAAAAAACACAGGTAATTCTATAGTCTGGTTGAGATTTGTTTCAGAACAAACCTTAGGTAGGAATGAAAGATTTGTTCTCAGTGTTACTCTATCATTATGAAAAATCAAGTATGGGGCTTTGATGGACAAGGCATGTAGTTCCGAAATTCTTTGAGCGGAAGTAATAGCTATTAGGAAAATGGTCTTCCATGATAGGTATTTCAAATCACAGGATAATGGTGGTTCAAAGGGGGCTAAAATGATCCGTGAGAGCACAAAATTGAAATTCCATGGAGCAGATGGGGTTCTAATAAGTGGTCTCAAGTGAACAGTACCCTTAAGAAATGCTTTAGAAAGTCTGTGTGACATGATGGGAGTCTGTTGATCACCAATATGAAAATTAGAGTTTGCTGCCCATTGAACCTTAAGGGTTACTGCAGCCGCTCCTTCATGAAATAGTTTAGTCAGAAACGCTAGAATAGAAGAAAATGAAGCCGTATATGGGTCAACATTATTATTTGACGGCCATATGGATCAGAAGATCTGGAACTGGGTCCAGAATCCATGGTTCTTCCAGTAGATGAGGCTACAGAAAGGGGAACCAAATTTGACAAGGCTAGTAAGGGGCTATTAAAATAATGGTCCTTCCCAGAGTGCTGGCTTTCTGTAGGAATTTGGATATCAGAGGAAATGGGGGAAAGGCATAAAGACGTCCCGGGGGCCAACTGTGTATAAGTGCATCCCTTGGGGCATCTCCCGAGTTGGGGATCAGGGCAAAGTAGTTGCTGCATTTGGTGTTGGTGGGGGTTGCAAACAGGTCACAGCAAGGCTGGCCCCATCTGAGGAATATCCTTTCTGCTACTACTTCTTTCAGGGACCACTTGTGAGGAGACAGTATTGCTCTGCTCAACTTGTCCGCTATCACACTGGACCTCCCCGGAATGTGCATTGCTATCAGAAAGTACTGGGTGGATATTGCCCACTCAGGATACGAACCAAACTGTAGCAAACTACGTCAGGTAAATGGATATTCCAAAAAACACATCAACCAGTAGAAACGTTTACTTTTTTATTCCAACAAAGCTTTCAGGAAAACTTCCTTCATCAGTGTTTAACTAACATTCAAAATCATTTAATTTTATACTCTAATTCAAACAACACATGACACAGCCAACCAATACAGTTATAAAACAATTCTGCAAACAATGTGTTAAGCAAACAATATATACAAGCAGGGTATTCAAAACCTTCGTTCTAAAACATCTTATTCATAAAACAGCTTTATTAAAAGCATATATACACATATATTAATTTATATTAATTTGTATTGGAATGAGCTCTTGCATGGCCACCAAAATGGAGAGTGATATTACTAACTCTTCCACATTCGTGCACTATAGTACCCTTTACCAGCAGATGTTAGACAGGCTTAATACATTTGAAAAAAGACTTGAAGCTACAAAACAGCATAAGCTTCATCGTGACATAGATGACTTTAAGGTTGGTCATATTTTTTCTTGGCTTAAAAGTGCTAATACTGCTAATTTTGCTATGAGTACAACATATGCGAAGAAAAATGTAGTGCGGAAGGGCAGAATGAATGAAATGGATGGTTTTCCTGAAGCTGAGGGAGCATTAGTCAGTCACAGCCCTCGATCTGATAAATCCATCCAATAGGAGTGGAGAGCGTGTATGTCCACTCCCCCTAACTCAAACCACAAATGAGGAATCTGAGCTAATGAATATTCAGTATGCAGGAGACTCATCAAATCAGCAGTATGAATTGGTGAATTCAACCAATCAAATAAACTCTGGTTTAATGCAGTCAGCTGGAAGCAGTAGCGCAGAAATTTCGAATGTGGCAACGAATGTAAAATATGTTGAGGTTTTTTTGAAGGGGGCAAGGACAATACCTGTGAAGTTACCCGAGAAAGTAGATGTACGGAAGAAGAAAGAACCAAGAGGGAAGATTGCAACAACGAAACAAACTACAAGGAATGATGAAGAACAAGTCCAATGTCCCACAACAAGCAGGGACAGAGGTTTTAATTAAGAAAAAGACTGTGTTCATGAATTTGTCTAATTATAACTTAACGAAAGCCACTGAAAAATTATTTGATAAAGGTCTGCAATTTATACCAACTCGGCCAGATACTGTTGTTGATGCAATAACTGACCTAAAGGCTTTTGTTAAGAATGTGAGTTTAAAATTGACTTTTAAAGACACATTACATGAACATAATGTTGTTTGTAAAAAAATCTAGTACTTTTATTCAAAATAATTGTACTGTGTTAAATGCTTTTATGTCTGTGTGCGAGCAGGATATAATAAAACTATATGAACACAGAGGAAGAAAAGTTTATAACTTATCATACGAAGAATATAAAGGACTAAAATATCTATGCTGTGATGATAGTATAATAATTATGCAAGCGGACAAGGGTGTGGCTATTGTTTTGTTTAATAAGTCTGATTATAATGCCCTGATGGAAGAATTTTGTCTGATGAAGTGACTTTTAGAGCTATCACCTTTGATGAAGTGAAAAAACATACAGCAGATGTGAATATGTATATTTATGAGCTTCAACTACAAAATGATATTCCTTTAGAACTCTACCTATTTTATGGTTTCATGCCCAGTGATACCAATGATATATGGGATCCCCAAACTTCATAAATCAGTTACACCCCCCCCCCAATGAGATCTATCATTTCAGGAAGGAGCCATTATCAATTTATATACAAAATGCTTTAAGTAATTATCTGATATTATGTTCTAGTATTTTAAAAGATACAAATGATTTTTTAACTATGCTCTATAAATGGTACAAACAAAACTTGAATGTTGATTACATGATGGTTACCCTTGATATAAACTCTCTTTTTACTGTAATACCGAATGAATATGGAGTTAATGCTATATCTGACTTTTTGTGCAAGAATACAGATATGAATGGTAGAAGTACAGAGAATTTATGTGGTTTGATTGAAGTTTTGACAAAAAATGTTTTTCTGTTTAACGGTAAACCTTTTTTGCAACAAAGTGGTGTGGCCATGGGGATGCCCATGGCTAACACTTATGCAAACATGGTATTACATGAATGGGAAAGTGAGTTTATAAACAATAGCAGTAACTCTTACAAGGATAATGTATGTTTGTATCAGAGTTTTGTAGATTGCTTTATAATTTGGAAAGGATCCCTGAATGATTTGAATGCTTTTGTGCAGTACTTAAATACAACAACCTCATTTTTAAGATTTAAGATGACTACTTCTGACACTAATATTGTGTTTTGGGATCTGCAATTACTGTAAGAGCACAATCAACTTATTACCACAGTCCATAGAAAGGGTGTACAAGTTACCAGATATACACATGTAAATAGTATGCATAGTAGGCATATTTTTAAAGGTATGCTGAAGGGGCAGTTTTTAAGAATTAGTAAACACAATACTGATGAAAAAAAGATGTAAAGAGCAAATGGAGCAATTGTTCTGTGATTTTGTAAATAGGGGCTATGATGCTGAATTAACAAAAAATATCATGGATAGCACATTAAAAGATAGAGCACAACAGGCAAACCCCATATTTGGTGAGAAGACAGCCATGGATATGATGCCGGATGAGAAGAATGTGGAAGTAGCAGTTAGATATGTTACTACATATACAGACAGGGTTAAACAAGTAGAAGATATCATTCGTAAACATTGGTGAATCTTAATGATATTGCAAGAGCTCATTCCAATCTTGGGACATACACCTAAGTTTACCTATAGGAATTGTGTAAATTTGAAAAGACAATGTTATAAAGATTTTGAGATGAATACAAATATTCCTAAGGTGAACAGAAACGGGATTGTTCCATGTAAAGGATGTAGTTGTTGTAAGGATATCTGTGAAGAGCAGTATTTTGAACACCCCTTAAGAGGTACGAAATATGAAGTTAGATATCAGGTAAATTGTAATACTACATTTATAGTCTGCCTAGGAACATGTGAAAAATGTAGATGTTTCTATGTAGGAAAATGTTCTAGATGCCTAAGAGATAGGTAGGATAATAGAACAGAAATCAGAAATCAAAAGGAAGATAGAAACCAATGAGTTAGCTAAGCACATTATAGACAATAATGAAATGCACACTTTTAGATTTGAAGTGTTAGCAATACTATATAAAAATATTAGAGTTGGTAAATAGGCTGGATGTGGCCGAGTATAAATGGATCACTTTACTTGAAGCTGATAAGTATCCAGGTTTGAATAATACAAATACAATAAAACCCATCCTGGTTAAGAAACAAAAGCAGTATAAATAATAATAAAAAGTCTATTCTTCTATGCTATTTTACTTATTTAAATATAACTTATTTAATACAAATTAATATAAATATATGTGTATATATGCTTCTAATAAAGCTGTTTTATGAATAAGATGTTTTAGAACAAAGGTTTTGAATACCCTGCTTGTATATATTGCTTGCTTAACACAGTTTGCATAATTAATTGCTTTTATAACTGTATTGGATTGGTTGGCTGTGTCATGTGTTTGAATTAGGAGTATAAAATCAAATGCAAAAAAACAAGAACTCCCAGGGAGTGACTGCTCCGAGCACCACACATAGTCCAAGAATAATAGTAAACAAAAAACACAGGTACCGGAGCAATACAAAGCTGTTAGAGTCAAAAATCATCCAGTCCACGATAAAATAATTTATTCAGGAGCCACAATAGAAACAACTGAGGTAAGTGCTTTCACCTAACAGGGCTTCATCAGACCATGAGCACTCACAAAATAGGTATTTCCTTTTATATAAAAAAAGGTGCAAAACCAAGATTAATGAATGATCTTAAAGTGATAGGCATGTCTGCAAATGACAAACATTTATACACTAAAACTCAAACGCAAACATATTTTAGGTCAGGCCATGAGGGTATCCCGGTATAATCCATCTTATACAGGATTTACTTTGGAACTGAATGATTTGCGAGAAAGGTTCATGGCTAGGGCATACAGGACAGAGGAAAATGATAAGGGGTTGTGTGGTTTGTCCACATTGAGGGAGGGTGTAGTTACTCATTTTTCAGATGTTTCAGCTGGTCAAGGTGTAGTGGAGCCTTCTAAGGGGTCTATTAAATCTGATAGGATCAGGGTACCCCTGTTTTATACCCAAGATGTGGAAAGTGTTAAGGATGTTATCAGGACTCATTGAGAGGTGTTAACAGTGGACCCTAGTATTAAAGAGATAGTAGGAGATGCCCCACACTTTGTTTACAAGAATAAATTCAACCTGAAGTGGTTATTGTGCTACCCCACCACATGGGTAGGGTTGAGAGTCATGATATGTTGAGGACATTTCCCTGTAATCAGTGCAATTTTTGTGATTGTATAGACTCAAGTTTTGTTCATCCACGATGGTAGTAGATATATGTTCTGGGTTCTTGCTGATTGTAAGTCCGAGCATGTAATATATCTCGCATGCTGTGTAACGTGCAGGGCATTTTATGTTGGCAAGACAGATAGGAAGTTTAGGGACAGGATACCTGAACACCTCTACCAGATCAGGTTTAGGTCCCCTGTTAATGCACTTTCTAAACATGTCCTGGGAACAGATGATAACCATGTGTTTAAGTTTAGAGTCATTGCTATGATATATGCCAACCCCAGAGGTGGGGATACCAGGAACCGCACTGAGAGTCAGGAAGCTACATGGATCATTAGGCTCAGGGCAGATCAAGACCCTGGACTTAATGACAAAGTACCCATTAAGCCCTTTTTGAAGTCCAGAGGGCTTAGGTAGAGGTAGGATTGTGTTGTGGTGTGTATTCTTTATACATATATATGTTTTTTATGCATAGGTATATATTTTATAAAACTTTGTTTATATATATATATATATATATATATATATATATATACACATATATATATATATATATATATATATATATTTTATATATTTTTATATGTATTATTGATCTATTCAATTGTATGTGTGTTTGAGTTTTAGTGTACAAATGTTTGTCATTTGCAGACATGCCTATCACTTTAAGATCATTCATTGATCTTGGTTTTGCGCCTTTTCTTATATAAAAGGAAATATCTATTTTGTGAGTGCTCATGGTCTGATGAAGCCCCATTGGGTGAAAGTGCTTACCTCAGTAGTTCTATTGTGGCTCCTGAATAAATTATTTTATCGTGTGGTTTTTGTTTACTATTATAAAATTAAATGATTTTGAATGTTAGTTAAACACTTATGAAGGGAGTTTTCCTGAAAGCTTTGTTGGAATAAAAAAGTAAACATTTCTACTGGCTGGTGTGTTGCTTGGATATTGCCCACTGCCATACTCTCAAGGCCTCTCGACATAAGGGGTACGATCTGGTTCCTCCCTGTTTCTGTACCAGACCACTGACATGTTGTCCATCTGTACTGCAATGGTCCTTAGAGGTAGAAAGTTTTGAAATACCGCTCTCATCTCTAGGACATTGATATGCAGATGAGCCTCGTGATTCTCAAATGAGCCTTGGGCTGTCCTTCCCTGAAAATGCCCCCCCCCCCATCAGGGAGGCGTCTGTGGTCACAGTGGCAACTGGGGTTGGAAGAACAAAGGGATGTCCTATTGTCACTTGAGGAGAGGTCAGGCACCAAATAAGATCCCTCTTGCATAACTTTGTTATTATAATGTGGTGAGACATTGGAAGTTCCTGATAAGACCATTGTATGAAAACCAGCCATTGTAGTATCCACATGTGTATTCGGGTCTAATGGAATGGTAATGATGGCTGCAGCCATGGTCCCTAGTAATTTCAGCACTACCGAAACTGGGGCTCTCTGTTTGGGGATGAGGACCAGAACTTGTTGTCGAAGGCTCACCACTCTTTCCATTGGAAGTTTTAGGGTCATGGAAACTGTGTCCAGATCTGCTCCTATAAAGACTGGATGGCTGTAAAGCAGATTTTTCCCACTTTACAGTAATCCCTAATTGACTGCAAAGATCTAAGGTTGTCTCCCTTGTTTGTATGAGTTGATGCTTGGTGGTGGTGGTGGTGAGGAGCCAGTCGTCTAAATATGGAAACACCTGGAATCCTAACTATCTCAGATGAGCCGTGACTACTGCCATGCATTTGTGAACACTCTGGGGGCTGTAGCGAGACCAAAGGGCAGAGCTCGAAACTGAAAGTGACTGGCTCCCAGCCAAGAGTGCAGATGATCCCTGGATGGTCTGGCCATCTTTATATGGTAGTATGCATCCTGGAGATCTATTGAGCACATCCAATCATCTTTTCCTAGAAAAGGAAGTATAGACTGTAGTGTGACCATCCAAAACTTTGATTTGACAGATTTGTTCAATCTGCTGAGATCCAAAATTGGTCTCCAGTCCCCTGTCTTCTTTGGAACTAAAAAGAACCTCGAGTAAGTTCTGGATCCTCTGATCTGATGGGACTGGTTGGATGACTCTTTCTAGCAACCTTGTAATCTCTATGGTTGTCTGTTCCCTGTGATTACGTGGAATGTCTGGGATTTTTTTCACAGGGGGTGGAGGGGTAGTAAAGGGAATGGTGTATTCTCTGGACATTATGCTTTGTACCCAATGATCTTTTGTGATTTTTAACCAGGTGTCTGGGTACAAAGATAAGTGTCCCCCGACTTCCTCCAGAGACGGGCCTCCTGTCAGGAGCGCTGGTAGGGCTTGCCAAAGAACTGATCCCTGTCACCCTGATTTTGTGGGCCCCTCTGCCGTGTGGACGGCATCTCCCATTATTGCCCCCTCCTCTGCCTCTAGAGGGGGTTTCACCACGTGTGTCAAAGAAAGCTCCTTGGGCTTTGTGAAATCACATTTTCCCACTCTTCCAATCTTTAGAATAAGGTCTGGTAGGGGTGTAAAAACGGACTCCTACGGCAGACAGAGTCTTTCCATTTTGCTCACACCTGGTAAGCTTTTCCTTCACTTCTGGTCCAAAATGTGATGAACCATCAAAGGGGGTGTTTACAAAGGATAACTTGTAGGGCTCCGCAAAGGAACATAAGCACATCCAGTAGCGTCTCCTAAGAGCAATTCCTGTACCCGCTGCCCTACTCGTTCCATCAGCTGCATATGAAATCAGACGCATGGAAGTGTTTATAAGGGAATTTAGGGTAGCAAGCTGGGAGACTACCTTGTCTGAGACACCCGCAGCTACCGCACCCTGTAGAGTATCTCCCAACTCCTTAAGGAGATCTCTGTGTAGTCTGGTAAAATGTGTGAGATAGTTCAGGGATCAAAGAGTAAAGGCCGCTGAACTAAACATGTGCTTTCCGTATCTGTCCAAGACCCTAGAATCTCTATTAGGAGGATGAACAGATGTGGCGGTCTCTGATAACTCCTTTTTGGTGGCTGCCGCCACCACTATAGCATCAACGGGTGCTCCTTTGGTAAGGAAAGCCTTGTCCTGAGGTGACATTATAAATTTCTTAGGCCTCACGAGGGACTGGTTTTATGGTATCCAGAGATTCCCACGCCTTTCGAGAGCGAAGGTCCATCAACTCATCAAAAGGCGGAGCCACCCAAGAGGTGGAGGGTTGAGACTCGAAAGCCTTCAGGAGTACTGACTCATCATCAGTAGGGTTAAGGGGATTCCAGCCACCCCTCTCTGTTTTAGGATTTCTAATATATCACCAAACAAAATATCTTCAGAGGGGGACCATGACGACCCTTCTGACTCATCTAAGTCAGTACCTGATGTGATGGATTCCTGTGGGGACTCTAGATGCTTCCGCTTGCAAATTCTCTTCCTGGGAACCTCCTCAGAGGGAGCTTCTGGGGAGGTCCCGGAAGAACAAGGCTCATCCGATGGGGGGACCTGAGACTCCGGGTCTCTACGCTTTTGAGGGATCAGTGAAGCAGAGGCAGACACAGGAACTTTAGGGGAGGAGATTGCTGGTACCGATGACGTAGGTGCCCAAGGGGACAACACTCTCCTCATAGCATCAAATGCCCCATGGCTCCGATCTGAAGAGATGCCTGGATCAACAGAAACAGGCAGTCCCTGCAGCGCCAAAGCCGTGGGCTTTGAGCTCACCTGAGCCGAGGCCCCGAGAGACAGAGTCGGCACTGAAAGATCTGTACGACTATCCTCTCCGGACCGGAGAGTGTCAGCTCCTAAACTCTAAGGTAGGTACCGAAGAGGTCAGAGTAGTCAGAACCGAAAGCCCCAGGGGTGTCATCTCCAGCGGTTCCACAATCATCGGTTCTGAATACTCTGGCTCCGAAACTTCAGGTCGAATCGGAGGAGGAACTAAAGAAACGGGTTGGGTCTGAGTCCATTCCAAAGCCCTAAGCGTTGAACCTGACAGAATTTTTGCTAGAGCCTGTGACTGCAAAAGTCTCTGCAGCACTCGATCCACATCCTTATCCGATAGTCTTGAGGGCCAGGAAAGCAAAAGATGAGGTCTCTGACTGCAAAATCTGAGATTTTAAAGTAGGAGATACCAGCTCCAATGCTGGGGACCAGCTCCTACTAACAATTACTTCCGGCTCCATAGGCTTAGAAGCCGAGGTGGCAGTCTTGCTAGATTTAGAAGTCGGTGAGCCCTTTTTCGGCTCCGACTCTGATGATGAGCTGGTAGATAAGGTTTTGGAAGACTTAGTGGAGTTGTCCTTTTCTAAGGCTTCTTGAAAGGAAGATTTCAAGAGACCTCTTGCCATTAGTTTACTCTTGCGTTCATGAAGAATGTGAGAGCTAAAAGAGTGACAGATGGCACAATTTTCCTGCAGGTGAAGCTCGCTTAAACAATAAACACAGTTTGTGTGCCCATCTGTGACCAACATCTTCTGTCCACATTTTAGACATTTCTTGAAACCAGATTTATCCTTTTCAGACATGTTAAATAACTCTTATCAACAGTAAAAGCCCCAATGAAGAAAATTTTGAGCTCTACAATCAAATATAATCGTATAACACACATCACACAGTCTAAAACAACAATAGAAATATATATCAAAAATAGCCCCAATAAAAGAGGGTCTAAGACTAAACTACAACTGCTATAGTAACTATGAAACACACAAAGCTATTCAAAAACAAGAAGTTATGTGCTCACCATAACGTTCGATGTATGTAGTCCATCTCGCCTCACATTCTTACCCGTGGGTTCAGAGCTGAACCTCGGCTCCAACTCGGCCATACTCTAGCTCGAAGCCTTTCAATTGGCTAGGCTAAGACGGTATCCCATGCTGCACTGCTCCTTTTCCCCAGATCTTGTTTGCTGCGAGCTAAATCATTCACTCCTCCACATACAACAACATATAGAGAAGGAAAAACATACTAACCAGAAAGGAATTTGAAACCATACCTAACCCCTAGGTCCTCCAGGATGGGGGAAGGAGGGGGGGTAAGTAAGAATGTGAGGCGAGATGGACTACATACATTGAACATTAAGGTGAGTACATAACTTCTTGATGTTATGTAGTTCAATCTTGCCTACATTCTTACCCAAGGGACAGTGTCCCTAGCACCTGAATCCTGGGAGGCTCAGTGGAAAATACTCCTGAGCACTGTGGAACCAAAGGAAGACCTGCCTCTGGACAACAAATCTAACTTGTAGTGAACAAAGGTGTGAGGAGATGCCTATGTAGCTGCAGCACAAATATCATCCATAGACAATCTGGCCTGAAAAGCTGTAGATGTAGACACAGATCGGGTAGAATGAGCCTTCACTCGAAATGGTAAATCCTTGCCACCTGAAGCATAAATTAAGGAAATACAACTGGAAATCCATCTGGACATAGTGACTTTGGAAACAGGAGACCCAATCCTGTTTTCTGAAAATGAGACAAACAACTGATCCGATTTTCTGAGATCCTTCGTTCCATGTAAATAGAATCGTAATTGTCTGTGCACATCCAGCTGATGAAATCTAAATTCTGCCTTGTTCGAGAACTCTGGAAAGAATACAGGTAGTTCAATGGATTGGTTTAGATTACTGACGGAAGCCACTTTCGGTAGAAAGGAAGGGTTTGGTCTGAGAGAAACCCTGTCCTTATGAAAAATCAAGTAAGGTAGTCTAACTGATAAGGCTTGAAGCTCCGAGACAAGTCTGGCTGAAGTGATGGCTACTAAAAAGATGGTCTTCCAAGTCAAATATTTTAAATCACAAGTGGCTGCAGGCTCAAAGGGGGGGGTGAAGTGAGATATTGTAGAACAAAATTTAAGTCCCAAGGCATAACTGGTTCAAAAACTGGAGGATGAAGCAGCATAGTGCCCTTCAGGAATGCTTTACAAAGTCTGTGTGCCATGAGACTAGGCTCATCAGTGACGTGAAAAGTGGAAATAGCCGCCAACTGGACTTTAATAGTTGCGACCGCTGATCCTTGGTTGAAAAGCATGGAGAGGAACTCCAGGACTGATGAAATTGGAGCTGTATAAGGATCAATTTGTCTTGCATGCGCCCAGATGGAAAATCTCTTCCATTTGCTGGAATAGATTTTTCTGGTGGAAGGCTTACGGGAAGAAGACAGAATATGGAACCATGTCCAGTGAAAAATGATGAAGCCTGGCTAATGATGGAAGTGGAGGAGCCAGGCTGTCAACCGGAAGGTCTGAAGAGAGGGATGGAGCTGCTCTGACATACGAGTCAGCAAATCTGGTTGAGGGTCCAGAATCCAGGGGGCGTCCACTAGGTACGGATGGAGGAAGGGGAACCAAATTTGTCAAGACCAGTGTGGAGCAATCAGAATAATTTTGTTTCCTAAAGATTGTGCTTTCTGAATAACCTTTGTCAGCAGAGGAACAGGAGGGAAGGCATACAGTAGACCGGAGGGCCAATCATGAACTAGCGCGTCCCTGGGTGACTCCCCCTGAGGGGGGATAAGGGTGAAGTAGCTGCTGCATTTGGTATTGACAGGGCTGGCAAACAGGTTGCAGCAAGGCTGACCCCACCTGTGGAAAATCTGCTCCACAACCTGATTGTTCAGGGACCACTCTTGAGCCATCAGAATCGCTCTGCTCAACCTGTCGGCAATCACATTGGACTTCCCCGGAATGTGCGTTGCTACAAGAAAACGTTGGGAAGCCACTGCCCACTGCCACACTCGCATGGCTTCTCTGCAAAGGGGATATGACTTGGTTCCTCCCTGTTTGTTTAGATACCATACCACCGACATATTGTCTGTGTGGATCGCAATTGTCCCGAGAGGAAGAAAGCTCTGAAGTGCTTGCAATGCTAGTAGCACTGCTCTCATCTCCAGGATATTGATATGAAGATGCATCTCGTGTTCCTGCCACATGCCTTGGACTGTCCTGCCTAGATAATGCCCCCCACCCTATCTGGGAGGCATCCGTGGTCACTGTGGCAACCGGAGGGGATGGAACGAAGGGTTTTCCCGCGTCGAGGTTGCTGGTGTGAAGCCACCAGTGTAGATCCTGCTTGCACCTGTCTGTGATTATTATGAGATGAGGAAGATGTTGCAGAGACCACTGGGAGAAGAGTAGCCATTGAAGGAGCCTCATGTACGTTTAGCCTCGCCAAAGGAACCAGCATAATTGTAGCAGCCATCGTGCCCAACAATTTGAGGATCAATCTTGCCTTCACTCTTCTCAGAGGGAGTAACGCGTACACCCACTGTTGTAAACTTTGAATCCTTTCTCTTGGTAAGAACGCCTTCATGAGCACGGTGTCTAACTCGGCGCCTATAAAGGTGACACGCTGAGAGGGCAACAAGGCAGACTTTTCCCAATTTAGAGTTATGCCTAATTGTTGATACAGTTTGATCGTGGCGTCTCTGGTTTGTAGGAGTAGATGCCTGGTGGTGGCAGAAAGGAGCCAGTTGTCCAGGTACGGAAACACTTGGAATCCCTGATGTCTCAAGTGAGCCGTTACCACTGCCATGCATTTGGTGAACACCCTGGGGGCTGTGGTGAGACCAAAGGGCAGGGCGCGAAATTGAAAATGACTGACTCCCAGCCAGAAGCGTAAATGACTTCTGGATGCCCTGTCCATCTTTATATGGTAGTAAGCATCCTTGAGGTCGATGGAGCACATCCACACTTCTTTTCCCAACAATGGGAGAATACATTGCAACGTGACCATTCGGAACTTGGACTTCTTTACATGGGTGTTCAATCTGCTAAGATCCAAAATGGGTCTCAGGTCCCCTGTTCTTTTCGGCACCAAAAAGAATCTGGAGTAAGTCCCTAATCCAATCTAGTCTGAGGGGACAGGCTGGATGGCTCCTTTTTCTAGTAGCTTTAAAACCTCTGAAGCTGCGGAATCCCTTTGTTTGGGTGGAACATCTGGGATTTTTTTGATCGGAGGGGGAGCTGAAGAGAAGGGAATGCGATATCCTTAGAAAATAATTTTTAATACCCATTGGTCCTGAGTTATACTTTGCCAGGCCTCTGGGTATAGTGAAATGCGACCCCCGACTGGTTCTGGAAATGCACAGTCGGGCCTCCCATAAGGAGCGCTGGTAGGGAGAACCACGAAAGGAATCGCGGTCTCCCTGGTTACACAGGCCTGCTCTGCCCCTAGGGCGGCATCTACCAGAATTACCACCCCCTCCCCTGCCTCTGGAGGGGGACTAACCTTGTGCGTCATGAAAAAATCTCTGCGATTTTTTGAACCACATCTTCCCACCCCTCTGGGTCTTGGAATAAGGCCTAGAGGGTAGGGAAAAACAGACTCCCACAGCAGGCAGAGTTTTTCCCTCTTGCCTGCACCTAGTGAGAGTGTCCTTCACCTTGGTTGCAAATAAGGAGGAACCATCAAACGGGGAGTTGGTGAACATAGACTTGAAGGCCTCCGCGAAATTACAGAGACGCATCCAGGAGCGTCTCCTAAGAGCAACTCCCGAACTCGCTGCCCTACCCGCTCCTTCAGCTGCGTAAGAGATCAGCCTCATGGAGGAGTTAGCAACAGAGTTGAGGGTAGACATTTTAGCATTGACCTTCTGAGCCACCGCATCAGAAACGTTACCCTGTAGAGTATCTCCAAGCTCTTTCAAGAGATCTCTTTGGAGCCATGTAAAATGAGATAAGTAATTCAGTGACCGCAGTGTAAAGGCCGCTGAAGAAAACATACGCTTCCCGTACCAGTCCATGGTCCTAGACTCCTTGTTAGGATGGACGGTAGACGAAGTCTCAGCCAGTTCCTTCTTGGTGGCCGCTGCCACCACCATAGCATCTACAGGAACTCCCTTGGATAGAAACTCTTTGTCAGAGGGGGCGGACAAGAATTTGTTGGGTCTCCTGGGGACTGGTTCCACAGAGTCAGGGGTTTCCCACACCCTTCGACAAACCAGATCTAAAAGCTTGAAGGGTGGAGACACCCAGGAGGTGGAGGGCTGAGCCCCAAAGGCCTTCAGGAACACCAACTCCTCCTCGGAGGGAGCTTTGGAGGGCCAGTCACCCCTCTGCTTCAAAATTTCCAGGATGTCAGAGAAAGAGACATCCTCAGAGGATGACTTGGGGGACCCCTCCGATTCCTCGAGGTCAGTGTCTGATGTGAGGGACTCATCTTGGGAGTCAGTGCTTCCTCTTGCACATTTTTTTTCTGGGTGGCTCCTCAGGCAAAACACTGAGGGGCCCTCAGAAAAAAGGGGACCACTTATGGGGGTATCCTGAGGCCTTGGGTCTCCGCTGTCAAAAGATAGAGGGTGATCAGAGACCCGAGCTGGAGGGGACAGAGTGTCAGTGCCGAATGATGTCGCTGAGGACTTGGCCAGTGCGCTCCGCATGGCCTCGAAAACTGGTCCCCCCGGCTCCGAAGATTGACCAGCCATGGAATACCTCGGAGCAAAAGGGACAAGGTCCGAAGCCAGCGCAGGGGTCAGGCTTCCCCGTGCCGAAGCACTGAGAGGGAGGCTAGGAGCCGAAAAGCGACCCGAGGCCTCCCCCTCGGGTTCAACCGAGGAACCATGAGTCCTGGACCTCATGGACGGAGCCGATGGGGTCGGAGCTGAAGCCGGAGCCGATAAGCCAGGATGTGCCATCGGAGCCGACCTAGGGACATCTTACGGCGCCGACCACTCTGGCTCCGAAAGCTGAGATTCGATTGGAGGAGGAAGTATCGACGCTGGTTGGGTGACAGGCTCCGGAGCCGACTGGGCTGGAGCCGAAAACAATTTTGCCAGAACCGGTGACTGGAGAAGTCTTTGCACCACTCTATCTACATCCACATCTGAAAGAGTCCTGGAGGACCTAGAAGATAAGGTAGGAGATCTAGACGACCTCTCCGAAGGAGACCTACGAGGAGGAAAGACCAGCCTAAAATTTAAGACCGGCTTCTGAACTAGCACCTCCATAATCGGCTCCGAGGGACTGGGAGCTGAAGCAGATTCGGTTAATATACTAACTTCCTGGGGCTCCAAGGACAGTGGAGGCGAGGATGCCACAGAAGATTTCATTACTTTCTCCAGAGGCTCTGAGGATACAGATGGAGCCAGAGAACGCTTTTTTGCCTTAGAAGTTTTAGCCTTAGAGGAAGAGGACTTAAAGCTAGAAGCCCTTCCCAAATCCTCCTCGAAGGAGGGTTTCAAAAGTCCTTTCAAAATTAGTTTGTTCTTCCTCTCCTGAAGAACATGTGGGCTAAATGCATGGCAAAAAGTACAAGATTCCTGGAGGTGAATAGCCCCCAGACAATAAACACAGACAGACTGTCCATTAGTGATAGACATCTTATAACCACATTTAGTACACTTCTTAAAGCCCAAGGGCTTATGCTCTTTCGTATCCTTAGACATGATGAAAGAAAAAAATAACCGTTAACAGTCAACCGTTAATATATATATATAGCGCGGGAACTAAGCAAAACCACAACAGACAAATACACAAGACCTCTAACTTAATCGGTCTCAACAGGAACACAAGGAAAGACTAGGTCCTCTAATTTAAACGGTCCTAGCCCGAAGGATAGGTACCTACTAACACTAACAAGTAACACAGAAGAAGGGGTGGACTAGGTCCTCTAACTGAAATGGGCCTAGCCCATAGGGGAAACAGTTAGCTGGACACCACAAAAGACAATACCAGAAAAAATTTTTTTTACCAAAGGTTAGATCAGTACACACACACAACACACAGCTATGAAAATAGCTTTTTTTTGAAGCAAAAAACTGTCAATAAAGACAAAAGTGATACTTAACCACAGCCAAGAGCGAGACCACGTCCGAGCTATACGAGAGGCAAACGAGATCTGGGGAAAGCGAGCAGTGCAGCATGGGATACCTTCTTAGTCCAGCCAGTTGAAAGACTTCGAGCTAGAGTATGGCCGAGTCGGAGCTGAGGTTCGGCTCCGAACTCATGAGTAAGAATGTAAGCGGGATTGGACTACATAAAATCAACAATTATACAACCGTAACAAAACCACAGGGATGAATAAAATACAAGTTCAACTAACAAAAGAAATACTAATGCCCTAATAAAAAAACGGGCTTACTGGTTAAAGCAGAAAGGATAGGGAGCAAAGTTATTTTAATTAACTAGTCTCAATATATATATATAAATATGCCTAAAAATAAACGGCCTCAAAAAACAGAGAAAAAGCACTCTAAACTAATTATAACTATCAAATAAGACAAGTGTCTCAAGTACCCAAGTCTAATCTAATAACTAATCACTAAAAAATTTTTTTTATATAGAAAAATATCAAAAATGTTTTCACAATACTGGCCAGAGCTGTTCGACGAACACCCAATCTGTTGCAGTGGCAAATGAGATCCGAAGGAGGCACGACTGCATCATGGGATAGGGAGTAGGCCACGAGCTGTTTGAAGACCTCAAGCTTTAGCATCTGGCCGAGTTGGAGCTGAATCCATTAGTAAGAATGAAGGCGAGATAGAACAACTTCACATTATGTTTCAGATCCTGTAACTCCTTGACTTTCTCCTGCAGGGACTTGAACAAATCAACTGCAGCAGAACCAAACAAAAGTACAGTTGTGTACACTTACCATAAATGTAGATGTTAGAGTGTATTCACTGTTGCAGTGATCACACTTGGGTTATCTGCCTGCAAGTAGCCCTCAGTTGGCCTGAATACCAGAGTCTTGGGATTTCTGCGTCGGATGCTGTTGCCTCTTTCATGACGTCAGGGGGTATAAAACATGCAGCTGATGCCATTACATCAGTTTTTCTTGCCCCAAATGTCAGGAGCCCCCAAAATAGAAAGCCAATAGATGGTGTGGAACACCTTCAGTAAAAAGTAAATACCATTGCCATAAGATATGGCCAAAAAAGAGGATAGGTAGAAAGTATAGATAAGTCAGGGGGCTGGAAGGAGGGTAACCAGGACTGCAACAGTGAATACACTTGAACATCTACAGTTATGGTAAGTGTACACAACTGTACTATGTTCTTCGTGTTTCACTGTTGCAGTCATCACACTTGGATTAATTCCCAAAGCTGAGGAAGGGTGGAGGCTGTCAAGAAGTATTAGGGCTGGCTAGCAGGACTTACACGACTGCTGTAGCAAATCCAGCTCTGGATTTAGAAAAGATAGGTAAGTGGTAATGCTTGGTGAAGGTGTGTACAGAACTCCAGGTTGCAGCTTCCAGGATGTCCCTGGTAGGGACGCCCCTGAGAAATGCTGTAGAGGGTGAGGTAGCCCTAGTGGAATGGGTTCTGATCCCTTGTGGGGTAGGTTTTCCATGGTATTTGTAGCAGAAATGGATGCAGTGTGCTATCCATTTGGAGATGGTTTGCTTTGAAATGGCCTTGCCCTCTGCCCCTGTAGCAAAGCTGACTAGCAGCTGGTCAGATTTTCTGAAAGGTTTAGTCCTGTTGAGGTAGAACCTAAGCTGTCTGTGCACATCCAAGGAGTGCAGGATCATTTCCCCTTTATTCTGAGGATTAGGAAAAAAGGTGGGTAAATGGATGGATTGGTTTAAAGCCACACTGGATACCATCATGGGCATAAATGATGGGTTAGTCCTGAGGGAAACCCTGTCCACATGGAAGATAATGAAGGGTTCCACAGCCATAAAGGCCTGCAATTCAGACACTCTTCTTGCTGAAGTGATGGCTAGAAATAAGGCTGTTTTAAAAGAGAGGAATTTTCACTCTGCTATAGCAGCAGGCTCAAAAAGGGGAAGCGTGACCTCCTCTAGTAAAAAGTTAAGGTTCCAGGCAGGAGTGGGAGCTCTCCTTGGGGGTCTTAAATTGTTAGCTCCTCTCAGGAACTGTTTCAGAGGGTGAGAAAAGAGGGGTGGGCTCAGTATTGTAATGAGCTGAGATGGCAGAAGCATGAATCTTAATTGAAGAGAAGGATAAGCCTTTGAGGAGCAGCTCTGCTAGATAATCTAGGATGTGAGGTAAGGTGGGCATAGTTGTGTCCTTTCCCAGAGACTGGCACCAAGAACAATATCTTTTCCACTTTTCTGAATAGGACTTTCTGATACTACGCCTCCTGGCCTCAAGGCATCCAGCACCTGTTTGCTGAGGGTTGCTGCAGATATATTCAGGGAATAAGCCAGGCTGCTAGGTTCAGGGTTTGCAGCTGATGATGCAAAATCTGGACCTCTTGCTGGGACAGCAGAAAGGGGGTCTGAAGCAGGTGCCATGGTGACACTACTATCAGACTACGTAAAAGCGGGTACCAGTGTTGACGTGGCCAGTCCGGTGCAATCAGGATTGTCCTTGGCCTGTCCTGTTTGATCTTGAGTAGTACTTTTGAGAGGAGGGCCAGAGGGGAGAGATTTTCCCATGTAATGGAAAGGGCATCCACTTTCCATGCTTGGCTGTGGGGAGTTTTGGTGCAAAATATGCTCAGTTGATGGTTTTGGGGGGAAGCAAAGAGGTCCACCTCTGGTGTTCCCCACCTGTGGATTAGAAGCTTGAATGAGTTAGGGTCCAGTTTCCACTCGAGTGGGTCCATTAGATTTCTGCTTAAATCGTCTGCCAGTGAATTTTCTTTGCTTGGCAGGAATTGAGCTTGCAGGTGCATTTGATTGCTCAAGGCTATGTTCCTCAGATCCATAGTTAACCAGCAGAGTGGGTAGGAATGAGTTCCCCCATGCTTGTTTATGTACCACATAACTGCGATGTTATCTGTCTTTATCAAGAGTTGTCCTGGAAGAATAAGGTATTTGAAGGCTGTCAGTGCATTCTGTACAGCTAACATTTCTTTTTGATTGATATGCAGGAGCATTTGTCCTGGGCTCCATTTACCTTGAATGTATTTGTCTGCCATGTAAGCCTCCCATGCATAGTCTGATGCATTTGTTGTCAGGGTTTGGGCGGCGGGTGTTGAGTGAAAGGGAGTCCCTCGTTGTGGTAGCAGGCCTCTGCCCACCAAAGGAACTCTGTCCTTAGGCAAGGAATGATAGGAATTCACTGTTTCCAGGTCCGGAGAATGTTGACACCAGAGACCTTTTAAGTACCACTGAAGTTTCCTCATATGCAGTCTTGCATATGGAATTAGGAGAATGCATGAGGCCATGAACCCTAGGGCTTGCAGTATTTTTCTTGCAGATAGCTGGGTTTAGGTGGCCAGTAGTTTGAAGTAATTTGTCAAATAAACCTGCTTTTCTGGAGTGAGGAATGCCATCTGGGAAGTTGTGTTCAAGCTTGCTCCCAGGAATACAATTTTTTGGCTGGGTACCACATGTGATTTCTTTTTGTTGATGGTATACCCCAGAGAAGTTAGGAGTCTCTTTACAAATATCAGGTGCTGTAGTAGCAGTTCCTGACTCTCTGCCTGAATCAGGCAATCGTCCAAGTATGGGTAAATTTGATTTTTTTCTCTGCCTGCAGTAAGCAATAGCTGGAGCCAGGCACTTTGTGAAACTCTGGGTGCAGTAGATAAGCCAAAGGGAAGTGCAGAGAACTGATAGTGCATAGATCCTGCCCTGAAATGTAGATATTTCCTGCAAGATTCCCTTATAGGGATGTGCAGATAAGCTTCTTTTAAGTCTAGGGTGACCAGCCAGGAGTCCTTGGCTAGCATAGGAAGCAGCTGTTGGAGTGTAAGCATTTTGAATTTTGGTACCACCAGGAAGGTGTTGAGAAATTGACAGATCCAGGATAGGGCGCCAAGAGTTTTCTTTTCTGGGCACCAGAAACAGTCTGGAGTAGAAACTCTATCCCCTTTGCTCTATTGGAAGAGGTTGAATAGCCCTGATACTGAGAAGAGAAAGTACTTGCTTTTGTGCCTCTGCCCACTGGTTTGGGGGAAGGTCTGGCAATCCACTTGGGGTTGGCAGACAGTGGAAGTAGAATCTATATCCCTGGGATACAGTGTTTAAGACCCATCTGTCCTGGGCAATGTACTCCCAGTTTTTTGCATGCAGGGCGAGTTTTCCTCTTAGGGATGCAAGTATTTTGGTATGGCTGGGAAGTGTGAAGAACAAGTCATTGTGAACTTTTTCCATAAGAGGGTGGCTTACCACTCCCTGTTTTTGAGGTGGGAGCACTCCATTGTTTAGATCTGTGCATACCCTCTGAGTTTGTAGTCTTGGAGGTCTGTTGCCTCTGGGTTTGGACTGAGACGGTCTGGGAAGGACTGGAAACGACCATTTCTTAGAAGGTCAATGCCTACTGAATCTAGGTGGCTGTACCTGTAGGAAATCTTTAAAGAGTTTGCAAAGATTTAGCTTTTTCCTCCATCTTTTTAAGAACTTCTTCTGCTTTTGCGCCAAACAAACGTTATTGGTGTAATGGAGCATCTAGTAGTTTTGCTTTGACATGGTCTGGCAAGATTTGTTCCTTCAGCCAAGCATGCCTTCTCAAAACAGACCCAGTGACAGCAGCCCTGTAAGATACTTCTAAGGCATCAAAACCACACTGCAAGGTATGTTTTCCAACTTAGCTTGCAGAAAGCATTAACTCTTGTAAATCTTTATTTTCTGCACAATCAGGAATCAATATCATTTTTTGTTTAATTAGTTCCACAATATGCTGCTGATACTTCAACATGTGAAACTGGCAAGAGTTGCCAAGGTATATACCTTCTTCCCCCATCTGTCTAAAGCCCTAGAATCCCTGTCCAAAGGGGTAGGGTTTTTGGCTGTAGTAGCCATAATACTTTTAGGTCCCTGGGAAATGGTCTCTGGATCTGCAGTGGGATTTTTGAAAAGAAATTTGTGAGAGTCAGGTACTCTGTAGTACCTGTCAGGCTTTCTAGGAGCTGGTGGCAAAGAATCAGGGGGTAAGACAGGATTCCATGAAGACATCATCTACAATTTCCAGAACTGGGGGGATATACCTAGGGGCCTGTGCTGAGGCAAGTTTAAAAATTCCCCAAGTTTCTTTTTGGACTGTGGTTAGTCCTGGCACTCCCAGCGGAAATGCTCTCTGAGGGTATGCAGGGTTTCACTGAAAGAAAAGTTCTCTGGTGGGGGGGTGGGGGGTGGCAGAGGGAATGGAATCCTCTGCATCTGAATCCTCACAGGTAGACAAGGGTATGTCCTGGTAATCAGAGGGGTCAGAGTCATAGGACTCCTGATCTGTAGAATCAGAAGGAAAATCAATTCTTTGTCTTTTAGAGGGGGAAGGCTGACTTCCCCTAATTAAAGTAATAAGGTCTTCAGCCATCCTAAGCATTTGCTTCTGTGGCATGGGAGCTTGAGAATGCAATGGTCATCGGTTTTCTAGGCATAGTGCAAACTCTGGGCCTGAGAAATTGGGTAGTTTTCGTCACAAACAAAGTTGTCGGTTTAATACGAACATTGGAAGGTCTGAATACACCCTCAGAAGGTGGTGCTTGCACAGCGGCTCTGGACCCATTCAAGGTAGAGACATCCATAGGTTCCATAGATGAAGAAGCATCTCGTGGCATACCTGATTCCGAATGTGTCTCAGTAGAGGTCTGCTAATCTGTAGAAGCGGGCATCAGGGGCTGCGAAAGCACCTCACTGAGTACCGGCTGACTGGCGACTAGCTTAATGGAAGCATCGTCGGCAGTTTTGGACCTATACGGTTTGTCTCTGTCTTTATCCTTACGTTTTTTCAGAAGATCGGTAGTTGGATGGCTTATCAAAGCCATTTTGTTATATGGTGAATGAGAGCAAAAGAATTTAACAACAAAAATAGCCCAACGACGAATAGTTCGGGCGTTGAACAGGGCACAAAACCGACAGCGAGGAAAGTTGTGGTCTGGGCCTAAACAGGTGACGCAGTAAGAATAAAAATCTCTGTGAAGCATTTGCTTTCCACAGGTAAGACAACTGTTAACTTTTTCTGACATTGGTTAGAGCACAACAGGGTACTTGGCTTTAGAAGACTTCAGGTTTGAAACTCGAATAACGAATATTTCAGGTTGCGGTTGACCGGCACTTGCGAACTGCGTCTGGCTCCGCTCAGCAAGAAAAGCTGATGTAATGGCGTCGGCTGCATGTTTTATACCTGACGTCATGGAAGAGGTGACAGCATCCGAAGCAGAAATCCCAAGACTCTGGTATTCAGGCCGACTGAGGGTTACCTGCAGGCAGATAACCCAAGTGTGATGACTGCAACAGTGAAACACGAAGAACATCAATTGGTGTCCAGAGGAGCATCCAGTAACAGCCTTAATATCATAAGGCAGAGGTTGAAGCCATAGCCAGAAATATCTCCTTAACACAGAGCCAGAAGCAGCAGCCCTAGAAGAAGCATCTGCTGCATCATAACTACATTTAATGGAATGTCAATCTACCTGGGAAGAAGCCCCTAACAGAGACAAGGCAGAAGTCTTTCCCTCAAAATCAGGAAGGTCAGAAATAAACTGGTAAGCCTGAGAAAGGAGAATCAAAACATATCTAGTCATATGACACTGATAATTAACAGCCTGAAAGGCTAGGGGGCTGAAGTAGAAATCTTTTAACCCGGCTTTTCCATAGTCCTGCTGTCTTTATCAGAAGGAAGAATTTTGCTAGAAGACAGTCATTTAGAAAGCTTTCAGAAACCACCAAGGAGTCAGCAGATGGACACTAAGAATTTGCAGTCATCCGGCACTTTATGAAACCTATCAGTTTTTTATGAGCAGGGGGCTGAGAATCTGGGGCCTGAGATGCAGAAGAAAAGGCAACCAAAACAGGAGGAACAGAAGAGAGTCTAGGAGATTCCATTTGAAGGGGCTCATATCATCTCCTCTGCACTTCAGAAACTTGGGAACAATCCCATTTAAAGAATTCCATCACCCTGCCAATGGTAATCCCAAAAGAAATCTACTCAAAAGGAGATTCAGGACTAGCAGACTCCTCTTCCTCAGAAGCATTATCCAAAGGGGAACGAATGTGGGTATAAAAGGGAAGGGATTTCTCATCAGAATCTTCTTCCTCTTCAGAGGAATCCTGATCCCTAGAACTTTTGAGATGGGAAGATGACTAAGGAGGAGCCAGGACTGAGACCCCCTGAGGAAGCTTCAAGGTCATAAAAGCATTGAACAAACCCTATGTAAACGTCTGCCATTCACTTTGAGGGTCTTTGGGAGTAGAAGAAATAGGTGTCTTCTGCTTTTTTAAAGGGATGCCCACCTTATGAAAAGTCGAAGGCTCCGATGCCAGCCTACACTCAATAATCATAGTCAGGACTTCCTCCCTAACCAGTATCTGAGGAACTCCACTAAGCCCTTCGGTGATCAGCCACGGTTCCCCCTGAGCATCTGAAGCAGACATCTGCAAGGCCACCAAGGATGTGCGAAAAGCCAGACCCATGTCGGCTTCTGAATCAGTTGCGGCAGAGGAATCCAGCCCAGAAACCGAATGGTCCTCCTTGCTTTCACCAGCTTCAAGAGAAACATCTGGTGGAGGAAGCACAGTCGAAGACCCCGACCTGACTTTTTGGTCTTCTTCGAGGAAGACTGATCCTCAGGCTGAGAAGTACCCTCCACAGTGTCTTTCGCTACCAGCTTTAGACACTGGTTTTCAAGACAAATGGCGAGACAGGAAAAATGACTACGTAAAGTCTTTGGAACAAAAGCCTGACAAACAGTACAGGGTGTATGGTCGTGAGAAGCTCCTAAACAAAACAAGCATTGCTTGTGATGGTCTTTATGGGAATATATTCCCATACTGGCATTTACCCTTTCTGGATGACATGAAACTCCACACCACCACAAATGCTACAAACAAAAAGGATAAGTCAAAAAAACACAAAGGGGCACTTATCTGAATAGCTAGGTAACCACAAATGACTCTGGTGATAAGACCAATGCTCAAAGATGGTGTTCAGACTGGCGGCAAACAAGGTCTTAGGATGATGCATCTGGACATCATCTTTATGCCCTACACCTTGTGCAGGGAGCATATGTGTGACGTATGGCGCATCAAAAACAACCTAAAGGTTTTGGTATACTGGCTGGATGTTGGGCCACCTTTGACAGGGGATCCCTCATGTTAAAAATACTGCAACAGTGAAATGGAAGGACATCAGATGAATTATAGGGTGGTTTGGATCACTCTAAGAGCAGCATAGAGCAATCAATCAGAGGGTAAAGGAGTGTCAGGCAGAATGATGACGCATTTTATTTTTAAGTGCTTAACATTTAATGTCACAGTTAAGGAACAACACATACCGGGCACTGATACCTCATCAGCAGATTCTCTTTCTTGTTTACAGTGGTTTGGTTCAAGATGCTGGCTCCAAATGCAAAACCTACCCTGGATTGAGTGCCAGATCACATGTGGGGCTTATGGACAGATGAAAATGGTGGCTAAGGTGAATTGCACTCAGTGGAAGGACAAGGGCAAGGTATAATAAATGCATACAGCAATTGTTGCAGAGTAGATTATCAAAGGGCTGGGAACCAGCATGGCCAGTTCCACATCACCAAATGTAGGACTTATATTTTGGTAATGAGAGAAAGGGGTTGGAGTTTGGTGATAGCAAGAAGTGCATGGTTTACTATTATTTCACCAAATTAAACAGCAGCGAATTTCTACTAATTCAAAACAAAATCACAAAATTTATAATGTTGAACACAAATAAAGTCGAACTCAGAAGTGGTGAATGTTCGAATCGAACATTCACCACACTTCCAGGAACAGTGTTACTGTGACTTGTACAGTAAAAAAAAAAGTGTTTGCGGGGGGGCAAGCCCCCCTGTGTCCTCCACACCCCCTGCTACTTAAATATACAAACGTCGGGATCGCACTACAGTGAGGGAAAGGGTACATTTCCTGATCCTCACTACAGTGCGATCTGCACCACAATGTTGAACCTTACAACAGTGAATGCTGTACTGCATTCACTGTTGTAAGGTTCGAAATTGTGGCATTCGTTTTTTTGTTGTGCGAAACAGCACTTTCACATAAACGTAAACTGCATGAAGTGCGATCGACAAAATGATGTACAGCTGAAGTGCATTATCAGCTTTGAATTGTTTTCACCAGGCTCTAGGGTAAAGGGACTTAACTAATTCATTTCAAGTATGGTCAATGTTTAAAGGCTGGGGGAGGTAAAAGTCTAAGATTCAAGACTAGAGGTACCCCATAGGGCCAACAGTTCTACGTAAACTATGGTTTGCCATTTTAGTAGTTTGCAGTTTTTCATATAAAGTAGCATTATTTAGGGTTGGCTTTTTGTGGGGAATTTAGATGGTCAGAAATTGTTCAACTGAGCAAGAAGAAAGGCCAGTGGACGGTTTTACCTTTGGCACATGCACATTTGTCTGGAGAAAACATTTGGGTTTATGTGGCTAAATCCAAAATAGATCAAGAAGGGAATGGTGAGTGAGTAAGAGTTGTTACCCTGAAGCATGTTGGAGTACCGTAACTACAGGGGTATGTTGGAGTACCGTAACTACAGGGGTATTTTAGACAGTTCATTCTTTTATCATCAGCAAGGGGATCCTCTTACACAGTATTAGGTGAGTTCAGGCTTATGGGAGGGTTAAGTTGTGTGGCTTAGTCACAGAAAGACATACCAGACTGACATTAAAAAGCTGGGCAGGTGGAAGTCCAATGCATATAAAAGCTACGTGAGGTGTAAGCGTCTTTAACTCTTGTTTTGTGCATCTCAGCCTACACATCATTGGATTGAAAGTACATTTGGATAGTGGGTCATTCATTTATCTGGAGGCTTCATCACTGGGTCCATGGCAGGATGGACTCATCCTTCTGAAGGTGGAATCAAGATTCTTATGAGGCAGTCTGGTTTGGAGCATCAGGCATGCAATGGCATCAGGGTCAGGGCAGTATTGTAACAAGCGGCCAGAATGGGAAAATCTCCTACAGCCACTGTTACATTTAGGGGGTAATGATATTTGCCAGCTTCCAATAAAGGATTTGATTGGTTTGACTGTGCAGGAGGTAAATTATATGTATGACTGCTGGCAGCAGGCTATTGTTTGCTGATCAGAAGTGGTACAGAGAAGAAGGGGAGGGGGGCTAGGTGCTTTGAAACAGTGTAGAGGATGATGCGGAGAATTAATACTATGGATAGGTTGTTACAGAACGTTAGTGGGCTGGACATTTCTCACCCTGGCATTCGGGTCGGGTGGCCAGACAGGTATGATGGAGATGGGATTAATTTGTCAGAAGATGGTACACAGGTTTTCTACACAAAATTACAAGCAGGTTTACCACAGAAGGGCCTACACAAAGTAATATGAGATGTGCTTGGCAGAAGGGAAGAATATTCCTCCTTTCTGTGTTGAAACACAGAAAGGCCAAGGTAAGTGGGGGGGTCTCAAGACACTCTAGCTGGATCTTCCACAGGCCAGACAGCCCCAAGCGATTGTTGCCAGGGGACTTAGCCTGGCAATGACTCCTTGGCTGGATGTAAGGCGGCCAGGAGGAATTGAGAAAAATTGCACTGTGGGTAAGATTAATCAGAAGGACCGGATACAGACAGTGCCGTCTGTTGCTCCGTCATGTTTAGGGCACTGCTATGAAGTAAAGAAATGGACTCCCTGAAATTTCTGCCTTACACATATCTCAAAACAATTGGCTTCAATCAGTAAGAGTCATTTCCAGTAACTGGCAATAAACACATGGCTGCAGCCATTTAATCCACCTGATGATGCCTTTGTATTTTTATTAAATATAACAGTGATGTGATGCAAAATGATGATGTGATACCAAATTATTTACAGTGTGTTGAACTGGTTATATAAATATGGTTCATGAGTTAACATCCTGTGGTGTATCAATGTTTATGGGTAAGGTGGATTATGAATAATGATTTGCTAGTTTTAGTAAAGGGAAGGTAGAGTTGTAACAATCTCTGACAACAATGGCTAACTAGTCAGGTTGCAGCAAGCCATCATTTACCCGAGGCAGGTCAGCTCAGACTCAGGTTTCAGAGGGGGAGGGGGAAAGTGGAGGAACAGGTAGGGACAGGATAGGTCAGGAGGGTTAGGGTGGGATGAGCTGTTCTGGGATAGTATTGAAAACGCTGGGAACAAAGCAAATCAGCCTTTTTGACCTCTTCTTGGAAGCTTTCCCCACCCAACCCACCCCCTTGTAAAAGAAGAAGTTGGCAGTCACATTAAGGTCAGTTGAAAGGTAGTTAAGGTACCTGGTGACCTACAAAGGTGATCTCATTAGGGGGTTCAGAAGGAATTTCTTGATTTTTACCACTGGGTTTTTTCAGGTTTTCTCCTCCTGTCTGGGTGAGATAGACAGGTTAGGCTAGGTTGTTGCAGTCATGTAAACGGAAGGTGGGAAAGGTAACGGAGGCCACGGTAAATTGGGTGGGGGGGGTCTCAGGACTCTATCTGGACCCTCCACAGGCCAGACAGCCCCACAGGATTGTTACTAGGGGGCATATCAGCCCAGGAATGGCTCTTTGGCAGGTTGTAAGGCAGCCCTGAGGAACTGAGAAAAAGTGTTATGCTATGGGTAAGATTAATCGGAAGGGCCAGATATCAACAGTGCTGTCTGCTGCTTTGTAGTGTTTGGGGCACTGCAATGAAGTAAAGAAATGGCCTCCCTGAAATTCCTACCTTGCGCATATCTCAGAATAATTGGCTTCAATCAGTAATAGTAACAGTAGTAGTAGATTGGTAGTAAAGTACAGTTGTGTACACTTACCATAAATGTAGATGTTGAGTGTATTCACTGTTGCAGTCATTACATTTGGGTAATCTGCTGGCAGTTTGTCCTCAGTCGGCCTGATTAACAAAGTCTTGGGTCCTGAGTCGGTTGCTGTCGCTTCTTCCATGACGTCAGGGGTATAAAACATGCAGCCAACACCATTACATCAGTTTTTCTTGCCCCAGATGTCAGGTTCCCCCCAAATGGGGAGCAAAAAAAAAAAAAAAAAAAAATATATATATATATATATATATATATATATATATATAAAAATTAAAAAAATGTATACCTCCAAACAAAAGCAAATACACCAAAAAGGCTTTTAAGCATTGTAAAAGAAATGAGAGGTATAGTAATAGAGAAACAGAGGGTTGGAGGGTGGGTAACAAGGACTGCAACAGTGAATTACACTCGCACATCTACATTTATGGTAAGTGTACACAACTGTACTATGTTCTTCGTGTTTCACTGTTGCAGTCTTTACATTTGGGTAGAATCCCAAAGCTATGGTTGGGAGGATGCAATTATACAGCATTAAGAGCAGCTATAAGGCCCTGCAGGACAGCAGTGGCAAAGCCAGCTCTGGATTTAGAGAAGAGAGGAAAATGGTAATGTTTGGTGAACGTATGAACTGAGCTGCAGGTAGCAGCTTCTAGAATGTCTCTGGTAGGAACCCCTCCGATGCAGCCCTGGTGGAATGAGATCTGATCCCCTTGGGGACAGGTTTACCATGGTGCATACAGCAGAAACGAATACAATGGCTTATCCATTTTGAAATAGTCTGCTTTGAAATAGCCTTTCCCTCTGCCCCTGCAGCAAATGCCACCAGAAACTGCTCAGATTTTCTTAGAGATTTTGTCCTGTTTAAGTAGAATCTTAGTTGTCTGTGTACATCCAATGAATGCAGAATCCGCTCACCCTTGTTCCGTGGATTTGGACAGAAGGTTGGCAGATGAATGGTCTGATTAAGAGCCACACTAGATACCACTTTAGGCATAAAGGATTGATTTGTCCTAAGAGCCACCCTGTCTGGGTAAAAAATAATAAAAGGCTCCACTGCCATAAGAGCCTGTAGTTTCATAGGTTGGTACTAGGCTATCAGCCCCAGGGCCTATACAAGCCAAGCCATAACAATTCCCTGGCTATTTCTTCCCACACTATTTACTTCCCTGGACCAGATGCAGGGCGACTGACGTGATCCCTGGGGTGAATTTCCTTTCTCCCATCCAATCGTCAAGGTTCCTTTTGAAGAGGGCCAAAGAGGCACTCTGCTTGACATGTATGGGCAATCTATTCCAGAGTCTGGGGAGTCTCTGGGTCAGGAACCTATCCCTCCAGCAGGTTTTGTTTATTGTGATGACAAGGTTTAGATCCCTGGAGCATGTGGCTCTGAGGGATTGGGATTTCTTTAAGTGTAGCATGTCTAACAGCTCTGGGTTTGACATGGCCTTGTATGTTAAGCAGAGATCGCCTCTGAGTAGACGATATGAGACAGAGTATAGCTGGACGTTTTTAAGGCAGTCAGCGTAGGGCATCTGCTTTAGGCCTGTGATTCTTTTAGTGAGGTATTTCTGTGGCCTTTCCAGTTATTGCAGACGTCTTGAGAGGTACATACCAAACGGGGCATTGTATTCTATAATGGGTCTAATGAGGGATGAGTACAGTGGGACAATGACCACCTTTTTTCTGGATGAAAAGCCCTTAGTGATGAGGTGTGCCACATAGAAGGATTTCCTGACTGTTGTGGCGATGTGGTTATCAAAGGTGAGACCACTGTCCAGCTGTGTCCCTAAGTCTCTTATCACACTTTCGGAGTTTAGTGTACTGCCACCTATATGGTAATTCATAGGTACATGTTTTTTCCCAAAGGGGATAACTATACATTACTTGGCACTGAGCTTGAGCCCATGGCTCTAGCACCAAGCATCTGTTTCTGTAAGGCCCTTTTGTACAGTATCCACATCATTTGGGGATTCAATAATGGCGCCCAGTTTGCAGTCATTTGTGAACTTTGTTAGCCAGAGTCCCTTAGTGTTCGCCTGTACTTCAGAGAAGTAGATGCCAAACAAGAGCGGTCCAAGGACTGAACCCTGAGGTACTCCACTTGTCACTTGTCTGGAGCTGGATTTGGAGTCGGCTACTTTTACAGTGTGGGTTCTATCAGTAAGCCAGTTAGCAACATATTGGGTGATGTAGGGATTAATGCCCAGCTTAGTAAGTTTATCTATGATTCCAGAATGGGGGATGGTGTCAAAAGCCTTGGCAAGGTCTAGATAGGCTGTGTGGACCACCTTACCCTTGTCCATGGCTCTGGAGACTGATTCGAAGAAGTCAATCAGGTTCAGGAGACAAGATCGGCCCTTCACGAACCCATACTGGGTGGGGTCCAGTGTTTGAAGGTTGCCAATGTCTTTCTTTATAAGTTCCATGATAATACGCTCCATGGCCTTGCAGATAAGGCTCATCAGACTGATGGGACGGTAGTTTCTAGGATCCAAGGGGGATCCCCATTGTGGAGTGGGATAACTGTAGCTCTGCGCCACTCAGTGGGCATGATACCAGAGGTGAGGCTATGATTAAACATGACACTTAGGTGAGGTGCCACTTCATATTGTAGTTCATGTAGTACACAGCTTGGGATGTCATCTGGTCCCATGGATGTATTCTTAGCTTTGGAGAGTGCATTTTTTACCTGTGTGGCCATTATTACTGGAATTTGGCAATCTTCCGGTATTGAGATGGGCCATTTAGGGGGTGAGAGGGGGGTGAATTTGGCACTGAATCGATCTGCCAGGATATTGGCAATATCCTTGGGATCAGTATATTTAATGCCATTCTGTTTTAGCTCAGAGCAGATCTGAGCATTGCCATTTAGATTCTTGACATAGTTATAGAATACCTTGTGCTTGTCTTTGGAATCTTTGGCAATTTTATTTTCGTAACTAGCTTTGGAGGATTTTATGAGGGATCTCAGTTTCTTACTGAGGCTGGTAAGGGAGTTTTTTGCATCCTGGGATTTTCCTCTTTTCTGCAACAGTTTCTTCCTTTTGTTGTAAAGTTTGTTTATGGCAGGGGACCACCAGATTAGCTTCCTTTTTTTGGATGAGAGCATCTTGGTTCTATTTGGGATGGCATGATTCATGCATGAGTGGATGTGCTCGTACAGTGCCTTAGTGTAGGATTCAGCAGTTGAACTTTCAGTTCCCGTCTGCATGGGTGTCATGAAGTTTGTCACTTCTGACTTGAGTAGCATGAAGTTGGGCTTTGGAGAAGTTTTTTATGGAGGTTTCCTTACTGGGGGTTGGGGGTGGGATGTGGATGTTAAGGGTGATTAGCTTATGGTCAGACTTGACTAACAAGGGGGAGACCATAGGTGTGGAAGCATCGATTTCCCATGTTGGTAATGACCAGGTCTAAGATATTGGAGCCCCTGGTGGGACTATGGATTAGTTGATCCAGGGCGTTGGAATTTATGAATTCCAAGAACAGTTGGGCAAAAGTGTTGGTACATGAGTAGTTTTCCCAGTTAATGGCAGGGTAGTTAAAATCACCCAGTATTAGGGTGTTTGGTTCTATCTTAATATTTTCCAGTATATTTAAAAAGGTGTAGCGAGAATCTTGGGGTATGGTGGGGGGATCTGTAGCAAGCTACAATTTGGATTGCAGTCTTACCTAGTGTTAGTTGCACCTGGAGAATTTCAGACGTATTGTGTTGGGCATCTAGCCTGGTGGTGTGAATATCCTTGGGGAATACTGACACTCCTCCACCTTTAGTGTTTCGGTCCTGGTTTGGTGGCCGAAAAGTCTAGTATGAGTTGTAGTCTGGTATTACAGTGGTGCTCTCCGGAGCCTTAAACCAGGTCTCAGTTACTGCACAGATATCTGTGTTCTCCATTTTTAGGAGTGCCTCGAGAGAGTGCATTTTGTGGTTTAGACTTCTAGCATTGAGTATCATTACCTTCAGATTTTGCATGCTTGTACTTATTACAGTGGTGGTTTTGTCCTTTGAACTAAAAGGCACTATAGGGGTGGCAAGAGCCTTAGCCAGTAAGTAGTTCTGAAATCCTTCTAGCTGAAGTGACTGCTAAAAGAAAAGCTGTCTTCCAAGAGAGAAATTTTAGGTCTGCAGTAGCAGCTGGCTCAAAAGGAGGTAGAGTGAGTTTTTCCAACACAAACTTGAGGTCCCATGCAGGAGTTGGTGCTCTCCTGGGAGGTTTTAATTTTTTGGCCCCTCTGAGGTACTGCTTTAGCACAGGATGAGAAAAGAGGGGAGGCTCTGTGTTGTAATGAGCTGAAATGGCAGAGGCATGGATTTTTTTGTGGAAGAAAAAGATAGGCCCTTGTGAAGCATCTCAGTTAAATATTGCAGAATCGGAGGAATATTGGGCATTGCTGTGCTTATTCCTTGTGCTTGGTTCCAGGCACAGAATCTTTTCCATTTGTCAGCATAAGATTTTCTAGTACTAGGCCTTCTAGCCTTCAAAATGACATCCATCATAGGTTTGCTGAGAGATATAACTGGTGAAATTAGTTGATTAGTTATGCTGCAAGATTTAGAGTTTGGAGCTGAGTGTGCAGGATTTGATAGTTCTGCTGAGACAGTAGGTAAGGTGTCTGAGGCAGGTACCACGGAGGAAGGTGCGACATATTGCGCAAGAGCGGGTACTAGTGTGGCGAGGCCAGTCTGGAGCAATCAGAATCATTTTTGTTTTTTCCTGTCTGACTTTTAGTAAGACCTTGGAGAGCAGAAGCAGAGGGGAAGGCATAGACTGATAGGTTTTTCCAGCTGAAGGATAGAGCATCCACTTTCCAAGCTGTTTTGTGATGAATTCTTGTGCAGAATTTGTCCAACTGATAGTTTTGGGGTGAGGCAAAAAGATCTATGTCTGGGCTCCCCCATTTGCATGTCAACATGCTGAAGATTTGTGGATCCAGTTTCCATTTGTGTGAGTCCATAAGATTTCTGCTTAGTTCGTCTGCCAGAGTATTTTGCTTTCCTGGCAGGAATTGAGCTTGTAGATGTATTTGATAAGTCAAGGCCATGTTCCACAATGCCATGGCTAGTCTGCAAAGGGGGTAGGAATGGGTACCCCCCTGCTTGTTTATGTACCACATGACTGTGGTGTTGTCTGTCTTTATCAGTAGCTGTCCTGGATGAAGATAGGCCTTGAAGGCTGTCTGAGCTTGCTGTACAGCTACCATCTTTTTCTGGTTAATATGTAGGTGCATTTGATTTGGGATCCATTGGCCCTGAATGCATCTCCCTGCCAGATGTGCCCCCCAAGCATAATCTGATGTGTCTGTAGTCAGGGTTTGGGTGACAGGGAGTGGAATGAATGACAGTCCCTTGTTTTGATGGCAGGCCTCTGCCCACCATAGGAACTCTTGCTGCAAGCAAGGAATGATAGGAATTATTGTTTCCAGACTGTGACAATGTTAACTCCATAAGCTTTTTAGGTACCAGTGAAGTTTCCTCATATGCAGTCTTGCGTATGGAATTAAGAATGCAGGAAACCATGAACCCCAAGGCCTGCAGAATTTGTCTTGCAGATAGCTGGGTTTTTGTGGCTATCTGATTGAAGTAAGTCATCAATTGAATTTGTTTTTCTGGCATAAGGTAAGTCATCTGGGCAGTTGTATTCAAGCTTGCACCCAGGAATGTAATTATTTGAGAGGGTACCAGTTGTGATTTCTTTTCGTTTATGGTGTACCCTAGACAAGTTAGAAGTCTTTTTACAAATGCCAGATGTTTTAGAAGAGTGTCCTTGTTTTCTGCCTGAATTAGACAATTGTCCAGGTATGGATAAATTTGAATACTTCTTTGCCTGCAAAATGCAATTACTGATGCCAGGCACTTTGTGAAGACCATGGGTGCAGTAGATAAGCCAAAGGGCAGTGCTTTGAAGTGGAGGTATCTTCTGCAAGATTCCCTCATTGGGATATGCAGGTAAGCCTCTTTTAAGTCTAGAGTTACCAACCAGGCATCCTTGCCTAGCATAGGTAGTAACTGTTTTAGAGTCAGCATCTTGAATTTTGGAATGTCCAGAAATGTATTTAGAATGGATAAGTCCAGAATTGGACGCCATGAATTGTCTTTTCTGGGTACCAGGTAAAGTCTTGAATAAAAACCTTGTCCCTTTTCCTTGTCTGGTACTGGTTGAATAACTCCCATATTCATGAGGGATATAACTTGTTTCTAGGCCTCTGCCCACTGATTTGGAGGCAGATCTGGCCATCCGTTTGGGAGTGGCAACGTGTGGAAATGAAATCTGTATCCCTGTGATACTATACTTAAAACCCACTTGTCCTGGGTAATCAGTTGCCAGTTTCGTGCATGAAGTGCCAGTTTTCCCCCCAAAGGGGAGGCCAAAAGATAAGTGCTTGGTGATTGCAGTGGAAAGTCATTGAGACTGTTTACCTTAGGAAGGTGCCTTGTTACTTCCAGATTTGGAGGTGGAGGCACCCCATTGCTTTGTTCTATAAGTTCCTTGTGGAATGTCTGGGTTTGACCTGAGTGGCTCTGGTGGGTACTGGAAAGGACCAGTTCTTAGTAGGCCAATGCCTACTGAACCTGGGTGGCTACACTTGTAGGAAATCTTTTACAGTTTGTATAGATTTAGCTTTATCTTCCATTTTTTTCAAAACTTCTTCTGCCTTATTACCAAACAGCCTGTCCTGTTGTAAAGGAGCATCCCATAATTTTGCTTTAACATGGTCAGGCAGATTTTGCTCCTTCAGCCAAGCATGCCTTCTTATCACAGATCCAGTTACGGCAGCCCTGCAAGAGGCCTCCAAAGAATCAAAACCACATTGAAAGTATGTTTTCCAACTTGTTCAGCTGAATGCAATAAATCCTGCAACTCTATTTTCCACACAGTCAGAAATCACCATAATTTTCTATTTAAGTAAGCCCATGATATGCTGTTGATATTTAAACATATGAAATTGGCAGTTTAAAGCCCTGATTGCCAAGGTTGCAGACGTGTAAACCTTCTTACCCCATATATCCAGCGCCCTTGAATCTCTATCAGAAGGGGTAGGATTTTTAGCAGTAGAAGCCTTAACGCCCTTGGGACCCTGAGAAATGGTTTCAGGGTCAGCAGTAGGGCTTTTAAAGAGGAATTTGTGGGAGTCAGGAACCCTATAATATCTGTCTGGCTTACTAGGAGCCAGAGGCAGGGAATCAGGAGTCGTACTGGATTCTGAGAAAATATCATCAACAACATCTAGAACAGGAGGTACAGCCAAAGGCCTATGCTGAGTAAGGAGGAGGAAATCCCCAAGTCTCTTTTTAGATTCTGAAAAATCCTGACTCTCCCAGTGAAAGTATTCCCTTAAGGTATGCAAAGTTTCCCCAAAAGAAAAATCCTCAGGAGGAGAAGCAGAAGGGATGAAATCTTCTGCATCAGAGTCCTCATAAGTGGGAATAGATAATTCCTGATCAGAAGGGGAATCAGAAAAAATAGAAACCTGATCTGAAGACTCATAGTCAGTGCCTTGCCTAGGCCTCTTAGCAGGAGGGGGATGGGTACCCCTGATCAAGGTAATTAAATCCTCAGCCATTTTGATCATTTGTTTTTTGGGCATTGGGGCCTGTGCACGTGGCCCATGCGTCAGTTTTTTTAGACATAGTAGTAGTTTTTGGCCTTAATTTTGAAGATGGTGTTGGTTTAATATACAAATCTTTAGGCCTAAAACACCCTCAGAAGCCGGTGCCTGCTCAGCTGCTTCGACCCATCCAAGGTAGAGACATCCGCGGGTTCAATACTTAAAGTTTTTCACGGCATACCTGACTCTGAATGGGTCTCAGTAGAGGCCTGCGAATCAAAAGTAGCGGGTATCAGGGCTGCGAAAGCGCCTCACTGAGTACCGGCGACTGGCTTAGGAGAAGCGTTGTCATCAGTTTTGGACCTCGATGGTCTGTCTCTGTCTTTTACTTTGTGTTTTTTAGGTATTCTGGTAGTCTGATTGCTAACCAACAACATTTCTGGATAGTTAAATCTTGAGCCAAAATATTTAGAAGCAAAAATATACTGACATTTAATAGTGCACTGATTAAATTTAGCACAAAACCAACAGTGAGGCACATTGTGGTCAGGGCCTAGGCAAGGAATACAGTACAAATGAAAATCCTTACGAGGTATTTGCTTCCCACAAGTAATACAATTATTAACTTTTACTGACATCGGTAAGGAGCAAGAAAAAGTTTCCCTACAGGGTACTTAGCTTTTAGTTGAAGACTTCGGTTCTGAAACTCGAAAACGAATATTTCAGGAGTCGTCTGACCGGCACTTGCGAACTGCTTCTGCTTCAGGCACCGCGCAGCAAGAAAGACTGATGTAATGGCGTCAGCTGCATGTTTTATACCCCTGACGCCATGGAAGAAGGGACAGCAACCGACGCAGGACCCAAGACTTTGTTAATCAGGCTGACTGAGGGCAACCTGCCTGCAGATTGCCCAAATGTAATGACTGCAACAGTGAAAAACGAAGAACATCTGGCAATCAACACGTGGCTGCGACCATTTAATCCAACTGATACCTTTGTGTTTTTATTAAATATAATTAAAAGTTATGTTCTTACCACAGCTAGCCATCTGTATTGCCCATTTCAATCTTCCTCAATATATGGGTTCAGATCTGATCCTCAGGTCAGACTTGGACGCTTATTTCAGACTTACGATCCATCTCTTGAGCTCCTCCCATTCTATATTACTTCACTAAAGTTATATTTCCACAAATACCTAATCATTGATCCCTTTACATTGAACATCTGTTAATTGAATGTTCACATCAGCGAATGATTTTCATAGGTGTAGATCAGAGTGTAAGTGCTGTATCTTTAAGAAGCATATCAAGGACTGAACGTGCACATATAAATACCAGGCACATGCTATTTCCAGTGCCATTTTGAGAGTGCAGCCAGAGAGTGAGCATGTATGATTGCAGTAGTTAGTTTGTATAGAAGTTACTTAAAGTCAGTAAACTTCTATCGTGATGTGTTTGTATATAATAAAGCTACTTGAACAGAACCCACAAAGACTCTTCTATTGTGTCCAAAGTAGGAGAGCGATATGGTGTCAGAACCATGAAGTGCACAGATGACAGTGAAGTTAAACTAAGAGAAATGAGCAAGAAAAAGAGCCAGTAAAGAATCAAAGGTAATGTGAATTCGCACAAAACTGCTAATTTTATAAAAAAGATAAAACAGAGCATTACAAGGGCAGAAACCGCATTATTAAACAATTGGGAGGCACAAAAGGTTTATTAACTAAGGGAAATGTTTAAAATTAAGATATTTGATAAAACGATTATCCAAAAAGCAAAATGAGTACGTTTAAAGCAAAACGAGTGTGTTTGAAGCAAAATGAACATGTTTAGAGTAAAATGAGCATAAGTACAATGGGCATGAAAAGGGATTAAAAGAGCAAAATGAATATAATAAGGGCGAAAAAAGGACACTAAGCGTAAATAAAGCAAGGCAACTGCATATGTTTTAGCAAAGTGCTGTGTTTCGGCATAACTACGACTTTGTATTGTATCAAGGGCATAACTAGAGTTAATCAAAGCATTTTAAACTGTGTAAAAGTGCTTACACAGTGTGCGCTTATTACTGTGTATGTATTCCGAAGAGTTCATATGTGTGCAAAGTGCAACTACTTTGTGAAGTGCAGTCAAAGTTTTGCCACTTCAAAAAGTTTCTTGTGTTGGGTGCGTCTATTCGCTAAGTGCCGTCACTACAGAGTGTTTCTTGCACTGTACAGAACTGCCTACAAGGTACTGCCATTTTGGAGAAATTTCAGTGTGCTGTGTACATTTTTTTCATAAAGTGCAATTACTTTGAAAAGTTATTGACTCTGAGCTGCTCTTGCCCAGTTCATTCGCATCATGCAGTTATTTGAAATGTTTCTTAAACTGATAAGAGGTGATTTCTTGCAGTACAGTAATTTCAAGAGTATTACAGTGCCCAAGAGGCTTATTTTGCAAAGTTCAGTTATACAGAGGCTTGTGCTATTGGGCAAAGTTACAAATCCTGGCATATGTGTCTGTGTTCGTGCTTATTTGCAAAACCCTTCACTGGTATGTGTTAATATGGCAGAAGGACTTTGAAAGCCCTTACCACTTGTATTTGATCAGAATATTGCAGAGAACTGGAGAATATTTGAGCAAGAGTAGTAAGATAATTTTATACAAGCAGCTTATTGAGATAAAGATACATGCAGCAGGACATTCATTTGACTAAACCTAGCTGGGTCAGAAGATATTGAAAGAGAGTGTTCATTTGTGTATGCACCAGCAGAATATGAGGGAGAAGGTGAAAATTGTCATATTGTTGTACAGGCTAAATCAAGGGAAGACTCCTATGAACCCCGAGTGTTTGAAGCTCAAATTCAGAGAAATGTGCAACTCCCAGACAAATATTACATTACAGAGGCATTTATTTTATACAAGAGATCAGAAACCAGGGGAAACTTTTGCAGCTTATATTACTGACCTGAGAAACAAAGCCAAAATGTGTGTTTGATGAGTTAAAAGATGAGTTAATAAAAGACAAGCTCGTACAGTGATTTAACGTTGAGTAAAGCTATTGAGATTGGTCAAATCCATGAGGTTACAGAGAAACACAAGTATGCTTGCAAGTGACAAGAGCATGGATTCAGCAGGCTCCAGAGCAAATGTAACATGCAACACTTGGCAAACAGAAGTAGGCCTCAGCACATGGCAGCCACAACCCCTGCTGGCTCACCAGGGAAACCACGTAGTTTCCAGCAAGTTCTAAGACTAGTTCAGTTAAAGGAGCATGCTCAGTGCAGTACAAATGTGAATCGGCAAAACACAAGTCCAGCTTTATTGTTAACTGTCGCAATTGTGGTGCCAGTCATGAGTCTAGAAGAGAAAAATGCTTAGCATATGGTCAGCAATATCACAAGTGTAAAAAATGAACCATTTTCAAAAGTTTTGCAAATCAAGTAAACCCCACACAGTTGTAAAGAAGGGTCATGCAAAAAAGCAAATTGATCAAATAGAGTTGCAGCAGTCCACTTCTGTGTAGATGGTGCATTAGTAATTGGTAAAAGAGTTGCTGCAGTGAATTTAATGGCAAAGAGTGAAGTGTTTTGTACAGTCCAGATTAATGGTACATCCACAGAGCTTAAAGCTGACACTGGTTCAAAGTGTAATGTTATATCAGCAGAATGATGCTCAAATTGCAAACGTACAGCTTCAAAATGGTTTATACAAAAGGCAAACTACTTTATCTGGCTATTACCTTACCCAGATCACCCAGAAATATGACGAAACAGCTTGACACAGAGAATTTTGACTTTGACATGATGGCAGTGCGTAATTTCTCTACCACTAGACTTGATGAGCTGAGAGATCAAACAAAAACTGATCCAATTTTGCAAAAGCTCAACCACTACATTAATGTTGGATGGCCGTCAAAGCAATCTAGTGTAACACCTGAAGTGCAAACTTATTTTCCTTACAGAGATGAAATGTTGATGGAAGATGGCATTATTTTCAAAAGTCCTAAAAAAAGAAGTTATGTACCTTCCATAACGTTCCATGTTAGTTGTCTTCATCTCACCTGCCTTCTTGTTGTTTGGGTTTGGAGCCGATCCTCGGCTCCGACTCGGCCATCTTCTATAGCTCGAGAGCTGTTTACTGGCTCGAGGCTACCTCTTATCCCAGAATGCCCAGCGACAGCTACCCAGATGTCATTTGTAATAGCGCACACTAGACATTAGTAGAGTAACCAGTTACTAAAACTGGTTGTCCAATACACCTAAACAAGGAAGAGTTATAGATTTACCTGGCATGTGAAGTAATAAAAGATGCTCAGCCAGTGAAAACAAAAGGGAACTCCTCACAATCCCCTAGGAAGGGGGAAGGAGGGAGGGACGCAAGAAGGAAGGCGAGATGAAGACAACTAACATGGAACGTTATGGTAGGTATATAACTTCTTTATGTTAAGTTGTCTATCTCACCTTCATTCTTGCTGCTTGGCACAGCGTCCCTAGCACCTAAAATCCAGGGTGGCTCATTGGGACAGACTTTTCAGAACAGTAGAACCAAAGGAAGCTCTGCTCCGGGAGACCATATCTACCTTATAATGAGAAATAAAAGTGTGGGGGTTTGCCCAAGTGACAGCTGCACAGATTGAGTCTATGGTCAACCTAGACTGAAACGCTACAGAGGTAGCTAATGCTCTAGTGGAATGACCTTTTGGTTTAGCTGGTAGCTCTTTATTTCGTAATTGATAAATAAAGGCAATAGTATCAGATAACCATCTGAATAAGGTCACTTTAGAAACTGGAAGACCTTGTTTGTTGAAAGCATAAGAAAGAAATAACTGGTCTGACTTTCTTAGTTCCTTAGTTCTATGGAGGTAAAAATGCAATTGTCTGTGTACATCCAATTGGTGGAGCTTGTATTCTGCCTTGTTGTTGTGATTAGGAAAGAAAACTGGGAGATCTATGGATTGATTTAAATTGTTCTCTGAGCAGACTTTAGGAATAAAGGATGGATTGGTCCTCAGAGAAACTCTGTCCTTGTGAAACACCAGGTAAGGAGGACGAACACATAGTGCTTGAAGTTCTGAGACATGTCTAGCTGAAGTGATAGCAACCAGAAAAAGTGTCTTCCAAGAGAGAAATTTTAAAGGACACAATGCTGCCGGTTCAAAGGGAGGCAAAATTAAGGAGGCTAAAACTAAATTGAGATCCCAAGGAGGGGGAGGATCTCTTATTGGGAGTCTAAGAAGAGACGTTCCTTTCATAAAGGCTTTGCGGAGCTTATGAGATTTTATGCTAGAATTAAACATACTGATATGAAAATTAGAAATGGCGGCTAGTTGTTCTCTGATGGTAGCGGAAGCCGCACCAGACTGAAAAAGCTGAGTTAGAAATTCAAGAATTTCATGGATTGGGGCTGAGAAAGGATCCAAATTTCTAGTTTCTGCCCAGTAAGAAAACTGTTTCTATTTACTAGCATACGTTTTCCTTGTAGTAGACTTGTGTGAGGAAACAATAATATCATGGAATGCTGGGGAGATATTGGAAGCCTGGCTAAGGTTGGAAGTGGAGTAACCAAGCTGTGAGTCGGAGAGTTTGAATGGACTGGTGCAACCCGCCTGATTGGTGAATCAGCAGATCTGGAACCGGGTCCAGAATCCACAGTTGATCCAGAAGGTGGAGGTGTAGGAACGGGAACCATATTTGTCGAGGCCAATATAGGGCAATGAGGATCATTTTGCAATCCAACGATTTTGCTTTCTGTACGAGTCTTGGAATTAGGGGAAAAGCATAAAGAAGTCCCTGAGGCCAATCGTGGACTACAGCATCGCTGGGTATATGACCTGGAAGAGGAAGTAGGGAGAAGTAGCTGCTGCATTTGTTGTTGAGAGGAGTGGCAAATAGTTCACAGCAAGGCTGTCCCTATTTGCGGAAGATAAGATCCGCAACTTCCTGATGTTCTTCATCTCACATTGCTGCAGTCCTTACTTATGGGTAGTCCGCTGTCCTCGGTCGGCCCGAATACCAAAGTATTAGGCTGACGTCGGTCATGGGCACCTAGATCTGACATCAGAGCGTCAGGGTATAAAGGCGCATGATCGACGTCATATCCTCAGTCTTTTTTGCCGCATGGTCCGATGCAGAAGCAGCGTTGCAAGTGCCGTTCTGAAATTTTTCGTTTTCGGAGTTTCAGACCGATACCAAGTTGGGCTAAGTACCCCGTTGGGAATATTTTGTTTTTCTTGCCTCAGTTACTTACGGATGTCAGAAAAGTGAATAATTGTATTTCTTGTGGGAAACAGATACCGCATAGGGATTACCACTCGCTTTGTATTCCTTGTTTGGGACCGAGCACGGCGTAGTTGGGTGTCGGTTTTGTGCTAGGTTTAATAAGCGCACTATAAAACGGAGGTTAGATTGCGCTAGGTTAGTCTTTGGCAAGAGGTGTAATTATAATATGCCGCCGGATGTTCCGGCGCCTGCTTCTACTAAGAAGCGCAAAGACAAATCTTTAAAGCCTAGGCAGGATGATTCGTCCTTTCGCCGCTGGACCTTTAGAAGCTACAGCTGAACAGGTGGATCGGCTGAAGTTTCTGTTGAGTCCCAGGGGGAAACTTTGATTTTACAAGATGTGGCCTCTCAGGAGGCAGGTCAGGCTGAAGGGGCCTCTCAGGTTACTATTCTCCCTTCTATGCCTAAGGTGGTTAGGCCTTCTGCTACTGTTTCTAAGGCTCCTTCTAAGGGCAGGTCTGTTTTGCCTTCCTCTGGTGTCAGTTCTGGTTCTTCAGGCTCTGTGCCTAAAAGCACATGCTTAAAATGGCAGAGGATTTGATTACTTTAATTAGAGGTTCTATGCCCCTCCTGATAAGAGGCCCAGGATGGAGCCAGAGTTGGAAAGTAAGGAGCAGGCCTGAGATGATTCAGAGTCTTCTGCTGAAGAGATACCAGATTACGCTCCTTATTCTGATTCTGAAGCAGAGGATTCCACTCCTTCTGCTTCTCCTCCAGAGGATTTTTATTTTCAGAAACTCTGCATTCCATGAGGGAGCATTTTAAGTGGGAGGAACAGGATTACTCTGATTCACGGAAGAGGCTTAGGAGTTCTTGTTTTACCACAGACCGGACAGGTATTACAGGGTGCCTGAGGCTCATAAATATCTGTATAAGAGTCCTAGGGCGGACCCAGAAACTATTAGTCAGGGGCCTAAGGGTGTTAGAGCCTCTGTTGTTAAGAATCCGGTTCCTCTGGATAAGGAAGCTAGAGCTTTGGATAGATGGGGTAAGAAGGTGTATTCCTCTTCTACTTTAGCAATGAGAGCTTTGAACTGCCAGTTTCATATGTTGAAGTATCAGAATATCCTCCTTTCTCAGCTAAGATCTAAAGTGGATGCTTTGGCAGAGGGCACAGAGTGTAAAGAATTGCAGGATTTAGTGCATGTTTCTGAACAGGTGGGTAAGCACTCTTTGCAATGTGGTTTTGATGCTTTACAGGCTTCTTCTAGGGTGGCTGCCACTAGTTCAGTTATTCGTAGGCACGCCTGGCTTAAGGATCAGAATTTGTCTGAGCATGTTAAGTCTAGAATTCTGGATGCCCCTTTACAGTCTGAAGTTTTGTTTGGTCCTCCTGTGGAGTCGGTCTTAAAGAAAATGGAAGACAACGCTAAGTCTATGCAGACTGTTAAAGATTTTTTGCAGGTACAACCTCCAAAGTTTAGTAGAAATTGGCCTACTAAGGGTGGACGCATTCTACTTCTGATTCTCAGTCTAGGGGTAGATCTAGGCTTGGTAGGGGCAGAGCTCAGAGTACCTTCAGGCCGAGACAATGGAGTTCGCCTGCTCAATCTGCTGGTGAGGGCAGGGGCCAGTCCTTTAAACAGGCCCAATGACCTGCATTTTCAGCTGCCAGATTCTTCTTGCCGGGCAGCTCCTTTGGGAGGAAAGTTGGCTCTTTTCAAGCAAAATTGGCATTTAGTCACCCAGGACAAATGGGTATTGGACATTACAAACCGAGGTTACAAGTTCTATTTCCATACCATGCCTCCTTTCAAAGGCATGCCAGACGCCCTCCTCGCAAAGGATAGAGGTTCGCAGACAAATTTCTTTACTTCTTCAAATAGGAGCTATACAGCCAGTTCCTCTGTCAGAAGTGGGCCTAGGATTTTATTCTGTTTCTAGTTCCAAAGAAAGGGAACACGTGGAGACCAATTTTGGATTTATCTATCCTCAACACTTACCTGGACATTCCAAAGTTCAAGATGCTGACTTTACAACAACTTTTACCTCTGTTGGGAAAAGATCACTGGATGGTTACTCTGGATCTCAAAGAGGCTTACCTTCATGTTCCTATCAGGCCCAGTTGCAGGAGGTACCTGCGTTTTGGCTGGAAATTTACATTATCAGTTCTCTGCATTGCCCTTTGGCTTATCTACTGCCCAGAGTGTTCACAAAGGTTCTGGCTCCAGTGATAGCATTTTTCAGACTAAGAGGAATACAGATTTATCCTTATTTGGACGACTACCTGATTATTGCACAAGAAAGGGCCGAACTTCTTCATCATCTACAGTATGTGATGGCAGTGTTAAGATGCCTAGGGTATTCTGTGAACGAAACAAAGTCCAGTCTAGTACCCTCTCAGGACATGTGCTTTCTGGGTGTGAGACTGAATACAGCTTCCCAGATGGCCTTTTGACCCCGGACAAACAAAGAAGCCTTTCTCTTTATTTCCAGCAAATGTCTCTACGGTCCAGGCTGACTGCAAGGACAGTCCTTCAAGCCTTGGGGTTCATGGCATCTTGTATTCTGGTGCTTCCCAATGCCAAATTGCATATGAGGAAGCTTCCATGGTATCTCAAAATGTGTGGACACAGCACTGCCAAGATCTAGACACTGTCATTCAGATAATACCTTGCATTCAGCAGGAGTTTTGTGGTGGGCTCAGGAATGTCACCTAAACAAGGGACTCTCTGTGACCCGCCAGAGGCTTAGTCAGATTCTAATGACAGATGCCTCGACAAGGCTTGGGGAGCACACCTCAATGAAAAATGGGTGCAAAACACGTGGCCTGTCAAACTCCAACATTTGCATATCAACTTGAAGGAAATGTTAGCAGTCCAGTTTGCATTGATGGCTTTCAAAGATTTACTTCACCCAGGGCAGGTGTTGATTCAAACAGACAACACTACTGTCATGTGGTACATCAACAAGCAGGGGGAACCCATTCTTACCCTCTTTGCAGGCAAGCGATGATTCTGTGGGAAACTGCTCTCAATCTACACCTCAATCTTCAGGCAAGGTTTCTACCAGGAGCACAGAACTCCTTAGCAGATGTATTGAGCAGACAAATAGTGGATCCTCACGAGTGGAAATTGGATCCTCATGTATTTCAACAGTTGACAGTGTTATGGGGAACTCCAGACATAGATCTGTTCGCTTCTCCACTAAATTACCAGTTGCCAAAGTTTTGCACAAAAATGTTTCATCACACAGCTTGGAAGGTGGACGCTCTATCATTCAGTTGGAACAATCTGCATGTATATGCCTTTCCACCTCTGCCTCTTCTTCCCAAGGTACTTTTGAAGGCCAGACAAGACAAGCCAACCATGATTTTGATAGCACCGGATTGGCCTCGACAACACTGGTACCCTACTACTGAGGAGTATAGTACGAGAACCTCCATGGCCTCTGCCTTTGATTCCGCACCTTTTGTCACAAGAGGACAGTCACTTCCTCAATGTCAAGATTCAGTCTCTGCATCTAACAGCCTGGCATATTCTGTTTTAGACTCTGGAAGGTCTCAGCTTCCACAACAAGTTTTGAAGGTTATTTTGGAGGCCAGGAGGCCTAGTACCAGGAAAGTTTACGCGGATACATGGAGGAGATTTTTTATTTGGAGCAAAGGAAAGGACCTTGATGTCTCCAAACCTGATTTAAGTGTTGCTCTTCAATATCTTACTGAGCTATTGGACAAGGGTTTGTCTTTCTCCTCAATAAAGGTTCATACTGCAGCCATTTCTGCTCACTATGATTGTGACCCTCCTTTATTCACTCATCCTTGGTTTAAGCAATTTCTTAGAGGGGCAAAGAATATAAGACCCCAATGAGCTCCTACTCCTGCTTGGGATCTCAATTTTGTGTTGGAAAACTTACTCTACAACCTTTTGAGCCTGCAGCTACTGCCGAGTTAAAGTATTTGTCATGGAAAACTGCTTTTTTGTTGGCCATTACCTCTGCAAGAAGGGTTTCTGAATTACAGGCCCTCATGGCAGTGGAGCCTTTCCTGATTTTTCATAAGGACAGGGTATCTTTGCACTAATCCTTCCTTTATGCCTAAAGTGGTTTCTAGTGTGGCCTTAAATCAAACTATTCATTTGCCTACTTTTTATGCAAACCCCCAAAATAAAGGGGAGAAACTTTTGCATACTTTGGATATTCACAGGCAGTTATGCTTTTTATTTGAGCAGAACCAAGGAGTTCAGACAGTCTCAGCAATTGTTTGTTTCTTTTGCTTTGGGTTCACAGGGTAAACCTGTTTCAAAACAAACTATTTCTAAATGGATTGGGTTTTGTATTTCTTTCTGTTATTCCCATCATGGTAAGGAGATTCCTGCTGGAATCAGGACTCATTCCACTAGGGCTACTGCTACTTCTATGGCCTTTCTAAGGGGGGTAGCTACAAAAGACATTTTGGAGGCAGCTTCTTGGAGTTCAGTGCATACCTTTTCTAAACATTACCACCTTCCTCTTTATTCTAAGTCTAGGGCTGGATTTGCCACTGCAATTTTACAGGGCATTTTCGCTGCCCGTAATGCCTTATGATTTTTACCATCCTCCTTTCCGTTGCTTTGGGATTCTACCCATAAGTAAGGACTGCAGCAATGTGAGATGAAGAACATAGTACAGTTTTGTACCTACCATAAATGTAGATGTTCGAAGATCCACATTGCTGCAGTCCAATTTACCCTCCCTCCTTCCCCACTGTAGTTTGACTTGGTGCTATGCTTTAGGTGATGGTTGTTGTTGGGCATGTTTTGGGAGGTATTCTGTTTTTGGCTGTGGCCTTTCTGGTTTGGCCTTCTGACATCTGGGGCAAGAAAAGACTGAGGATATGACGTCGATCATGCGCCTTTATACCCTGACGCTCTGATGTCAGATCTAGGCCATGACCGACGCCAGCCTAATACTTTGGTATTCGGGCCGACCGAGGACAGCGGACTACCCATAAGTAAGGACTGCAGCAATGTGGATCTTCGAACATCTACATTTATGGTAGGTACAAAACTGTACTATTCAGAGACCACTCGTGAGGCATGAGGATAGCTGTGCTGAGCCTGTCCGCTATAACGTTGGATTTCCCAGGGATGTGCATTGCTATCAGAAAACGTTGGGAGGAAATCGCCCATTGACACAGTCTGAGTGCTTCTCGACACAAGGGGTAAGACCTGGTCCTGCCCTGTTTGCTGATGTACCATACCACTGACATGTTGTCCGTTTGGATTGCAATGGTCCCAAAAGGAAGAGAGTCTTGAAGGGCTTGCAACGCTAGCAGAACCGCTCTCATTTCTAGGACACTGATATGCAGATGGTACTCATGAGGTTGCCAAGTGCCTTGGACTGTCCTGCCTAGATAATGCCCCCCCCACCCTATCAGGGAGGCGTCCATGGTCACTGTGGCTACCGGAGGGGGTTGTATGAAGGGTCTGCCCTGAATTACTAGTGGGGAAACCATCCACCAAGAAAGGTGCCTTTTGCATGCTTCTGTGATCAGAATCATGTGAGACATGGGTAGTTCTTGGAAAGACCACTGCGTGAAAAGAAGCCACTGAAGGATTCTCATGCGGAAACGCGCTAATGGGACAAGAAGAATGGCAGCTGCCATGGAGCCTAAAGCTTGGAGGACATGTCTGACTTGAACCCTTTTGTTCTGCATTAGAATCAACACTTGTTGACGAATAGTGGAAACTCTTTCCTGTGGTAATCTTGCAAACATATCTTTTGTGTTTAATTCTGCTCTTATGTATGTAATAGACTGACAGGGCAACAAGGCAGATTTTTCAAAATTTACTGTAATGCCTAGTTGAGCGCATGATGTGATTGTATAATCTCGTGCCTCTAACAGTTGACGCCTGGTGGTAGCAGTCAGGAGCCAGTAGTCTAGATGGGGAAACACCTGGAATCCTTGACACCTCAGGTGAGCCGTGACTACTGCCATGCACTTGGTGTACACCCTGGGGGTTGAGGTGAGACCAAAGGGCAGAGCTCTGAACTGGTAATGACTGGCCCCTACCCAGAAGCGAAGAAATCTCCTGGAGCGTCTGTCCATCTTGATATGGTAGTACACGTCCTGAAGATCTATTGAGCACATCCAATTGTCCTGACTCAGGAAAGGAAAAATGGACTGCAGTGTCACCATCTGGAACTTTTCTTTTTGTACAGATTTGTTCAATCTGCTGAGATCCAGTATTGGTCTCCAGTCCCCTGTCTTTTTTGGTACTAAAAAGAATCTTGAGTAAGTTCCGGATCCTAGTTGGTCTGTGGGGACTTCTTGAATGGCTCTTTTTTCTAGCAGTCTTGAAACTTCTGTGACTGCTTCATCCCCTAGATTGGGTGGGACATCTGGGATGGGCTTTTTCGATTCTATGGGGGATTGATGGAAGGGAATTTTGTAACCTCCGGATATGATGGATAGTACCCATCTGTCTCTTGTTATATTTTGCCAGACTTTTGGGTAAAGCAAAAGTCTTCTCCCAACTGCCTCCAGAGGTGAGCAGTTGGGCAACGCTTCAGGGATGCTGGAAGGGTTTGTCAGAGAAGGTTTCTCTGTCACCCTTGTTTTGAGGTCCCCCTCTGCCACGAGGGCGGCGTCTGTTATTGTTTCCCCCTCTGCCCCTGGGGAAAAAAATCACCACGTTTGTCAGGCAAGGGTCCCTGGGATTTTCGGAACCACATCTTTCTGCTCTTCTGACCCTTGGGATAAGGTCTGGAAGGAGTGGAAAAACAGACTCCCACAGCAGAGAGAGTCTTGCCTTCCTCCTCACACTTGGTCAACATGTCTTTCACCTGAGGCCCAAAGAGAAGAGAGCCATCAAAGGGAGTATTGGTGAAGGACACTCGAAAGGGTTCCGCAAATTGACACAGCCGCATCCAAGCATGGCTCCTGAGAGCCACGCCTGTCCCTGTGGCTCTGTTCGCTCCATCGGCTGCATAGGAAATCAGCCTCATGGAGGAGTTAACTATGGAATTAAGAGTCACAAGTTGAGAAGCTACTTTGGCTGGTGCTCCCTCAGCTGTAGGATCTTGAAGGGTATCGCCAAGCTCTTTCAGGAGGTCCTTTTGAAGACATATAAAATGGCATAGATAATTCAGGGACATCATTGAAAAGGTCGCAGAAGCAAACATTCACTTTCCATATCTGTCCATCGCCCGAGACTCTTTGTTCGGAGGATGAACAGATGAAGAGGTCTCTGCTAACTCTTTCTTGGTGGCTGCTGCTACCACCATGGCATCAACGGGCACACCTTTGGAGAGGAATTGCTTGTCCTGGGGGGCTGTAATGAATTTATTTGGTCTCCTTAGAGTAAGTTCCACAGAATCTGGAGCTGACCAAACCTTTCGAGCCATTACAGACATGAGTGGATCGAAAGGAGGAGATACCCAGGAGGTGGAAGGCCAGGAACCGAATGCATCCAGGTATACAGACTCGTCCTGGGTAGGGGCTAGAGAAGTCCAGTCCCTCCAGTCCCTCCTCTGCCCAAGCATTTCACGGATGTCCGAAAAGGAAACATCTTCAGAGGGAGACCTTGGGGAACCTGCCAATTCATCCATGTCTGTATCTGAAGTGACAGACTCAGGGGAGTCTACATGCTTCCACTTGCACTTCTTCTTCTGGGGAGGCTCTTCCGAGTGATCAGGGGAGGCTTCAGAAGAAGAGGGATCACCCAATGGGGTGTCCTGGGGCATAGGTTCTCTATGCTTGGGGTCTGGAGGAGGAGTAGAGGTTGGCACGGACACCATGGGGGGAGGAGCCGAAGGAGCTGGCAGTAGAGCTGTCTCGAGGACGAGAGACATTTTCTGACAGCATGAATCACACTTTTTGAAGCCAGATACCTTAGTGTCTTTAGACATTATAAAAACAACAACCACACAATAAATAATGAAAAACTATACTATAAAAACAAGAACAAATAAAGTTTTTTTTTTTTTTTTTTTTTTTTTTACAGTTAAAGAATAGAGGGAAAGCCTCTAATTTAAATGGCTATCCTGGGGGGGACGACACTCTAATTTAATCGAGTTTAAGGGAACAGAAGGCCTGAGAGTTATGGAGCGACAGCCAACAAAGCTAAAATACACAAGAATGCGAAAAAAGGATAAAGGAATATTATCTATACACTAAAAAGACAATTACTTGACAAACTTTCAAGAAAAAAACAATATATAATATCAAAAAGATTATACGAAGACTGAGCCAGTAAGGAAGCAACCTCGCAGCTGAAGCGGCAAACAAAATCTGGGTAGCTGACGCTAGGCATTCTGGGATAAGGGGTAGCCTCGAGCCAGTAAAAGTACAGTTTTGTACCTACCATAAATGTAGATGTTCGAGTGTACAACCTGCTGCAGTCATCACACTTGGGTTATCCTGTCAGGCGGTCCCGCAGTTGGCCGGAATTCCAAAGTCTTGGTCTGGCGTCGGTTGCTGTCGCTTATTCCCTGACGTCAGTGCGCTAGGGGTATATGTAATGCATCCGACACCATTTTCTTCAATTTTTCTTGCCCCAGATGTCAGGTGCCCCCAAAAAGGTTGTCAGTAATTAGTACCAAATTCAGTAATTTTTGCACAAACACAAAATCCCTCCAGCTATAAGCAAATACATCAGGAAGGTAATGTAGGGATTTAGCCAGCTAGATCAGAGGGGATGGAGGGAGGGTAACCTGGACTGCAGCAGGGTGTACACTCGAACATCTACATTTATGGTAGGTACAAAACTGTACTATGTTAATCGTGTTACCCTGCTGCAGTTATCACACTTGGGTAGAATCCCAAAGCTAAGGATGGGTGGAGGAGTTATAGAGGGTTAGAGGAGGCTAGAAGGCCCTGCAGAACTGCAGTGGCGAAGCCAGCTCTAGCCTTAGAGTAAAGTGGTAAGTGATCATGTTTGGTAAAGGTGTGTACTGAACTCCAAGTTGCAGCTTCCAGAATGTCCTTGGTTGGAACCCCCCTGAGGAAGGCTGTAGATGTAGCTGTTGCCCTGGTAGAGTGGTGCCTAATGGTAGCAGGAACTGGTTTTCCATGATTGGTATAGCAAAAGGAATGCAATGTCCTATCCATTTGGAAATGGTTTGTTTTGATATAGCCTTCCCTTGTGAAGCTGTAGCATAAGATACAAAGAGCTGGTCAGATTTTCTGAAAGTCTTAGTTTTATCCAAGTAGTAACGAAGTTGTCTGTGAATGTCCAAGGAATGCAGGAGTCTTTCTCCTTTGTTCTGTGGATTTGGGAAGAAGGTGGATAAGTGGATGGTTTGATTTAAAGCCACACTGGAAACCACCTTAGGCATGAAGGAAGGATTAGTTCGTAGAGAAACTGGGTCCTGATGGAAAATGAGGAAAGGTTCCACTGTCATTAGTGTCTGCAGCTCTGAGACTCTTCTAGCTGAAGTTATTGCTAGCAGCAGGGCAGTCTTCCATGACAGAAACTGTAGATCTGCAGAGAAAGCTGGTTCAAATGGAGGTAGCGTAAGTTTTTCCAGAACAAAATTGTGGTCCCATGTTGGTGTAGGTGTTCTCCTGGGGGGCCTAATGTTTTTTGCCCCTCTAAGGAACTGCCTTAGAAGTGGATGGGAAAATAAGGGTGGATCCGTGTTGTAGTGGGCTGAAATAGCTGATGCATGGATTTTAATGGAAGAAAAAGAAAGTCCTTTGTGCAACATCTCAGTTAAATACTGTAGAATCTGAGGGATGTGAAGCTGAAGTGTGTTTTGGCCTTTAGCTTGGTTCCAGGCGCAAAACCTTTTCCATTTAACCGAATAGGCCTTCCTGGTGCTGGGCCTCCTAGCTTCCAGAATAACATCCATAACTGCTTGGGAAAGAGGAGCTGGCTGGATGCTTAGGTGATTTGCCATGCAGCCAGATTTAAGGTTTTGAGCTGGCTGTGAAGAATCTGATTGTTTTGCTGTGTGAGCAAATGGGCAATTTGTGGTAAAATCCAAGGTGGGCCCTGGGTCATATTCCTCAATAGTGGGTACCAGTGCTGGCGTGGCCAGTCTGGGGCTATGAGCATCAGTCATGGTCTCTCCTTTCTGACTTTCAGAAGCACCTTTGTGAGGAGAGGCAATGGAGGGAAGGCATATACTGTCAGGTTTTTCCAACTGAATGAGAGTGCGTCCGCTTTCCAAGCTTGATGGTGAAATGTCCTTGTACAAAATTTTGTTAGTTGATAATTTTGAGGACTGGCAAACAGGTCTATGTCTGGAAGGCCCCATTTTTGAGTTATCGTTGCAAATACTTGTGGATCCAGTTTCCACTCGTGGGGATCCATGATGTTTCTGCTGAGGTCGTCTGCCAATGTGTTTTTTCCTGGCAGGAATTGAGCTTGTAATTGAACTTGATAAGCCAGAGCTGTGTTCCACAAGGTTATTGCTTGCCTGCATAAAGGGTAGGAGTGTGTACCCCCTTGTTTGTTTATGTACCACATTACTGTGGTGTTGTCCGTCCTTATTGTAAGTTGTCCTGGATGTAATAGATTCTTGAAGGCTGTCAGAGCATTCTGTACAGCTAGCATCTCTTTTTGATTGATGTGCAGATTCCTTTGATCTGCAGTCCATATGCCTTGAATGCACTGTCCTGCCATGTGTGCCCCCAGGGGTAGTCCGATGCATCTGTTGTCATAGTTTGCCTGGCTGGGGGCAAGGTGAAAGGCTGACCCTTGTTGAGATGACATGCCTGTGACCACCATAGAAACTCCTGTTGTAGGCAGGGAATGAGAGATATCATTGTGTCCAAGCTGTGGCTGTGTTGAGACCATACGCTTTTTAGGTACCACTGTAATTTCCTCATATGCAGCTTTGCAAATGGTATTAGTAGTATGCAAGATGCCATGAAGCCCAAGGCCTGCAGAATTTTTCTTGCAGGTAGCTGGGTCTTTGTTGCCATTGTTTTGAAATATTGAGTCAGTTGTAGTTGTTTGTCTGGCGTCAGATAAGCCTTCTGGGCCGTTGTATTCAAGCTGGCACCCAGGAATGTCATATTTTGTGAGGGTACTAGCTTTGATTTCTTTTCGATTACTGTGTACCCCAGGCAACTTAGAAGATGTTTTACAAAAGCCAGATGTTGTAAGAGGGTGTCCTTGCTTTCTGCTTGGATGAGGCAGTCGTCCAGGTATGGGTATATTTGAATTCCTCTTTGTCTGCAGTATGCAATTACTGGTGCCAGGCATTTTGTATAGACCCTGGGTGCAGTAGATAAGCCAAAGGGCAGTGCAGAGAATTGGTAATGGGTTGAACTTGCAATGAAACGGAGGTGTCTTCTGCAACTTTGTCTGATAGGGACATGCAGGTATGCCTCCTTGAGGTCCAACGTTACTAACCATGCTTTCTTGCCCAACATGGGAAGAAGCTGCTGTAGTATTAGCATCTTGAATTTGGGTACTTGTAAGAAGGTGTTTAGAATTGAAAGGTCCAGAATTGGTCTCCAGGCATTGTCCTTTCTGGGAACTAGAAAGAGAAAGAGTCTTGAGTAAAATCCTTGGCCTTGCTCTGGAGTAGGTACCAGTTGAATGGCTCTCATGTCCATGAGAGCTGTAATTTGTTTTTGTGCCTCTGCCCATTGATTTTGTGGCAGGTCTGGCATTCCTCTTTTCATTGGCAAGGTGTGAAAATGGAATCTGTATCCTTGTGAAATTAGGTCTAGGACCCATTTGTCCTTTGTGACCATGTGCCAGTTGTCTGAAAAAAGTGCGAGTTTTCCTCCCAAGGGGGCTGCCAAGAGAGTGTTGCTTGGCCAGATGAGGTGCAAGTCATTGATTTTGCCTTCTGGTAGTTTGGGACCTGTCTTCTCCTCCCTTCTGTGTTGCAGTGCCCCATTGTCGAGGTTTGTACTGGGCTTGTGGTTGTCCTCTGCCTCTTGGACGTCTGTATTTACCCCTCTGTGGTCTGTCAGTAGCTGGAAAGGACCAATTTTTTGTTGGTCAACTTCTGCTGAAGCGAGGGGGCTGTACCTGTAGAAAATATTTGACTGCCTGCATAGATTTTGCCTTATCCTCCATTTTCTTTAAGACTTCTTCTGCTTTAACTCCAAACAGAACATCCTGCTGTAAGGGAGCATCTAGAAGCTTAGCTTCAACATGATCAGGCAGAGTTTGTTCCTTTAACCAAGCATGCCTACATATAACAGATCCAGTGACAGCTGCTCTGCAGGAAGCTTCCAAAGAATCAAACCCACATTGTAAGGTATGTTTGCCCACCTGTTCAGTTTCATGCAACAGATCCTGCATTTCTTTCAATTCAGACTGTTGAGGGAGTGTGCTCATTTTTTGTTTTAACTGAGACATTAGAAATTGCTGATATTTTAGCATGTGAAATTGGCAATTTAGTGCCCTCATAGCTAGAGTGGCTGAGGTGTAAACCTTTTCCCCCACCTGTCTAGTGCTCTGGAGTCCCTTTCAGAGGGTACAGGATTTTTTGCCATAGACGCTTTAGCCCCTTTGGGACCCTGGGGGATGGTCTCTGGATCAGCAACAGGGCTTTTATAAAGGAATTTGTGGGAATCAGGCACTCTATAGTATCTGTCATGTTTTGCTGAGCAGGAGGCAGTGAATCTGGGTTCAAACTGGATTCTAAGTAAACATCATCCACAATGTCTAAAACTGGGGGATGGCAAGTGGTCTGTGCTGGGGGAATAAAAGAAACTCTCTAAGCCTTTTCTTAGAGTCAGAGTAGTCCTGACCTTCCCAGTGAAAATGTTCCCTCATAGTGTGTAAAGTTTCCCCAAAGGAGTAGTCTTCAGGAGGAGAAGCTGAGGGAATAGAATCCTCAGCATCAGAATCTTCATAAGGAGAGAAGGAGTAATCTTGGTCCTCAGAGGAGCCTGAGGAAATAGACACTTGTTCAGAGGAGGCATAATCTTCCTCTTGTCTAGGCCTTTTGTCGGGTGGGGGTTGGGAACCCCTGATTAAAGAGATCAAATCTTCAGCCATTTTGAGCATCTGTTTCTTAGGCATGGGGCCTTGAACAGGAGACTTAAGTGCAGTCTTTTTAGGTTTAATAGGAGTCTTAGGATACGTTTTTATGGTGAGCGTCGTCGGTCTGAAGACGCCTTCAGAAACGCGAAGACGTTTCTGCAGTACCGACATCTTTACCAGCAGTGTCGTCAGTAGGAGCTAAACAAAATGGCTGTGTCGGCCTAGTACTCTCCACCAAAAGCTCCGAAGCGGTCTCGGGTTCCAGCTCTGCGGTAGTCAGGGGCTGCGTCGGAGCCTCACTGAAGACCGGTGAACCGGAGACCAGACCAGCCGAGGCCTCGGAGTCTGGCTTGGGTCTAGGCTGCCTGTCCTTATCCCTGCGTTTTTTTGTGCACGCCGGTAGTCGGTTGCTCCGACGGCATAGTGCAGTTAAATTTTCTACCGTAGTGTCGTGCGAAATCAAAGCGTCTTCTTATAGTACGCTTATTAAACCTAGCACAAAGACGACAACCAGTGACGTCGTGGTCTGGGCCTAGGCAAGGTATGCAGCAAGAATGAAAATCCTTATGAGGTATTTGCTTCCCACAAGAAATACAATTGTTAACTTTTTCTGACATCGGTCTGAGGCAAGAAAAGTTTCCCCAACGGGGTACTTAGCTTTATTGAAGACTTCGGATCTGAAATTCGATTTCGAAAATCTCAGGAGTCGGCCGACCTGCACTTGCGAACTGCTTCTGCTTCGAGCACCGCGTGGCAAGAAAGACTGAAGAAAATGGCGTTGGATGCATTACATATACCCCTGGCGCACTGACGTCAGGGAAGAAGCAACAGCAACCGACGCCGGACCAAGACTTTGGAATTCCGGCTGACTGCGGGACCGCCTGACGACAGGATAACCCAAGTGTGATGACTGCAGCAGGGTAACACGATGAACATCAGCTCTTGAGCTATAGAAGATGGCCGAGTCAGAGCAGAGTATCGGCTCCGAACCCAAACAGCAAGAACAAAGGCGAGATAGACAACTTAACATTTGTTGTTCCTGCTTCCTTACAAGAATATATCCAGATTGTGTATTGTGGTCACCCAGGTTCTGCATCCACTAAGAGAAGAGAGAGAACTACTATTTTAGCCTTCATTACTGAAAGACATTGATAAAGTACTTTCCTCTTGTTCAGTATGCAATAGTACTAAACTGCATTTGCAAAGAGAACCACTTCAGCTAAGTCAAGTTCTTGAACTACCTTGGTCAACAGTAGCCACTGATATCTTCAAGTGGGAAAATCAACACTACTTAGCATTGGTAGACTCTTATTCAAACTGGTTTGAGATTGACTTACTACCTAATTTAACATCCACTACTGTTATTACCAAGTTGAAACATCATTTCTCAGTCCATGGTAGTCCACACACATTATTTCTGACAATGGTATTCAATTTACTAGTCAGTTATTTTAGAAATTTGCAAGAGAATGGGACTTTGTACATGTTACTAGCAGTCCTGAATATCTACTGTCAAATGGACTACCTGAAGGTGCAGTGCAGAGTGCAAAGAATTACTGGAAAAGTCAAAGCGTGACAATACGATGTCTTTTTGAATTTACTTAATATCAGAAACATACCCAGTGACGACATACTTGGCTCACCTACTCAAAGACTTCCAATCCAGGCAAACCAGAACGACACTACCGATTACTTCCATTTTATTAAGGCCTAAAGCTAACAACAACAGAAGCATCAAGGCTCAATTATTCAAGAAGTGTCCATCCAGAAGTCCAGTTATGATAAATCGAGCAGATTTCTTCGATGGTTGAGGGAAGGAGAAACAGTGAGGATACAAACGGCGAAAGGTTTCAACTGGATTGGTCAAGTTACAGGAATATGTACCCAGCCAAGATCCTACCTTGTAGAATCTGAGGGTGTGGAGTACAAGATAAATCGTAGACATCTTCTTCCTGTACCAGAATCATCATTGCAGCATTGTTACTGTGACACAGATTCTAGATCTCAGACTGAACCAGATGTTGTTCCCATCCCAGAGAGTGTTTCAACCTCTACTTCCATTCCTGAGGATGTTCCAAGTACTTCTCAAGATTGAACATTCTGTAGAGACAACTCCAGTTGCTAAACCTAATTCCCAGTTTTATGTCACATGATATAGTCGAATTTCTGGGCCCAGTGTGAAATACACAGCAACATGGACATGTGTATATGTACCTAGTCTTGTATAACTGCATGACAAAGAACTGCTTGTATTAGCTGCATGCCAAATAAATTCATAACGTTGCATGATCTATTTCTCAGAGGGAGAATGTAGATCAGAGTGTATGTGCTGTATCTTTAAGAAACATATCAAGGACTGAACGTGCACATATAAATACTGGGCATGTGCTATTCCCAGTGCCATTCTGAGAGTGCAGACAAAGAGTAAGCATGTATGACTGCAGTAGTTAGCTTGTATACAAGTTACTTAAGTTAAAGTCAGTACACTTTTATCGTGATGCATTTGTATATAATAAAGCTGCTTGAACAGAACCCACAAAGACTTTTCTACTGTGTCCAAGTAGGAGAGTGACAATAGGGAAGGAATTTGCCCTTTTACTCACCATACTGTGATCTCAGAGTTGGTATATATAAGTAGGGGGGGGTGTGGGAGGTGCAGCCCTCCACCTTGGTGGGTTTGAAATAATGCAGTGTGTGTGACAATCGCTGTGGTGGACAAGTAACTCCCTTCCCTATGAAAACTGTTCAGTAATATGAACATTTGATGTAAAGGGGTCGATGATTAGGTATTCATGGAAATAAAACTTCAATGAAGTAATATTGACCTGCACCTTCCTATATTCACAATGCTCTGCTGTATCCCAAAAGCCTCAGATCGAGCTTGCTGCCCAATCCCCACAGCACAGAGAGAGAAGATGAAGAAAGAAAGGGCTCAAACCTGGAGCCGCACGTTCCAATACAGTCCACTGGGTCTCTCCAGGAGCTTTGGATGGGAGGGAAGTGAAGGAAGAATGAAAATGGACAACACAGATGCCTCGTTATGTTAAGAATCATTAGTTATGTACTTACCATAACTTGGTATTTGTGCTGCCTTCTTTCATTCTTCCTCATGGATGGATTACGGATCTGACTCAGCCGCATTTGTTCAGACTAGGATCCAAGCCTCCCACTTCTCACAATGCACCATTCCCTATGTAACTCCGTCAGACTGAGTTTGCTGCCCATTAGTGGATAGAGAGCAGAGAAAGGCGGAAAGGAGTATACATCAAAAACCAGTGGCTCAATACCAGAAACAACAGCTCCTAAAAGTTTTCCCAGTCTTCTAGAGCACTGGCTAGAGGGATAGCAGGGAGGGAAGGTGAGGAGGAATGAAAGAAGACAACACATACCAAGTTATGGTAAATACATAACTAATAAATCTGAAATTCTCTCTCTCATTCCTCCTCACGTATGGGTAGAGTCCTCAGCTATACAACTCTTGGGTCATCTCAAGGAAGGCTATGCTGGAGCACTGCTGAACCGAAGGAAGCCCTGCTCCTGGAAACAATGTCTAATTTGCAATGCAACACAAAGGTGTGAACCTTTGACCGGGTGGCTGCAGCACAGGTATCACCCAAAAATGCCCTGAAAGAGAAGGTGGATGAGGTGGACATAGATCTAGTTGAGTGAGCCTTGGGAGGGACGAGGTAGCTGCAAATCCATTCTTGGTATAAATCAGGGTAATACAGTTTACCCATTTAGCAAGAGTAACCTCAGAAACCGCCTGACCTAAACAGCTATGCGAGGAGGACACAAATAACTGTTATGATCTTTGAAAAGGTTTTGTCCGGTGCAGATAAAAATGTGTCTGTGAACATCAAGCAGATGCAACAAATGTTTTCACTCAGAGAAATTTGGGAAGAAAACCGGTAGTTGAATGGTTTGGTTGACGGTGGATTCTGTAGCTAACCTGGGCATGAAAGAGGGGTTAGTATATATATGGAAAATAATGTAAGGAGGCTTAGAAGACAAGGCCTGAATCTCCAAGATTCTCTATGCTGAGGTGATGGCAATGAGAAAGACTGTCTTCCATGAAAGAAACTAACTCACAATCAGAGGATGGATCGAAAGGTTTAGGAGTTAAGCCTTGCAAGACCACAGTGAGATCCCATGGCTGGGAGGGATCTTTGACTGGAGGCCTGAGGAGGAAGATCCCTTTCAAGAAGGCCTTGCACAGTTTGGAAGTTGACGGGGAATTGAAAACATTGCCAGAATGAAAGTTAGAGGTAGCTGCCAACTGAAGTTTGATGACAGAGAAGCTGGCTCCTTCCTTGAAAAGAGAAGGATAGCTGAAATTGGTGCCAAAAAAAGGCCAATATTCTCTTTAGAAGTCCAGAAAACAAATCCCTTCCATTTACTCCCCAAAACTTTTTTAGTAGTTGCTTTTTGGGAGGCTAAAATAATGTCTTGTATGAGGGAAGCAAACCTGAATCTTCGAACAATCACTGGAAGTGGAGAAACCAAGTGGTCAATTTGAGGGACATCAGATTGGGGTGAAAACAGTCTATTGGGTGACAAAGGAGGTCCTGTTTGGCATCCAGAATCCATGGAGGATACTTCAGGTGAGACCAGAAGAAATTGAACCAAATCTGACGAGGGCAATGAGGATTACCACAGACTTCAGATGCTTTGCCTTCTGGAGAAACTTTGGGATCAAAGGTAGTGGGGAATAAGTGTACAGGAGACTAGGGGTGTCAATCATGAACCATAGCATCCCTCGGGGACTTCCCCAGAGGGGGATCAGAGCAAAATAGTTGCTGCATTTGTTTTGAGGAATGCAAATAGTTGGCAGCAAGATTGGCCCCAATGGCTGAAGATGAAGTCTGCTACGGATTGATTGATAGACCATTTGTAAGGGGTTAAGATTGGACCTGCTGAGCTTGTCTGTCAGGATGTTGGATTTCCCCAGTATGTGAGTTGCAAGCAGAAAATGCTCTGAAGACATTGCCCATTCTCAAACCTTCATGGCCTCTCTGCAGAGCAGGCAAGAGCGGATTCCTCCTTGTTTGTTGATGTACCACACCACGGACATGTTGTCTGTATGAATCGCAATCATTCCTAGAGGGAGAATATCTTGAAAGGCTTGCAACATGTGGAGGGCTGCTCTCATCTCAAAAACACTGACATACAATCTGGTGTCTATGTGTAACCTTGTGCCTTGGACCATCTTTCCCTTGAAATGCCCCCCTCACCCCAACTGGGAAGCATTTGTGGTCACCGTGGCTGATGGGGAAGGAAGGAGGAAGGGTCTATGCCTATTGTCAGGTTGTCTGACAGCAACCACCATTGAAGATGCTTTCTGCAAACCGCAGTCGACTTGATAGGAAAAGATAGAGGCTGGTAGAGTATAGACCATTGAACAACCAGGGTCCATTGAAAAATTCACACAAAATACCTTGCTAGAGGGACTAACGGGATGACAGCTGCCATAGATCCTACAGCCTGAAGTATCAGCCTTGCCGATGGGAAAGACTGGTTTAAGACGGCTCAGACATGATCTCTTAAGGTCTGAACGCGATGAGGGACTAGAGACACAATCTTGTTCACTGTGTCCAAGGCAGTTCCAATGAATTCTAAACTTTGCATCAGGGATGGGTTTGATGTCAGGTTTACAGTGATCCCTAGATGGTTGGCAAGGCTGAAGAAATAATCCCTGGCATGGAGTAGTTGATGCCAGGTGAGCTGTGACTACTGCCATGCATTTGGTAAACACCTTGGAGGCTGTGGTGAGTCCAAAGGGCAGAGCCCTGAACTGAAAATAACCGTCTCCCAGCCGGAAGTGGAGATGACTTCTGGAGCATCTGTCTATTCTGATGTGATAGTACGCATCTTTAAGTCCACTGAACACATCCAATCATCCTTCCGCAGCATCTGAAGAATAAACTGAACCACCACCATTCGGAACTTTGCCTTCTTTATGAGCAAATTTAATTTGCGTATATCCAAAATGGATCTCAGGTCCCCGAGAGTAAGTTCCGAATCCTCTCTGCTCAGTCAGGACTTCTTGGATGACTCTTTTCTGCAGTAGATTTAGAATTTCCGCTACAGCGAACTCCCTCTGACTGGATGGAATGTTGGGGAGTCTCTTTGACCTCTCTGGAGGAGGAAGGAAAAAGGGAATAACAACCTCTGGATATCATCTTTAGCACCCACTTGTTTTGCATTATACTGGTCTAGGTGGTAGGGTGCAGAGAAAAATGACCCCCAACTGCCTCCAGAGATGAGCAATTAGATAGCTCTTCAGGAGCGCTGATAGGGTCCATCAGAAAACAGTTCCCTGAAGTCCCGATTCTGCGGACCCACTCTGCCCCTGGGATGGCGTCTCCCACTGAAACTTCCTCCTCTGCCTCTAGAGGAAGGATCTCCGAATTGATCTTGGGAAGATCCCTGAGATTTTCGGAAACCAGTTTTATTTCCACTGTGCTGGTTTCTAGAAAAGGTGCTCTGAGGAGATGAGAACTTGACCCCGATGGCAGATAAGGTCTTGCCTTCTTGCTCGCTGTGGGTTAGGGTCTCTGATGGATCAAAAAGTGAAGATCCATCAAATGGGGCACTGACAAAGGATGCCTTAAAAGGTTCTGTGACATGACAAAGCCTCATCCAGGCATGTCTCCGAATATTAATGCCTTAGCCGGCTGCCCATGAGGTACCCTCTGTAGACTGGGAGATAATCCTCATGGAAGAATTAGACAAAGACGAAAGAATTGTCAGCAGGGGAAAGACATTTCTGAAGTCCTCTGACGACAGGATCTCTGCCAGACAGTCTGAAAGTTCCTTCAACAGTTTCCTCTGCAATCGAGTAAAGTGTGCCAGGTAGGTCAACACTCTCAGCAAGAAAGTGGCCGAGGTGTAAACGCGCATACCAAACCGGTCCATCGCTCTGGACTCCCTGCTCGGTGGTTGGACAGTGGAGCTCTATTCGGCTAGCTCCTTTTTGGTAGCTGCTGCCACAACCATGGCATCCACTGGAATACCCTTGGTCCAATATGGTTTGTCCTTAGGGGTTGATAAAAATTTGTTCAGCTGCTTGGGACTGGTTCAATAAAATCCATCTCCTCCCAGGCCTGGCTGGACACCAAATTCACAAGCTCATCCACCAGGAGAACCACCCAGGATGTAGATGGGCCCGTCCCGAAAGCCTCCAAAAATACCGACTCCTCCAAGGATGGAAGATGGACTGACCAATGACCTCTTTGCCTCATATTGACCTCTTTGCCTCAGTATCTCTAAAATGTCTCCAAAGGAGATGTCCTCCGGTGGTGATCTGGGGGATCCTTCACCTTCATTGAAGTCTATGTCCTCAGTGACAGACTCCAAGGGCGAGTCCATGTGCCTCGTTTTGCATGTCCTCTTAAAAGGGATCTCCTATGTGGGATGTTCAGGGGAGGTCTCAGAAGAGGAGGGGTCTCTCTTTGGGGGAAGTGTTTGGAGGCTAGTCTGGACGGGCTGAATCTGGACAGGTACGACAAGCTCAAGTCTCTGATCCAAGTGAAGTCGACGGGAAGGGATTGTAGCTCAGAAAGACTGGATCCCTATGACAAGAGAAGGCCCCTTCTACAACGTGGAATGCCGAGGGGCCTAATGAATTCCTCCCCAGGTCTACTGGAGCAGAAGCTGCTGAAGTAGAGAGGGTCAGGATCCCCAAACACTGGGTTCCAGGTAGAAACTGACTCAGCTGGTTTATGCTCTTCAGACTCCAAAATCAAGGGAAGGCCTGGAGAAGAAGACTGAGTTTGGAGGGAAATGCTAGCAGAATCTAGAGGGGACAGCATGGAGAAGACCCCCAACTGGTTCTGAGTCTTGATAATCTTTCTAATCAGCCTGTCCACATAGGCCTCCCAAAGGCTTCTAGAAGACCTGGAAGAAGCCACTGATGGGGCCCTGGAGTGCCTAGCGGGAGTCTGCTGCAGCCCGAGTTTAGAGGCTGACAATGCCCAGCACCGGCATGGCACCCCTAGCTGTAGGAGCCATAGTCCTCTGATCTGAGATAGGAGGAGCAGCTTCAGGAGAACTTGAGACTAGTTAAGAGCCGGATGGACCCGAAGAGTGCTTTGGATCTGCCGGAGTAGACGTGGGCCTAGGATCCAAACTCGTCGGATCCAAAGGCCTCGGAACTTTGGAAGGTGGCTCCGAAGATGTCCTTGAGGGTGCTTCTTGAAGTCAGAGGACTCTGCCACACACTTTGAGGGGGTATGAGCCCCTGGAGAGGAACTGGAAGCAGGCAAAAGGCCCTTTAAAATCAACTTATTTCTGTGGTCTGCTACAGCCCTAGGATTAAATCTCTCACAGACACAGCTGGCCAACTGCAGATGCTCCAGACTCAGACAATAACGATACAAGGAATGGGCATCGGAATGCAACCACATTCCGAGCACCTTTTAAAGTCAGAGGGCTTCTCAAACATAATTTGCCTACCACACAACACCACAACAATAAGATATACAGGCACAAGAAAACACGGCAAAAAGAAAAACTGCCGATCCAAAAGAAAGCCAAACACCAACTACCTGTCTAACTGTATAACTAAACTACTATTAGTACTTTTTTTTTTTTTTTTTTTTTTTAGCAACAAGAGCGGGAACGGGAAAAAACAACAGAACAACGGTTACCACCAGAAAAGCGCAGCAATGGGAAAGGAACAAACTGCCAATCTAAGACAGAGGTAAGACATACACCCACACAACGGAAGGTGAGGAAATATAAAAGAGAGTAATATAATGCAATAAAAAGCACTTTTCTGAAGAAAAACACTACAGTTTCTAAGAAATCTTGCTCGGGACTCAGCAGCCACATCTGGTGGCAAACGAGATCGGATGGAGTTAGTTACGGGATGGTGGATTCTGGGAAGTGGGAGGAGCTTGAGACTTGGATCCTAATCTGAAGAAATTCTCCCAAGTTGGATCTGAGGGTCAGATCTGCAACCCATCCATGAGGAGGAATGAAAGAGAACACCAGGTCATAACTTTTAAATCTGATGTCCTTTTCATTCTTCCTCAACGTATGGGACAGACTCCCCTGCTACGTTGCATGTGGGTGGCCCTCATAGATGGATATTCCAAAGCACTGCTGAACCAAAGGAGGCTCTACTTCTAGAAATAACATTCAATTTGTAATGAGAAACAAAAGTACGAGCACTGGACTTAGTTGCTGCAGCAAAGATTTCAACAGATGTTCTGGACCAAAAAGCAGATGATAGGGCCATGGCTCTCGTTGAATGAGCCTTGAAAGGCTTAGTTAATGTCATGCCTTTTTGACAGTAAACCTAGGAAATACAATCTGTTATGCATTTAGCTAGAAGTGACTTTAGATACAGGATAACACTATATTTTTGAGGAAAAGGAAACAAAAAGTCAGTCTGATTTTCAGAATTGTTTTGTCCTGTGCAGATAAAAAAAAACCTGTCTGTGCATATCCAAGAGGCATAACATGTATTTTCCTTTTGTTGGTAAAATTTGGAAAGACGACTGGTAAATGAATGGATTGGTTAATGTTCTTTTCAGAAGCCACTCTAGGTAAAAAAAGAAGGGTTAGTCCACAAGGAGACCCTGTCCTTATGAAAAATAATGTATGGAGATTTAGAAGAGAGAGAGACATGGAATTCAGACATTCTCTTTGCAGAGAAGTAATGGCTACCAAGAAAACTGGTTTCCATGATAGAAACTTCAGGTTGGATTTAGCTGAAGACTCAAAGGTTTTCTGTGTTAGGCATTGTAGCACAACTGTCAGGTCCCAAGGTGGACAGGGATCTTAAACTAGAAGCTTCAAAAGAAAAAACTCCTTTCTTGAAAGTTTTGCATAATTTGGAAGAAGCCAGAGAAACATATATGTTGTCCGTATGAAAAGTGGAAATAGCTGCCACCTCTTCCTCAAACTTTGTCAGGAATTGTAGAATCAAAGAAACTGGGGCAGAAAAGGGATCAATGTCTTTATTCAGAGCCCAAAGAGAGAATCTTTTCCATTTACTTTTGTATACCTTTTTGGTTGATTCTTTTTGAGTTGCCAAAATAATACTGCATACAGGGGAAGAAAGCCTTGTCTGTCTATCACTGGAAGTGGAGAAACCATGTGGTTAGTTTTAGGGCTTGGATGTCAGGATGTTGGATCCCTGATGAGTGTGACAGGAGATCCAAAGTTGGCTCCAGTATCCAAGGAGGATAACAAAGATGACACCGTAGGAAGGTAAACCATACTTCCTGAGGCCAGAAAGGGGCAATGAGGATCACCGAGCTCTTCAGTCCGCTTGCTTTCTGTAAGAATTTGGGAATTAGGGAAAGAGAGGGGGTAAGCATAAAGGAAATCCGGGGCCAAGTGTGAATCACAGCATCTCTCTGTGACTCTCCCTGAGGGGGGATTAGAGCAAAGTACCTGCCTCATTTGTTGCTGAGGAAAGTGGCAAACAGGTCACAGCAAGGTTGACCCCAATGCTGGATGATTATCTCTGCCACAGATTGATTGAGTAACCACGCATGAGTCATCAGAGTAGATCTGCTTAGCTTGTCTGCTAACGCTTGTTTTTTCCCCGGAATGTATGTTGCAACTAGAAAACTGTCTGAAGACATCACCCACACTCATTCCCATACTCTCATGGCCTCTCTGCAAAGGGGGTAAGATAGAATTCCTCTGTTTCCTGATGTACCAGACTACAGACATGTTGTAGGTTTGGACTGCAATCATCCTGAAAGGAAGAGCATCTTGAAAGGCCTGCAACGCTAATAGGACTGTGCATAGCTCCAGGACATTGCTATGCAACTTGGTCTCTTGGGGGGACCACTTGTCTTGGTCCGTTCTTCCCAGGAAATGCCCCCAACCCCAAATGAGAAGTGTCCGTGGTCACTGTGGTTGTAGTGACTGGAAGGACAAACAGCCTGCCTAGACTTAGATCATTAGACTGTACCCCACCAACTGATGTGTTCTGCAAACTGGGGTGAGTCTGACTGGATAAGATAGGGACTGGTAAAGAATGAACCATTGCGCAGCTAGTGTTTATTATAGAACCCTCATAAAAAAAGTGTGCCAAAGGAAGCAATACAATAGCTGCTGTCATGGAACCTTAGGCTTGCAGTACTGACCTTGCCGGAAGAATGGAGCGAATAAGAAGGAATTGAACTGGAGTCCTTAACGTAGACATACGAAGCTGAGGTAAAGATGCTATCTGTTCTGTAGTCTCTAGAAGAGCGCCGATTAACTCCAGGCTCTGTACTGGGTTTAAATTCAACTTGACATGACTTATGGTTATGCCCAAAGAGTTGCAAACCTTGAGAAAATAGTCCATGGTATGTAGAAATAGATGCTTGGAGGGTGAGTAAAAGAGCCAGTCGTCAAGATATAGAAACACCTGGAATCCTTTGAATCTCAAATCAACTGCCATGCACTTGGTAAACACACTGGGGGCTGTGGTGAGTCCAAAGGGCAGGGCTCTGAAATGACAATGACTTGCTCCCAGCCAAGAGCGAAGTTGTCTTCTGGATCATCTGTATTTTGATATGATAATTTGCATTCTGGGGATCTATACAACACATCCAATTTTCCTTGGAAAGAAATGACAGAATGGACTGGATCATGACCATTCAGGACTTTGCTTTCTTTACAAGCTAATTTAAATTGCTAAGATCCAAAATAGGTCTCAGGTTCCCTGTTTTCTTTGGCATTAAAAAGAAGCGTGATTAAGTTCTGAATCATATCTATTCTGGAGGGACCTTTTGGATGACTCTTCTTTAGCAGCTTCAGACTCTCTTGTGCTGCTGCCTTCCTCTAACTGGATGGAATTTCGGGAAGTTTCTTCCTTTTTGGAGGAGGAGGAAGGGCAAATGGTAAGTAAAAACCCATGGATATTAGGCTTAGCACCCAAGTATCTTATGTTATGTTTGCTCAGGCATCTGGGTACAAAGACAGTTGACCGACTGCCTCCAGAGTTGAACAGTTGGGCAGCACTTCAGGAACACTGGAAAGGCCTGTCCGAGAAAGAATCTCGAAAGCCCTGATTTTGTGGACCTCCTCTGCTTCTAGAGCAACGTCTGCCATTGAAAATTTCCTCTTCTGCAGAAATTGTCACCGTGTGGATCTGGGAAAGGACCTTGAGATTTACTTAACCACATTTTCTTGCCACCTCTATGAGTCCTGAAAAAGGTTCACTGGGGAGTGGAAACTGCATACAGGCATGTTGCCTTATGGCAATGCTGGAACTGGCAGCTTGTGAGATGCCTTCAGCTGGGTGAGAGATCAACCTCATCAAAGCATTGGATATGGACAAAAGAGTGGCCACTTGACAGAATGTTCTTTTGAAGTCCTCAGCAGACACAGACTCAAGAGTATTTGAAAGTTCCTTGGTCAAATCTTTCTGAAGTCGAGTGAAATGTGTGAGGTAATTAAGTGACCTCAGGGCAAAAGTTGCCTAATTTTCCAAACCTGTCCAATGCTCTAGATGCCCTGTTAGGTGGATGAACCATAGAGCTCTGTTCCGTTAACTCCTTGGTGGCTGCTGCCACCACCACCATAGCATCTACCGGGACCCCGTTGCTCCAGTGTGATCTGTTGGCAGGGGCAATCAAAACTTCTCGGGTCTCTTTGGAATGGGTTCAACGGTGTCTGGCTCCTACCAAGCCTGACTGGCAACTAAATCAATACGTTTTTCCACCGGAAGGGTACCCAAAATGTAGACGGGCCAAAACCAAAAGCCTCCAAAAATAATGATTCTTCTGGTGAGGGGTTTTGGGAAGACCAACCACCTTTCCATTTTTAGGATCTCTAGAATATCCTCAAATGAGATGTCATCAGCTCATGACCTGGGGGACACATCTCCTTCATGAAAATTGGTATCTTCTGTAAAAGACTCCAAAGGGGAGTCGATGCGTCTCCTTTTACATGTTCCCTTCTGGTGAACCTCTTCTGTAGGATGCTCAAGTGAAGTCTCGGAAGACAGGGGAAGTTCTTCCACAGGAACTGGCTGGACACATTGATTCTGGCTGTCCCTGTGGAATGCGTCTGTACATCTTAGAGCTAGGAACCGGTGGAGGTAAGGAAGTAGGATCTGAAATATGAGAGGGCGGTTCTCTGTGGAGAGAAAAAGCCCTTTCCACCACCTTGAAGGCAAACAGACCTGGAGAAACTCCAATCTATCCCCTCGGAGCCAAAACTACAGAGGAAAGCAGACTCAGAATCTCCCTGGATCTGAGCCTTGGAGGCAGAATCAGATCCAAACTGTCAAGGGCTGAGGTTCCAAAAATAGGGACGGATCTGACAAAACTGGAGCCGAGGCCAGTCCCTTGGATCCTACACCAACACTTCAGCTCATTCTGATCTGACAGCATAGGAACAGAACTGCTGAAGAAAACTGTTGGACTGCAGGAAGAAGACTTCCTCGAATCAGATGCTGGACTCCTTACAGATCTTAGATCCTGGGACTTCAAAACTACAGGATGGACTGGAGGAGGAGAAAAAAATGGCTGCAGAAGTAGTAGGCTTACTTACATATCTAGTAGGGAATAGAGCTGGTAAGACCCCCAATCTGGATATGTGCTCTGAGAAACTTTCACATCATCCTATCCACATCTGCTTCTGACAAGCTCCTGGATGACCTAGAGGAAGAAAGTACTGTTGTGTACACTTACCATAAATGTAGATGTTCGAGTGTATTCGCTGTTGCAGTCATTACATTTGGGTTACCTGCTTGCAGGTAGCACTAAGCCGGCCTGATTATCAAAGTCTTGGGTCCTGCATCTGTTGCTGTCTCTTCTTCCATGACGTCAGGTAGTCAGTCAGGGGTATAAAGCATGCAGGCGACGCCATTACATCAGTTTTTCTTGCCCCACGTCAGGTGCCCCCATAATGGGAAGCAATTATATTCAAGTTTACACCTTCAAATATAAGCAAATACACCAGAAAGCTTAAAAACAGTAAACAAGAAGAGAGGTATAGCCAATAGAAGTCAGGGGGATGGAGGGAGTGTAACCAGGACTGCAACAGTGAATACACTCTAACATCTACACTTATGGTATGTGTACACAACTGTGCTATGTTCTTCATGTTTCACTGTTGCAGTCATTACATTTGGGTAGATTCCCAAAGCTAAGGAAGGGAGGAGGCAATTGGAGAGCATTAGGACCAGCTATTAGGCCCTGCAAGACTGCAGTGGCAAAACCAACTCTGGATTTAGAGAAAATAGGCAAGTGGTAATGCTTGGTGACGGTATGAAAAGAACTCCAGGTAGCAGCTTCTAGGATGTCCCTGGTAGGAGCACATCTAAGAAAGGCTGTTGAAGTTGATGCAGCCCTGGTGGAATGTGATCTTATCCACTGTGGGGTAGGTTTTCCATCGTGCTGATAGCAGAAATGAATGCAATGGCCTATCCATTTCGAAATGGTTTGCTTTGAAATGGCCTTCCCCTCTGCCCCTGCAGCAAAGGCAACTAGCAGCTGTTCAGTTTCATGAAGAGGCTTAGTCCTGTCCAAATAAAATCTTAAGTTGTCTGTGCATGTCCAAAGAGTGCAGTATTCATTCTTTGTTCTGTGGATTAGAAAAGAAGGTTGGCAAATGAATGGACTGATTAAGGGCCACACTGTATACCACCTTGGGCATAAAGGAAGGATTGGTCCTGAGGGAGACCCTGTCTGCATGGAAGATTATGAAGGGCTCCACTGTTAACAGGGCCTGCAATTCAGATATTCTTCTTGCTGAAGTGATGGCTAGAAGGAAGGCAGTTTTCCAAGAAAGGAATTTCAACTCTGCAGTTGCAGCTGGCTCAAAGGGGGTAGAGTGAGCTTTTCCAATACCAAGTTAAGGTCCCAGGCTGGAGTAGGGGCTCTCCTGGGAGGTCTTAAATTTTTGGCCCCTCTGAGGAATTGCTTCAGCAGGAGGTAAGAGAAGAGGGGTGGCTCCATATTATAATGTGCTGAAATGGCAGAGGCATGAATTTTAATAGAAGAGAAGGAAAGGCCCTTGTGAAGCATCTCTGTTAAGTAATGAAGAATATGCGGTAAGCTGGGCACTATTGTGCCCATCCCCTGAGTTTGGCTCCAGGAACAGAATCTTTTCCACTTTTCAGCATAGGATTTTCTAGTACTAGGCCTCCTTGCCTCCAAAATGACATCCAGCACTTGCTTACTGAGGGATGGTAATGGAGAGCTCAGGTAATTAGCCAGGCTGCCAGGTTCAGGTTTTGAAGCTGGGGGTGCAGAATCTGGCCCTCATGCTGTGACAGCAGGGAAGAGGTCTGAGGCAGGTGCCATGGTTCCAGCAGTGACACACTGCGCAAGAGGGGGTACAAGTGTTGGCGTGGCCAGTCTGGTGCAATGAGTACTGTCCTTGGTTTGTCCTGTTTGATCTTTAGTAGAACTTTGGAGAGGACAGGCAGAGGGGGAAAGGCATAAACTGAGAGGTTCTCCCAGGTGAAGGACAGGGCATCCACTTTCCAAGCTTGTCTGTGGGGAGTCCTTGTGCAGAATCTGTCCAATTGGTAGTTCTGAGGGGAGGCAAACAGGTCTATCTCTGGGCTTCCCCATTTGTTTTTCAACATGTTGAATATCTTTGGTTCCTGTTTCCACTCGTGTGGGTCCATGAGATTTCTGCTTAGGTCATCTGCCAGTGAATTTAGCTTGCCTGGCAGGAATTGAGCTTGTAGGTGCACTTGGTAGCTCAAGGCTGTGTTCCCCAGAGCCATGGCTAGTCTGCAGAGAGGGTATGAGTGGGTTCCCTCCTGCTTGTTTATGTACCACATAACAGTGGTCTTGTCTGTCATTACCGATAACTGTCCTGGAAGAATGTGATCCTTGAATGCTGTCAGAGAATTCTGTACAGCTAACATTTCTTTTTGACTGATATGCAGGTGCATTTGACTCGGGTTCCATTTGCCCTGAATGCACTGCCCTGCCAAGTGATCCCCCCATGCATAGTTTGATGCGTCTTTTAGGGTTTGGGCGGCAGGGGGTAGAGTGAATGGCAGTCCCTTGTTGTGGTAGCAGGCCTCTGCCCACCAAAGGAACTCTGGCTTTATACAAGGGATGATAGGAATCATTGATTCCAGGTCCTGAGAATGATGACACCCATAGGCTTTTCAGATACCATTGTAGTTTCCTCATATGCAGTCTTGCATATGGAATTAGTAGGATGCAAAAGGCCAATAACCCCAGAGCTTGCAGTATTTTCCTTGCAGTTAGCTGGGTCTTTGTGGCCAGTAATTTGAAGAAAGCTGTCAGATAAACTTGTTTCTCTGGCGTGAGGTAGGCCATCTGGGAAGTTGTGTTCAAGCTTGCTCCCAGGAATACAATTTGTTGGCAGGGTACTAGATGAGATTTCTTTTCATTTATGGTGTACCCCAGTGAGGTTAGCAGTTTCTTTACAAATGCCAAATGATTTAATAGTATGTCCTGGCTTTCTGCCTGAATTAGACAATCGTCCAGGTATGGGTATATTTGAATAACCCTAGCATGGGAAGCAGCTGATGAAAAGTCAGCATTCTGAATTTTGGAATTAACAAAAAGGTGCTTATGATAGACAGGTCCAGGATAGGACGCCAGTTGTCTTTTCTGGGTACCAGGAAAAGTCTGGAGAAAAAAACTTGTCCCTATTCTTCTGCTGGGACAGGATGAATAGCCCTGATACTTAGAAGAGAGAGAACTTGCTGTTGAGCCTCTGCCCATTGATTTGGGGGTAGGTCTGGCCAACCTTTTGGGGTTGGTAAGATGTGGAAGTGGAAGCTGTATCCTTGGGAAACTATATTTAAAACCCATTTGTCTTGGGTAATGAGTTCCCAGTTTTTTACACGCAGGGCGATCTTTCCCCCTAAAGGTGCAGTCAGTTGAGCAGGGCTTGGAAGGTTTAAGGTTAAGTCATTGTGACAGTTTACCATAGGGGGGTGTCTTACTACTTCCAGCTTTGGAAGTGGAAGCCCCCCACTGCTTAGGCCTGTGAGTACCTTGAGACTGTGGCCTAGGTGGTCTGCTGTTCCTGGATTTGGACTGAGAAGGCCTGGAAGAGACAGGAAAGGACCAATTCTTAGAATGTCAATGCCTACTAAATCTGGGAGGCTGTACTTGCAGGAAATCTTTAACAGTTTGCATATATTTAGCTTTTTCCTCCGTCTTTTTAAGTACTTCTGCTTTGTTGCTAAACAGGCGGTCTTGGTTTAAAGGAGCATCCAGTAATTTGGCTTTAACATGATCTGGCAAAGTTTGCTCCTTAAGCCAAGCATGCCTTCAAAGAACAGACCCAGTAACAGCAGCCCTACAAGATGCCTCTAAGGAGTCAAAACCACATTGCAAAGTATGTTTACCAACTTGTTCAGCAGAATGCATTAAATCCTGTAATTCTTTATTTTCAGCACAGTCAGGAATCAACATCAATTTCTGTTTAAGTAATCCAATAATATGCTGCTGGTACTTTATGGCAGTTGAAGGCCCTAATGGCCAAAGTAGCAGAAGTGTATACTTTCTTACCCCATCTGTCCAGAGCCCTGGAATCTCTATCAGAGGGGGTAGGGTTTTTGGCAGTAGTAGCCTTAATGCCTTTGAGTCCCTGTGAAACTGTCTCTGGGTCCACAGCAGGATTCTTAAATAGGAACTTGTGAGAGTCAGGTACTCTGTAATACGGGTCAGATTTCCTGGGAGCCGGAGGTAAGTTGTCTGGGGCTAAGCTAAATTCCAAGAAGGCATCATCTGAAAAAACTGAATGAAAACTCCAGCCAAGCTAGAACTTCCAATGAGTGACCTCCCAAACCTCCGGTAACAGAGGCACATGGGATATATGCAAATGACCCTTATGAACATCAGGTGTTTCAGCTATTTTTGATTGCCCATGACTTTTACATTTGAAATAGTTTTAATGGACAATTTCAGACCAATAAAGCCAAACCGCACTAGCTATGGATATTCATATTTCGGCCTTGTTATGACCTTGTCAGCATAGCATAGGCAGAGTGTTTGACTAAGCATAAGAAACACAGGGTTGTTATACCCAGCTGATGTCCATTACCATTAGGGTGACTGCAAAATATCCCAACTAACAAATTAAAACAAAAAGTTAGTAGGTCACACTGAAAAAACAATCAGAAAAAACTAAATGAAAACTCCAGCCAAGCTAGAACTTCCGAGTGACCTCCCAAACCTCCTGTAACAGAGGCACATGGGATATATGCAAATGACCCTTATCTATCCCGGCAGAGGGCTGCCTCCCAAACATCTCAGATGCTCAGGTGAGAAGGCCCTCTCAAAAAAAAAAAACTTACTGCCAGATGGACAGGACCAGCGTCCCAGGCGGTTCAAGATCTACATGAAGAGGAACTAATCCTCAAAATAAAACAGCTATACAATCTCTATAAGCCTCACTACTCACTGGGATATGGCAGAACAGCAGGTGTGGCAACACACACACACTCCTGAGAGTGTGACCCTAGAGGGACCTGAACATCGCCCATAAGCCTGCCTAAGCAGTTTAGAAGGCTAGGGAAGGATCATGAGGATCATAAACAAGACATTGGGGACCTACAGACACTAGATCCTACAGATGTTAAACTTTGTCAAGGAGAAATCCTGCCTTTTGAACCTGGTTACAACTTCTTTGAACCCACCACCAAAATAGATGAAGGAAAGGTAGTCACAGTCCCTAGAGACCTTCTGGACATTGGACAATATACAAGGCTGCATCATAGATAAGCTATCCAGCTTAAATATAAACCCCCAGCTTAAATACCATGTCCTAAGTCACAAGATGGAGTGCATGAAACTGGCTGAAAGAACAGAGCCACAGACTTGAGAGTTACTGGAACCGCTTATCCCACAGGAAACTGGCGCTGTCACAGGAATGGTCTTGAAGTTACTTTCGAGACCACTCTTATTCCAGTATATAGGGCTCCGGCTCACAAATTAATACATTAGAGAGGGGAAACTAGGCGCCATAATCTTACTCAGAGCTGACAAAAACATCACCACAAACACTCTCCAACTGACACAAACATCCTTCAAAAAAGGTCAGCCAAAAATTCCATAACTGGTATCAACTTTTCTTAAAAAAAAAAAAAATGTAAAAATCATACCCTATGTAGAAAAACCAGCCTTACCAAGAAGGTGGAATTAGACCATATTAAGAAGTTGATAGCAATCTCTCCTTTGTTAACCCACAGTTTAAAGTGGTTCTTTGGTAACAATCTCTCCTTTTACCTCATCTGTAGATAAAGAGATAGAGAAAAGAATCCATGGCGCGCGACATCCATCACAGAAGGATCATACATCTAGATTAGAGGTAATGCGTGCCCTCATCGACACCTGTCATAATTAGAAATAGCCTAAAACAATGCCCTTTTAGGATGTAAACAGAAACAGATGCCCAGCGAACCCAAAGTTAAAACTCAGCTCTCAACAGATGCCCCATATACTGCCTGAGGCTAAAAAAAACTCCAAACTCAGCGATCTATATGAATATCAGGTGTTTCAGCTATATGGCGATTCTGATTGCCCATGACTTTTACATTTGAAGTCGTCATCATCTATAATGTCCAGTACAGGAGGAATAGTTAAAGGCCTGTGTTGAGGCAGGAGTAAGAATTCCCTAAGCCTCTTTTTAGAGTCAGAGCAATCCTGGCTTTCCCAGCGGAAATGCTCTCTAAGAGTGTGCAAAGTTTCAGCAAAAGAGAAATCTTCTGGAGGGGAAACAGAGGGAATGGAGTCCTCTGCATCAGAATCCTTATAGGTAGATAAGGGCAAATCCTGGTAATCAGAAGAAACAGAAATTTCAGAATCCTGATCAGAAGAATCAGAAGGAAAATCACTTCTAGGACTCTTAGAGGGGGAAGGCTGGCTTCCCCTAATTAAAGTAATAAGGTCTTCAGCCATTCTTATCATTTGTTTTTTAGGCACATGGGTCTAACCATGTGGTTTGGATGTCGGTTTTCTAGGCGTGGATTGAGTTTTAGGCCTTGAAGAAGAAGATGGTGTCGGTTTGATATGCAAGTCAGTAGGCGTGAATATACCCCCAGAGGCCGGTGCCTGCACAGCGGCTCGGGACCCGTCCAAGGTAGAGACATCCGCAGGTCCCATAGTTGAAGAAGCATCTCGCGGCATACCGGACTCCGAATGGGTCTCAGTAGAGGGCTGTGAATCTGAAGTAGCGGGTATCAGGGACTGCGAAAGCGCCACACTGAGTACCGGTGAACTGGCGACTAGTTTAACGGAAGCATTGCCGGCAGCTTTGGACCTATGCGGTCTCTGTCTTTATCTTTAAGTTTTGTTTGGAATGTCATTAGTCGGATGGCTTATCGAAACCATTTCTGGATAATTAAATTGAGTACAGAAATAGATGCGAAAATGAACAGACGAATAGTACGAGGATTGAATAAGGCACAAAACCGACAGCAAGGGAAGTCGTGGTCTGGGCCTAAGCAAGAAATGTAGGACGAATGAAAATCTTTATGAGATATTTGCTTTCCACAAGTAATACAATTGTTAAACTTTTACTGACATCGGTTTACAGCAAGAAAAAGGATCCCCAATGGGGTACTTAGCTTTTTTGAAGACTTCGGTTCTGAAACTCGAAAACGAAAATTTCAGGAGTCGGCCGACCGACACGTGTGAACTGCTTCTGCTTCGGGCACTGCACGGCAAGAAAGACTTATGTAATGGCATCGGCTGCATGCTTTATACCCCTGACTACTGACGTCATGGAAGAAGAGACAGCAACTGATGCAGGACCCAAGACTTTGATAATTAGGTGGCTGAAGGGTACCTGCAAGCAGATAACCCAAATGTAATGACTGCAACAGTGAAACACGAAGAACATCTGGAAGGAGGCCTAGAATGCTTCTTGGGTGTTTGAAGCAACCTCAAAGGCGGGGTAGGAGAAATATGTTTAACTGAATATAAGGGAGTAGTACTCCTGTACACAGAATCCTGTTTAGGGTTTGAGACTCTAGGATCCACGGGTACAGCAGTAGGACTTACTGTGATGATAGATGGGTTACGATCCAAAGGCTTGGATCTTAGAATCTGAAAGCCTAAGATCCAACATTTTCCTACATTTTGTAGGAGGCTCCAAAGAAGACCTGGTGCACCTTGGAGGGGAGCGCTTCCTGTGCTCCAGGGGAGTTGATTTACTATGTTTGGAGGGGGTTTGAGCTCCTAAAGAAGACAGCAGCAGTCCTCTCAAAATAAGTTTATTGACCGATCTGCTAAGGCCCTAGGATTAAAGGTAGAACAAATTTTACAATTAGCATCAATATGTTCATCCCCTAAACAATACACACACTCCTTGTGGCATCAGAATTCAGAATTTTGTGCCTGTAAGTAACTTTTTAAACCCTGTCGGCTTCTCTGACATAGTGGTAGACAAATAGTTACCCACAGCAATATACATCAACAAAAGGAATATAGCAACAGCAAGCAAAAAAACAGGAAGACCTACATATATATAAAGGTTAAGCTAACAACAACGGTAAGAAAATACTCATAAAAAGGGGGGATACCAACAACGGTATAAAAGGGTACTATTAAGTAGTACGAAGTGACACCTAGCACCAGCGAGAAACTTGAAAAAAAGGGAGGAAAAATAAGTTTAAAAGAAAAAGGTTAAGAAAAAAGTTCTGCCACTACTTACAAGAAATTCAAAAACTGTTCGTGAGCTATGAAAACTTGCGTCTTCGTGAAGGCAGCAAACAAGATCTGAGGCTTTTGGGATACAGCAGAGCACTGGAGTATAGGGAAGAGCTCATGAACTGGATTTTAAGTCTGAAATAAGCATCAGAGTCGGGTCAGAGGATCAGATCTGAACTCATGCTTTCAGGAAGAATGAAAAGGACATCAGATCAATGATGTGATGCAAAATGATGACGGTGATACAAGATGATTTACAATGTGTTGAACTGGTTATATAAATGTGGTTCATGAGTTAACATCCTGCAGTGCACATCAATGGTTATGGGTGGGCACTTTGTCAAATTACAAATAATAATTTGCTAGTTTTAGTAAAGGGCAGGTAGAGCTGTAGCAATCACGGACAAACAGGACTAATTGCCAAGCTAAGACTGTCAGCAATACCGGACAGAGTAACTTACAGATTTCAATGCGTCTGTGGTATGTCATGCAGGTGGAGGCCAATTTCTATGTAAAGTATATGTAAGAAGTTAATAAGAAATCACTGGAAACCAGGATGGAGTAAATGCACTTTAAAATCCTTTTAATATCCACAGTAAATTTCAGGTATGCTTTTAATATCCAGAAGTAAATTTCAGGTGAGTAAGCGTAAAACTTTCACACAGAGGGCTTCCTCAGATGTACAAAAAATAAGTTTTGTACTCACCATAACGTTCCATGTTTGTTGTCCAGTATCTCGCCTTCATTTTGGTGTTTGGTTCGGAACCGAGCATCGGTTCCAACTCACCCTTATACTAAAGCTCGAGCGCTCTTTACTGGCTCGAGGCTGCCCTCTATCCCATGACACCTAGTGGCAGATACACAGATCTCATTTGGTAGGTAATAACACTAGACTGACATGAGATTTGTGTAACTTACAAAACAATTACACACAAATATATAGAACTATATACACATATGTACAACAAAAGGCATAAATCTTAAAGGGCCCCAGAACAAGAGAGGGGAACAAGATATTGGGCCAAAAGACTCCTCCAAATTATCCAGGAAGAAGGAAGGAGGGAGGGACGCAAGAATGAAAGCAAGATACTGGACAACAAACATGGAACGTTATGGTGAGTACATAACATCTTTATGTTATGTTGTCCCATCTCGCCTTCATTTTGCTGGTTGGGACAGTGTCCCCAGCATCTACTTTCTTGGGTGGCTCAAGGGAATAAACTCTTCAGAACAGTGGAACCAAAAGAAGCCCTGTTCCGGGAGGCCACATCTACTTTGTAATGAGTAATAAAGGTATGAGGGGTTAACCCATGTGGCTGCAGCACAAATTGAATCCAAAGGTAGTCTGGCTTGAAAGGCAGTGGAGGTAGACACAGCTCTAGTAGTGTGTCCTCGAATTTTACTTGGAAGAAGTTTATGTTGAGAGCTATACGCATAAGTGATTGTGTTTGTAAACCATTTAGACAATGTAACCTTAGAAACTGGGACTCTTCTGTTTTCCACAAAGGATACAAATAGCTGGTCAGATTTCCTGAAAACCTTTGTTCGATGTAGATAAAAACGTAACTGTCTATGTACGTCTAAGCTGATGGAGTTTATATTCTGCCTTGTTGCCATAGTTTGGGAAAAATACTGGTAGCTCAATGGATTGATTTAAACTGGCTTCAGAACATACCTTAGGTAAGAAGGAGTGATTTGTTCTGAGGGAGACTCTGTCTTGTGGAAGACCAAGTAAGGAGGACAAATAGACAGAACTTGTAATTCAGAAACTCTTTTAGCTGAAGTGATGGATACTAGAAAAAGAGTCTTCCAAGATAAGAACTTTAAGGGACAAGAAGAGGCTGGCTCAAAGGAAGGCAATATCAAGGACACTACTACCAAATTTAGATCCCATGGTGATGGAGGTTCTATGATAGGAAGCCTTAGGAGGAATGTGCCCCTCAAAAAAGCTTTACATAATCTGTGAGACATAATATTTGAACCCTTGATGCCTATGTGAAAGTTAGAAATAGCAGCCAGCTGAACCCGAACAGTAGCGGCTGCCTCCCCTTGATTAAAAATTTCCATCAGGAATTCCAGGATGGATGAAATGGGAGCTGTGAGAGGGTCCAATTGGTTTTTGTTTGCCCAAAAAGAAAATCTCTTCTACTTACTCTCAAAGTTTTTTTTTTATTGAAGCGCGAGACACTAAAATAAAATATGTCACACTGGGGGGGATAAGCCTAAGCCTGGGAAAGACTGGAGAAGTGGTAAGCTGGAGTTTGGGAGGAGAGTTTGGATGGACTCTGACTGATGAGTCAAGAGATCTGGCAGAGATCTGGCACTGGGTCCAGGATCTAAGATAAGGCCATATAGATAAGGCCATAGGGGATGAAACTGCATCTGATGAGAGGCCAGTAGCAATGACAATTAAATTCTGAGCCTGATTTCACATTTTTTGTTTTCTGAATTACATTAGGTATAGATGGAAAGATGGAAAAGCATAATGAAGACAAGTGCATCCCTGGGTGACCCTGGGTGACTCTTAGCAGGGGATGCTGGGGAGCACATTGATGGATATGGCAAAATGGCATGGGTATGCTTTTCGGTTGCTCTCTATGCTTGGCAAATTGTTTCAGGAACCACTCATGTGGCATTAAGATTGCCCTGCTCAGCTTGAATGCTATCACGCTGAACTTCCATGCAATATGCGTCGCAGTGAGAAAGCATTGAGAAGAGACTGCCCATTGCCAAACTCTCTGGTCCTCTTGACATAAGGGGTAGGGATCTGGTTTCACCTTGTTTGTTGATGTACCACACCACATGCTGTCTGATTGGATTGCAATTGTCCCCGAAGGAAAAAAGTTTTGGAATGCCTGCAACGCCATAAGCACCGCTCTAATCTCCAAGACATTGATGTGCAAATGGTATTCGTGATCCTGCCAAGTCCCTTGGACAGTTTGTCCCAGACAATGCCCCCCCCCTATCTGGGAAGCGTCCATGGTCATTGTTGCTACCGGATGGGGGAGAACAAATGGTCTGCCTACTGTCACCTATGTAGACTGGATCCACAAACAAAGATCCTTTTTGCATGTGTTGGTTATCAAAAGTTTGTGTGACATGGGCAACTCCTGCATGGACCACTGAGTGAAGAGAAGCCAGTGTAGTATTCTCATGTGTAGATGGGCCAAGGGAACCAAAGTTATTGCTGCTGCCATTGAACCAAGAACCTTGAGCACAAACCTGACTTGAACTTTCTTTTTCCTCAACAGGACTGATACCTGACGGTGTACTGCTAGGACTCTTTCTGTGGGCAATTTTGCTACCATGATTTTTGAATTAAAATCTACTCCTATAAAGGTAATATGTTGAGAAGGCAACAAGGCAGATTTTTCGAAATTGACTGTAATGCCCAACTCTGAGCAGAGATGAACTGTAGTGTCCCTCGCCCTGATTAGTAGATGCTTGTTGGTGGCAGTCAGGAGCCAGTCATCTAAGTAAGGAAATACCTGGAATCCTAGATGCCTCAGGTAAGCCGTGACCACGGCCGTACATTTGGTAAACACCTTGGGGGCTGTGGTGAGACCAAAGGGCAAGGCTCTGAACTGGTAATGACTGGCTCCCAGACGGAAGCGTAGGTATCTCCTGGAGCGCCTGTTCATTTTGACGTGAGAGTACGCATCCTGGAGATCTATCAAGCACATCCAATTGTCCTTTCCCAGAAAGGGGAGTATGGACTGCAGTGTTACCATCCGAAATTTCTCCTTCTTTACTGACTTGTTTAGTATGCTGAGGTCCAATATTGGTCTCCAGTCCCCTGTTTTCTTTGCTTCTAAAAAGAATCTTGAGTAAATTCCGGATCCTGATTGGTCTGCGGGGACTTTTTGGATGGCCCTTTTTTCTAGCAACCTTTGGATTTCTAGGGTTGCTTGATCCCTTTGACTGGGTGGTATGTCTGGGATGGATTTTTGTGGACTGGGTGGATGAGAGAAGGGAATGATGTACCCCCCGGATATGATTGACTGCACCCATCTGTCTTTGGTGATATCTTGCCAGGCTTGTGGATACATTGATAGTCTCCCCCCGACTGCCTCCAGAGGTGGACAGGTGGGCCTCCTTTCAGGAGTGCTGGAAGGGCCTACCAGAGAATGTATCTCTGTTGCCCTGGTTCTGCGGACTCCCTGTGTCGCCAGGATGTCATCTTCCATTAATATTTCCCCCTCTACCCCTAGAAGAAATTCGTCACGTGCATCAGACAAAGCTCCTTGTGATTTGCGCAACCACATATTTCCGACCTTTGGGGTAAGGTCTAGTAGGGGTGGAAAAATGCACTCCCACAGCAGATAGAGTTTTGCTGTCCTGTTTGCACTTAGTGAGAGTTTCTTTAACTTTTGTCCCGAACAAGGACGAGCCATCAAAAGGGTCTTTAGTAAAGGAAGACTTGAAGGGTTCAGCAGGGTCGCAAAGCCGCATCCAGGAATGTCTCCTCAGAGCAATTCCTGTGCCTACTGCCCTACTCGCTCAATCAGCCGCATACGAAATCAGGTGCATGGAGGAGTTTGTTATGGAGGTTAAGGTTGCAAGTTGAGTCATTACTGTCTCCGGGAGTGCCTCAGCTGTAGCACCTTGGAGGGATTCTTCTAGCTCCTTGAGGAGATTCCTCTGAAGTCTCATGAAATGAGAAAGATAATTCAGTGACCTGAGAGTAAATGCCGCTAAGGAAAACATACACTTCCCGTATCTGTCCATCGTTCGAGATTCTTTGTTCGGGGGATGGACAGACGAAGTTTCAGCTAATTCCTTCTTGGTGGCCACTGCCACCACCATAGCATCTACTGAACACCTTTTGTAAGAAACTGCTTGTCCTCGGGGGCAGTGATAAACTTATTAGGCCTCCTCGGGACAGGATCCACGGTCTCTTGAGAGCCCCACGCCTTTCAACTGACTACCCCCAGTAGTTTGTCAAAAGGCGAAGACACCCAAGAGGTGGAGGGTCGAGAGCCAAATGCTTCTAGGTAAACAGATATCCTCAGAAGGAGATAGGGACTTCCATTCACCCCGCTGTTTAAGGATCTCCAAGATGTCTGAAAATGAGACATCCTCAGAGGGTGAATGTGGGGACCCTTCCGAATCCTCTAAGTCTGTAACCGATGTGATAGACTCGGGGGAGTCTATATGCTTCCTTTTGCATGTACGCTTCTGAGGGATCTCCTCAGAGGGATGCTCTGGGGAGGTCTAGGAAGAAGAGGTCTAACCCAAGGGGGTAACCTGAGGCATAGGCTCTCTGTGCCTGGGCTGGAGAGGTGGAGTGGAGGTTGACACTGGCCCCTTTGGGGGAAGTGTGTCTGGGGCCAAGGGTGGAGCATTCTCAGGGGAAAGCACACATCACCTTGAAGGCACCTTGATCCTGGCTCAAGATAGTATCCGGTTCTGAAGAGCCTGGAGATCGGGCTCCGAGGTCAATGTTGGTGCCGAACTTAAGTTCATAGGTAGGTACTAGGCTATCTGCCCGAAGGCATTTATAAGCCTAGCCGGAATGTTTTGGCTTTCACCATCCCCTTAGATTAGTTCCCTGAGTCTCTGTCCAGCAGAGCCATTGAAGTGATCCCTGGGGTAAACTTTCTGTTTCCCATCCACTCGTCAGGGTTTCTCTTGAAGAGGGTTAGCGAGGAGCTCTGCCTAATGTAGATTGGAATCTTGTTCCAGAGCATGGGAAGTCTCTGGGACAGGAATCTATCCCTCCAGCACGTCCTATTTATTGTTGTGGTGAGGTTTAGATCCCTGGAGGTTGTGGCTCGAGGGGATATGGTTTTCTTTAGGTGGAGCATGTCCATCAATTCTGGGTTGGACTTGGCCTTGTATGTCAGGCAGAGATCACCTCTGAGTAGGCGGTATGCAATCGAGTACAGCTGGAGTTTCTTCAGTCGAGCTGCATAGGGCATCTGCTTGAGGCCAGTGATCCTCGGTGAGGTACTTCTGTGGTCTTTCCAGTTGTTGCAGGTGTCTTGTAAGGTACATCCCAAATGGGGCATTGTACTCTATGATGGGTCTGAGTGATGCATAGAGGGGCCCAATGACCTCTTTCGATCTGGATGCAAACACTTTTGTGATTAGGTGGGCCACATAGAAGGATTTTCTAACTACTTTGGCAATGTGATTATCAAAGGAGAGGTTACTATCTACTTGGGTCCCCAGATCCCTTATTACGTCTTCCGTATTTAGGGGGCTACCATCTATGTGGTAGTTTGTGGGTACTTTGTTTTTCCAGGGATGACTATGCACTTTTTGGCATTTAGCTTGAGGCCATGGTTTTGACACCAGGTATCTGTCTCAGTGAGACCCTTTTGGAGGATGTCTGTGTCAGCCAGAGAGTCAATTATAGCCCCTAGTTTGCAGTCGTCTGCGAACGTGGTCAGCCATAGTCCTCCTGTGCTTGCCTGTACCTCTGAGAAGTATATGCCGAACAAGAGGGGTCCTAGGACTGAGCCCTGGGGAATGCCACTTGTAACTGGTTTAGAGTCAGACCTAGCTCCCGTACAGTTTTGTACCTACCATAAATGTAGATGTTCGAGTGCTAATACAGCTGCAGTAATCACAGATGGGTTCTCTGCCGTCAGGCGGTCCCTCGGTCGAATTCCAAAGTCTTGGTCCAAGGCCGGTTGTTGTCGCTTTCTCTCCTGATGTCAGTGAGGCCGGAGTATATAAGACACAGCCGACGCCATGTTCTTCAGTCTTTCTTGCCCCAGATGTCAGGTGCCCCCAGAAGGAAGGCAATACATAAATTATGTTTCTATGTATATACAAGCAATGCAATATAATCCAAAATCAGTAGTTGCAAGCAAATAAACCATAGAAGGATAACCCAGTCAGGTAGTATGAAGAGGGTGTTAGGCCCCATGCCTTTACCAAGTGGGGAAGGAGGGAGGGAAAAGTACAGTTTTGTACCTACCATAAATGTAGATGTTCGAGGGCTATTACAGCTGCAGTAATCACATATGGGTTTTCAGTCACGGTCCTCGGTCAATTCCAAAGTCTTGGTCCGGGCGTCGGTTGTTGTCGCGTACTCTTCTGACGTCAGGAAGGCTAGAGTATATAAGACACAGCCGACACCATCTTCTTCAGTCTTTCTTGCCCCAGATGTCAGGTGCCCCCAAAAGGAAGGCAATACATAAATAAATCTAATCCACAAAAGTAAGCAAATAAAACATAGCAGGATAACCCAGTCAGTAGGTATGAGTAGGTATTCAGACCCCAAGGTCTTACCAAGTGGGGAAGGAGGGTGGGGAGTTCTGCAGCTGTAATAGCCCTCTAACATCTACATTTATGGTAGGTACAAAACTGTACTATGTTCATCGCGGCATTACAGCTGCAGTAATCACATATGGGTAGAATCCAAAGCTATGCATAGGGTGGTAGGTACTATAATGAACTGCGTTGAGCTAGAATGCCCTGCAAAACTGCAGTAGCAAAGCCTGCTCTTGTTCTGGAGTATAAAGGCAGATGGTAGTGTTTTGTGAAGGTATGTACAGAACTCCAAGTGGCTGCCTCCAAGATATCTTTAGTAGGCACTCCTCTGAGGAAGGCTGTAGAGGTGGCTGTGGCCCTAGTGGAGTGAGGTCTGATACCAGTAGGGCCAAGCTTTCCATGATAGGAATAACAAAAGCGTATGCAGTGACCAATACACTTGGAAATGGTCTGTTTGGTAACAGGTTTGCCTTGACCCCCCACAGCATAGGAAACGAGGAGTTGATCTGATTTTCTGAAGGATTTGGTTCTGTCCAAGTAATAACGTAGTTGCCTATGGATGTCTAAAGAGTGCAGCCTTTCCCCTTTGTTTTGAGGGTTAGGGTAGAAGGTAGGAAGGTGTATGGCCTGGTTTAAGGCTACCCTAGATACCACTTTAGGCATAAAGGAAAGGTTGGTACGAAGGGAAACCCTGTCCTGATGGAAGATGAGGAATGGCTGCACCGCCATGAGGGCCTGTAACTCAGATACTCTGAGCTGAAGTGATGGCCAGGAGAAAAGCTGTTTTCCAGGACAAATATTGTAATTCTGTTGAAGCAGCGGTTCAAAGGAGGTAATGTCAATTTTTCCAGTACATAGTTAAGGTCCCGAGCTGGCACTGGCTGTTTCCTTGGAGGTCTTATGTTCTTAGCCCCTCTGAGGAACTGTCGAGAGTGGGTGTGAGAATAAAGGAGGATCCATGTTGAATTCTGCAGAGATTGCTGAGGCATGTATTTTGATTGAGGAAAAGAAAGTCCATTGCTCAAAAGTTCAGCTAGGTACTGTAAAATCTGAGGTAGGTTCAATTTTCTAGGGTCCTGCCTCGTTTTTCATTCCAACAGCAAAACCGCTTCCATTTTATGGAGTAAGCTTTTCTAGTAGATGGTCTTCTGGCCTCCAAAATGACATCCTGCACCTCTTTGGAGAGTAGTGTCTGATGTGATGCTAAGGAATTTTCCATGCAGCGAGACTGAGAGTTTTCAGCTGACTGTGAAGGGTTTTGAAATTGTTCTCGTCAGCAGTAGAGGTGTTAGAGGCAGGGGCCACGGAGGAGTGTGTTAGGCTCCTCAGGAGTGGATACCAGTGTTGTCTCGGCCAGTCCGGAGCAATCAGTATCATCCTCGGCTTGTCTGTTCTTACTTTCAAAAGTACCTTGGGCAGAAGAGGTAGTGGTGGGAATGCATAAACTGACCAAGTTGTCCATGTGAAGGAAAGAGCGTCCACTTTCCAGGCCTTTGGGTGGAAGGTCCTTGAGCAAAACCTTTTTAATTGATGGTTTCTGTGGGAGGCAAAAAGATCTATATCTGGCCTTCCCCACGCTTGAACAATCTCTGCAAACACCTGTGGATGTAGCTTCCATTCGTGAGGATCTGTCATATGTCTGCCAGTGTGTTTTCCATTCCTGGCAGGTACTGTGCCTGAAGTTCTATTTGTCTTTCCAGAGCTAGGTTCCAAAGAGTCATGGCTAGTCTGCACAAGGGGTATGAATGAGTTCCTCCTTGTTTGTTTATGTACCACATTACTGTGGTGTTGTCTGTTCTTATGAGCAGTTGTCCTGGATGCAGGAATTCTCTGAACGCTGAGATTGCATTTATTACTGCCAGCATTTCTTTTGATTGATGTGAAGGTGCTTTTCTTTTGGGGCCATCTGCCCTGAATGCACCTGTCCTTCATGTCTGCGCCTCTCCCAGGCGTAATCTGAGCGCCTGTGGTTATAAGGGACTTGTGTAGCTTGAGGCTTGCAGAATGGGAGGCCTGTGTTTACTTGGCATGCTTGGGGCCCACCATGAATTCCTTTTGAAGACAGGGGAATTATTGGAATCTCCTTTAAGCTGTGACTGTGTTGAGACCATAGATTTTTAGGTACCATTGAAGTTTCCTCATGTGCAGCTTTGCATGGGATTAGAAGAATGCAAGATGCCATGAATCCCAGAGCCTGCAGGATTTTCCTTGCAGTAAGCCTGGTACTTTTTGCAAGTATTTTGAAGTAATGAGATAGTTGCCCTTGTTTTTCTGGTGTAAGGTAAGCCATCTGGGTGTTTGTGTCCAAGTTGGCACCCAGGAAGGTTATTTTCTGAGAGGGTGTTAGCTTTGATTTCTCCTTGTTGATGGTGTATCCCAGAGAAAGCAGTAACCGTGTCACATATGCCAGGTGTTCCAGAAGTATGTGTTTGCTGTCCGCTTGGATCAGGCAGTCGTCCAGATAAGGGTAAATTTGTATCCCTTGAAGTCTGCAGTATGCAATCACTGTTGCTGGGCACTTGGGGAATACTCTGGGCAGTAGATAAGCCAAAGGGCAATGCAGAGAATTGATAGTGGTTTGAACCTGCAAGAAATCTGAGGTATCTTCTGCAACTTTGTCTGATTGGGACATGCAGGTATGCCTCCTTGAGGTCCAATGTTACCAGCCAGAACCCCTTGCCCAGCATGGGAAGGAGTTGCTGTAATGTGAGCATCTTGAATTTTGGCACGAGAAGAAATGTGTTTAGAAGAATGGATAAGTCCAGTATGGGTCTCCAGTCGCTTCCTTTTCTTGGCACCAGAAAAAGCCTTGAATAAAAACCTTGTGCTTGTTGGTGCGTAGGTACCTTTTGTATAGCCCTCATGTTTAGGAGCTTTGTAATTTGTAGTTGTGCCTCTACCCTTTGATTTTGTGGTAGGTTTGGCATGCCTCTCATTTTTGGAAGAGTGTGAAAATGGAATTTGTAGCCTCTGTTTATAATGTCCAGAATCCAGTTGTCTGTTGTGACAATATGCCAATTGTTTGCAAATAGTGCCAGTTTCCCTCCCAAAGGCGCTGCCAGTTGAATTTTGCTTGGCATGGAAATGAGGGAGTCATTGAGTCTGTTTCCTGTACTGCTGTGCACTGTCGTCACCACCTCTTGGTGCTGGTGATTGCCATTGTCTGCCTCTGTAGGACTCTTGGCTTGTCCTCTGCCCCTTCGTCTGTATCTGCCTCTTTGGGGCTTGTCAGTGGTTGGAAAGGACCAGGTTTTTGAAGGCCAATTCCTGCTGAACTGTGGTGGCTGAACCTGTAAGAAAGCTTTGACAGTTTGCATAGATTTTGCTTTTTCTTCCATTTTACGTAATATATCCTCAGCGTTAGCACCAAAAAAGAACATCCTTATGTAAAGGTGCATCCGGAATTTTTGCTTTCACATGGTCTGGCAGATTTGTTCCCTAAGCCATGCATGTCTCGAATTTTTACCCCGGAAAAACCTGTAAAGGCTGCCTGCATCATATTTGTTTTTACGCACATCTTGGTTCTTGAAACATGGAGTATTGGTAGCGATATCTGTAGAAATATCAGTAGTGTGATCAGCATGAACCTGAGCTTCCACTACTAATAAATTAGATGAAGGAGCCGTCAGGGAACCGTGTACATCCGAAACAGGAGCGTCTGTGCGACCAACGGCAATGGCAGCTGAAGATGACGTCATCACGAATGAATTGGCTGCATCAGCTGGTTGTTGCTTGTCCGTTTTATTAGATGAATTAGCATAATGATCAGTTCGTGAGGAATTATTGTCTCTGGGCCACGAGAAAACTTGAGATTTATTAAAATCAAGGAAATCTCTCTCAAGTTTTCTTTTTTTATCTTGAATACATTTAATGTCTAGCGAGGATAGCATGTGTTTCAAGTCATTAAACAACGTATCTAAGCTGTCTGCATGTAGCAGCCTAAGTACTTCATTTTGTATTAACTTAATGTCATTCTTTAACTCGCAAATGATTTTTTCATAGTGTTCAATTAAAATTGAAATATAAGTAAAACTGGTTTCCAGATTTAACTTTTGCCATCGGGCTAAGAGTTCAGGGTTGGAATCACCAAACGTGGGCATTTTAAGAACTCAAGCCCCTGGGTATCAGTTTGAACTTGATACAAGCTTCCATGTGCAGTTTTTGCCACTGCACATTACGGAGTTTATGAAACTTATTCTCCAATTTCCTAGTTGTCAATACTACTTCCATATTGTTCTTAAAACTTTGCACCACATTCTTAGCTTGATTAAAGTCCGCAGAAGTCAATTTAAGCAATGGGTTGATGTTCATATCAACAATACCATCCAAATTAAACATTTTCTCTCCTTCCGGAATCGAAGTAGCGGTCATGTCCTGGCGGTATGGTAATCACAAAGACAGCAGCAAATAAAACAAAACAATACCGCCAGATAAAGCACTCTTATTAAGGTCCAAATGGCACTTGGAACTGTTGAACAACTCTTGACCTTTGTAGCATACCTCAATAACACCACTGATTTTCTTAGTTTTGAGTGCACTTGAGTGCACTTATTCTTTTGATACCATTGATTTCTTGGATGTCAAAGTAACTAACAGCTATCAGGGCTTTGACACTGAACTTTATAGAAAGGATTGTTGGAGAAATAATTTATTACACCGAGAGAGTATGCATCCTAAGCATATATATAACAACATCATTACTAATCAAATGGTCAGAATTTCCAAATTAACATCACAAACCACAGCATATGATAAACATAAGCAGAATCTGGCCGAGAATTTCTTATCTAGAGGTTACAATAAAAGACAAGTATCTGAAGCCATTTCATTGGGGGATTCACATAGACAATCGGATGGAGCACCTTTGATCAACAGAACATATAGACACTCACAGCCTTTTAAATGCAGAAATAGTGACAACCATAGCAGGATTGTCATTCCCTTCACTAATAGGAACAATAACATCTTAAATGTATTTAGGAAACATTGGAGCATTCTAATGGCTGATGACACGATCAGTTCCTTAGTTGATACAAGACCTAGAGTGGCGTACAGGAATATGCCCTCACTAAACAGGTTGTTATGCTATGACCGAGGTCATTTTAACACACCCCAGAGTCATAAAACAGGCACTTTTCCTTGCTACACCTGTAACCAATGCAAATATGTATCTACTTCTGACACCTTTACACATCCCATAACCAACAAGAGATATCTATTCAAACATTATGCCACTTGCAAATCTATGAATTTAGTATACGTAGCAACGTGCAAAGTTTGCATGAAGTTCTATGTGGGTATGACAACTAGGTCGCTACGAGAGCGTATAAGAGAGCATGTTTATGCTATCAGCAAAAGTAATATTACAAATGCCCTCGCGAAACACATAGTAGAATTAGGAAGCACACATAGTTTTAGTTTTCAAGTCTTGGAACTAGTCAACACAGGAAAAAGGTTGGGTAATTTAAAAAATAGAACAGAAGAAAGGGAGAGCAAGTGGATAATGAAATTAAAAGCCCATAGATTTGGGCTCAATGAAAGGCTATCCATTAAGCCCTTCTTAACATCTAGGTCCCTTAAGCACTAATTATATTCATTCACACTTTCATTATTATTTATTATTATTTCATTATTTTTATGTTATATTTTCTAAGTTATATTGCTTTAACTGTTTAATTGCTTCAATGAATGTTGTGATGTCATCATGTTTTTTGTACAAAGGGAGGGGAGTTTTTTATTGCAGTTATATCTGAAGAAGCGTTGAGAAGCAACGCGAAAGCGCTTATACCACTGCAGTTTCTGTGTTTGTTTTCCAATAAACGTGGATTATTGATTTTATCTGAAGAGTCTTGGAGTTTTGTTCAGCTTGGCCTTACATGGTGCACTCTATTATTATTTTTTACTTAGTAGTTTGTGGGTACTTCGTTTTTTCCAAAGGGGATGACTATGCACTTTTTGGCTTTTAGCTTGAGGCCATGGTTTTGACACCAGGTATCTGTCTCAGTGAGACCCTTTTGGAGGATGTCTGTGTCAGCCAGAGAGTCAATTATAGCCCCTAGTTTGCAGTCGTCTGCGAATGTGGTCAGCCATAGTCCTACTGTGCTTGCCTGTACCTCTGAGAAGTATATGCCGAACAGGAGGGGTCCTAGGACTGAGCCCTGGGGAATGCCACTTGTAACTGGTTTAGAGTCAGACCTAGCTCCCGTAACTCTTACCATGTGGGTTCTGTCCGTGAGCCAGTTGGCAACTCATCTCGTGACGTAGGGGTTGACGTTCAGGCTGGTGAGCTTGTCTATAATACCTGAGTGGGGAATGGTGTCGAAGGCCTTTGCAAGGTCTAGGTAGGCTGTGTGGACCAACTTTCCCCTCTTCTATAGCCTTGGTAACTGTCTCAAAGAAGTCCATCAGATTTAGGAGGCATGATCTGCCCTTAACAAAGCCTAACTGGGTAGGATCCAGTGTTTGGAGGTTTCCAATGTCTCTGTTAATGAGGTCCATGATGATGCACTCCATAGCTTTGCAGACCAAGCTAGTCAGGCTTATAGGGTGATAGTTCCCAGAGTCCGTTGTGGCTCCACCTTTGTGGAGTGGAATAACCGTTGCTGTGCGCCACTCTGTGGGCACGTAGTCTGTGGAGAGGCTGAGTTTTAAAGTGTGTTTAGGTAAGGGGTTAGTTCATCTTTGAGCTCCTGTAGGACGCAGCCTGGGACACCATCTGGTCCCATTGGTGCTGTGTTTTTAGCTTTGGAGAGGGCTGTTTGAACCTGAGTGTCTGTGATTTCAGGGACAGTACATTCTTCTGATATAGTTATGGGCCCTTTTGGGGGTGAGAGGGGGGGGTGAAGTTTGCACTGAACCTGTCTGCCAGGATGTTGGCTATATCGGTCGGTTCAGTGTATTTTGTGCCATTCTGCACTAACTCCAAGCAGATCTGAGAATTGCCACTTAGATTCTTGACAAAGCTAAAGAATGTCTTGTGGTTATCTTTGGAGTCCATGGCAATTTTTTTTTTCGAAGCTAGCCTTGGATGATTTTATGAGGGAAAGTAGTTTCTTGCTAATACTGATCAGGGATGCCTTCCCTTCTTGGGATTTTACTCTTTTCTGTTCTAGTTTCCTCCTTCTATTGTATAGCTTGCTTATGGCAGGGGTCCACCAGACTGGTTTCCTTTTCTTGGAGGAGTGAGTCTTGGTTTTGTTTGGGATAGCATGATCCATGCATTCTTGTAGGTACCTGTAGAGTGCATTAGTAAAGGATTTTGCAGCTTGGACAGCATTATCCTTTAGTACGGAGGCTTTGAAAATTCCCACCTCGGTCTTAAGTAACATGAAGTTTGCTTTTGAAAAGTTTTTCACGGTGGTTTCATTGACAGGGAGTGGTGGAGGAATGTGGATATCCAGAGTGATTAGTTTATGGTCAGATATAACCAGCGAGGGGTTGACCTCCGGTGTGGAACACCGGTCGCCCATGTTGGTGATGACCAGGTCCAATATGTTGTCACCTCTGGTGGGGGTGTTGACCTGTGCCAAAGCTCCAAATGGGAGAGCCGGGTCCGAGCCGACTCTCCCCCCCGGAGCCAACGGGCGAGTATCGGTTCCCACATCCAACAGAAGCGATTGGAGTGGCAGTCGGTACCAAAACACCAGATGTGGTTCTCGGAACCGACAGTTCCACCACTATGATCTCCAGATGCTCTGGCTCCGAACTGAATCGAGTCACAGGAGGAATAGCTGGTACAGAAGAAACGGGCTTCAGCTCCACATCCTTTTGGGCTGGGCTGGACAGAATTTTTGCTTGGGCCAGTGTCTTAAGTAACCTCCGTACCACATGCTTCATGTCATCATCTGATAGACTCCTGGATGATTTGGAGGAGTATACTGAGGACTTGTGGCTACCAACCACACAGACTGTAGTAAAGGGGATTGAGGCACCGAGCATACAGGCTCCAAGGATGGTGACCAATCCCTTTTTTTTTCTCTTGGATGGTTCCGAAGAAGATTTGTCTTTCTCGAATCCGACAATCTTCGGATCAGAGACAACAGTAAGTGAAGCCAATTGCTTTCTCGGCTCAGAAGCTGGAGCCGATGGCAATTTAGAAGTTGAAGGCTGCTGAAGGGCTTGTTCAAAGGGTCCCTTAAGAAGACCTCTATTAATAAGTTTGTTCTTGCGCTCCTGCAGAACTCTTGCACTAAATCCATGACAAATGGAACAAGAAAAAACACAACACACAGCAGTGGATATAACCAGAGCAATTTACTCCTTCTGGTACCTCGGCTGTTTGCCTTCATGGGACATTATACATCCAAAAATTGCAGTTTAAATACTGCTTTAACACAATTCATTAGCCTGTCCCATTAATTAAACAATTAAACTTTAAATACAATCAAAACATGGTGAAAACACAAATCTAACATATTATATATGAACTGTCACAGAAATGACTCCTAAAAATGTCATTATAAAAAAAAAAGAAGTTATGTACCTATCATAACGTTCCATGTTAGTTGTCTTCATCTCGCCTTCCTTCTTGCTGTTTGGGTTTAGAGCCGATCCTTGGCTCCGACTCAACCATCTTCTATAGCTCGGGAGCGGTTTACTGGCTCGAGGCTACCCCTTATCCCAAAATGCCCAGCGTCAGCTACCCAGATCTCATTTGTGATAGCGCACACTAGACATAAGTAGAGTAACCAGTTACCTAAAAACTGGTTGTCCAATACACCTAAACAAGGAAAGAGTCATAAATTACCTGGCATGTGAAGTAATAAAATATACTCAGCCAGTGAAAACAAAAAGGAACTCCTCTCAATCCTCTAGGAGGGGGGAAGGAGGGAGGGGCACAAGAAGGAAGGCGAGATGAAGATAACTAACATGGAACGTTATGGTAGGTACATAACTTGTTTATGTTAAGTTGTCCATCTCGCCTTCATTCTTGCTGTTTGGGACAGTGTCCCTAGCACCTAAAATCCCGGGTGGCTGATTGGAACAGACTCTTCAGAACAGTAGAACCAAAGGAAGCTCTGCTGCGGGAGACCATATCCACCTTGTAATGACAGATAAAAGTGTGAGGGTTTGCCCAAGTGGCAGCTGCACAGATTGAGTCTATGGGCAACCTAGACTGAAAGGCTACAGAGGTGGCTAATGCTCTAGAAGAATGACCTTTTGGTTTATCTGGTAGCTCTTTATTTCATAACTGATAAATAAAGGCAATAGTATCAGATAACCATCTGGATAAGGTCACCTTAGAAACTGGAAGGCCTTGTTTGTTGAAAGCATAAGAAAGAAATAACTGGTCTGACTTTCTTAGTTCCTTAGTTCTATGGAGGTAAAAATGCAAATGTCTGTGCACATCCAATTGGTGGAGCTTGTATTCTGCCTTGTTGCTGTGATTGGGAAAGAAAACTGTGAGATCTATGGATTGATTTAATTCTCTGAGCAGACTTTAGGAATAAAGGATGGATTGGTCCTCAGAGAAACTCTGTTCTTGTGAAACACCAGGTAAGGAGGGCGCACATATAGTACTTGAAGTTCTGAGACACGTCTAGCTGAAGTGACAGCAACTGGAAAAAGTGTCTTCCAAGAAAGAAATTTTATGGAACATGATGCTGCCGGTTCAAACGGAGGAAAAATTAAGGAAGCTAAAACTAAATTGAGATCCCAAGGTGGAGGAGGATCTCTAACTGGGGGTCTAAGAAGAGATGCTCCTCTCATAAAGGCCTTGCAGAGCTTATGAGACATTATGCTAGAATTAAACATACCGATATGAAAATTAGAAATGGCAGCTAGCTGTACTCTAATGGTAGCGGAAGCCGCACCAGACTGAAAGAGTTGTGCTAGAAATTCAAGAATTTCATGGACTGGGGCTGAGAAAGGATCCAAATTTCTAGATTCTGTCCAGTAAGAAAACCGTTTCCATTTACTAGCATACGTTTTCCTCGTAGTAGACATATGTGAGGAAATAATAATATCACGGACTGCTGGGGAGATGCTAGAAAGCCTGGCTAAGGTTGGAAGTGGAGTAACCAAGCTGTGAGCTGGAGAGTTTGAAGGGATTGGTGCAACCCACCTGATTGATGAATCAGAAAATCTGGAACCAGGTCCAGAATCCACGGTTGATCCAGAAGGTGGAGGTGCAGGAACGGGAACCATATCTGTCGAGGCCAATATGGGGCAATGAGGATCATTTTGCAACTCAACGATTTTGCTTTCTGTACGCGTCTTGGTATTAGGGGAAAAGGGGGAAAAGCGTAATTGAGTCCCCGAGGCCAATCGTGGACTAGAGCTTCTCTGGGTATATGACCTGGAAGAGGAAGTAGGAGAATTAGCTGCTGCATTTGTTGTTGAGAGGAGTGGCAAATAGGTCACAGCAAGGCTGTCCCCATTTGCGGAAGATAAGATCTGCAACTTCCTGATTCAGAGACCATTCGTGAGGCATGAGGATATCTCTGCTGAGCCTGTCCGCTAGGACGTTGGATTTCCCAGGGATGTGCATTGCTATCAGAAAATATTGGGATGAAATATAGAAGTTATGTTCTTACCATAACGTTCCATGTTAGTTGTCTTCTTCTTGCCTTCTTCTTGCTGGATGGGTTCGGAGCCGACCTCGGCTCCGACTCGGCCACTCTAAAAGCTCGAGAGTTGGTTCCACCGGCTCGAGGCTCCCCTTATATCCCACAATGCTAGGCGAGAGTTACCTCAGATCTCGTTTGTAAGCTAACCCCAGCTTATAATAGTAACAGAATAACTATAAACAGAGTCCACCTCTAACAACAGGGAGAAAGAAGGGTGACCTACATCCTGATTCAGGAAATATGCAAAGCAGCATATGCCTAAGAAAGAGGTGGTAGAAAGAGAGGTCACAATCACAACTCCTCTAGGTCTGTCCAGGCCAGGGGAAGGAGGGTGGGGCAGAAGAAGGCGAGAAGAAGACAGCTAACATGGAGCGTTATGGTAAGAACATAACTTCTATATGTTAAGTTGTCTATCTCGCCTTCATTCTTGCTGGATGGGACCGCGTCCCTAGCACCTTGTCCCGGGTGGCCTAACGGAACAGACTCCTGAGAACAGTGGAACCAAAGTTAGCTCTATGCCTAGAAGCTAAATCCAACTTATAATGAGAAATGAAAGTGTGAGGAGTAGCCCAAGTAGCATGCACAAATGGTGTCAATAGGCAGTCTGTCTTGGAAGGCTAAGGAAGTAGCCAAAGCTCTGGTAGAATGGGCCTTAGGTTTATTAGGCAGCTTTTGGTGTCTAATCTCATAAACAAGGGAAATCAGAGATGTAAGCCATCTAGATAATGATACCTTTGAAACTGAAAGTCCCTTTCTGCCTTCTGCATAGGAGACAAACAGTTGGTCAGATTTTCTGAATTGTTTTGTTCTATCCAAATAGTACCTCAACTGACGATGAACATCTAGCCAGTGTAATTTTTGTTCAGACCTATTGGAATATTCTGGAAAAAAGACAGGGAGGTCAATGCTTTGATTTAGATTTGACGTCGAGACTACCTTAGGCAAAAAGGAGGGGTTGGTTCGTAAGGATACCCTGTCCTTATGGAACAACAGATAAGGAGGTCGACAGCTGAGTGCATGAAGTTCTGAAACTCTTCTAGCTGAAGTAATAGCTACCAGAAAGAGAGTCTTCCATGATAGCAATTTTAATGAACAGGAGGCTGCAGGTTGAAAGGGGAAGAATCAAAGAAGTAAGAACTAAATTTAGGTCCCAAGGAGGAGGAGGATTTCTTATAGGAGGTCTGAGAAGAAAAACTCCTTTCAAAAAGGCTTTACAAAGCTTGTGGGACATTAAGGCAGACTCAGAAATACCCACATGAAAGTTAGAAATAGCTGCCAATTGAACTTTAAGAGTAGAAGGAGATGAACCTGCATGGAAGAGTTCAGCTAGAAAATCAAGGACTATTTGGATGGAAGCAGTGAAAGGATCTATGTCCCTTTCTTGAGCCCAATATGTGAAGCGTTTCCACTTACTCAAATAAATCTTCCGAGTGGAAGATTTATGGGAAGCTATCAAAATATCTCGAACAGAGTGAGATAATTGAGGAAGCCTGGCTAAGGTTGGAACTGGAGGAACCAAGCAGTGAGGTTCAGAGGGGAGGGAGCGATGTAACTGACCCGATTGATGGATCAAAAGATCTGGAACTAGGTCCAGATGCCAAGGTCGCTCCAGTAGAAATTGATGTAGAAAGGGGAACCACACCTGTCGAGGCCAGTAAGGAGCAATGAGGATCAACGAGGCCTTCTGAGCGATAGCTTTCTGTATCACTTGAGAGATTAGTGGGAAGGGAGGAAATGCATACAGAAGTCCCGGGCCAAACTTGGACTAGAGCGTCTCTGCTGGGTTGGCCTGGTAAAGGGAATAGAGTGAAATAATCTCTGCACTTGCTGTTTTGGGGAGTAGCAAAAGATCGCAGCAAGGCTGACCCCACTTGAGAAAAATCTCTCACAACAGAGTCTTTCAGAGACCACTCGTGAGGCATGAGGATAGCTCTGCTCAATTTGTCCATGATTTGATTGGACTTCCCGGGATGTGCGTTGCTATCAGAAACCGCTGAGAAGAAATCGCCCATTGCCACAATCTGAGTGCTTCTCGACACAGGGGTAGGACCTGGTTCCGCCTTGTTTGTTGATGTACCACACTACAGACATATTGTCTGTCTGGATTACAATCGTTCCCAAGGGAAGACAGTCTTGAAGGGCTTGCACCGCTAAAAGCACTGCTCTCATCTCCAGAACATTTATGTGCAAGTGGCATTCGTCTGGTTGCCATGTGCCCTGGCCCGTCCTGCCCTGATAATGCCCCCACCCGATCAGGGAGGCGTCCGTTGTCAGAGTAGCAACCGGAGGAGGAACAAAGGGTCTTCCCAACAAGAGCTGAGGAGAAGACATCCACCACATGAGATGATTTCTGCACTGCGTGATCATAATGGTGTGGGACATTGGAAGTTGCTGGTATGACCATTGTGTAAAGAGCATCCATTGAAGGATTCGCATGTGGAATCTGGCTAATGGAAGCAGAGGTATGGCAGCCGCCATAATTCCCAACACTTTCAGAACTAACCTGGCTTTGATTCTGTTGTTGTTGAAAAGGAGTGAGACCAGTCTGTGTATGTCTGTTATTCTCTGATCTGTTAGCCTCAGACATGTCTACTGTGTCTAGATTTGCGCCTATGAAGGTAATAGTACGACAAGGCGACAAAACAGACTTTTCGCAATTTATTGAAATGCCTAACTTTTGACAAATGCGAAAAGTGTAATCCCTGGCCATCAGAAGGAGATGCTTGGTGGGAGCTGTGAGGAGCCAGTCGTCCAAATATGGAAACACCTGGAATCCTTGTCGTCTCAGGTGAGAAGCTACCACTGCCATGCATTTGGTAAACACCGGGGCAGTGGTGAGACCAAAGGGCAGGGCCCTGAATTGAAAATGACTGGTTCCCAGCCTGAAGCGGAGGAATCTTCTGGGCGTCTGTTCATTTTATGTGATAGTCGCATCCTGAAGGTCTATAGAGCACATCCAGTTTCCTTTTCCCAATAGGGGAAGGATGGACTACAGCGTGACCATCCGAAATCTTGTTTTCTTGACTGATCTGTTCAAGATACTGAGATCCAAAATTGTTCTCCAGTCCCCTGTTTTCTTTGGGACTAAAAGAACCTTGAGTAGATTCGGATCCTTGCTGGTCTGCTGGAACTGGCTGAATTGCTCTTTTTGCAAGCAGTTTTGAAATTTCCAAAACCGCTAGATCCCTTTGAGCGGGTGGAACAGCTGGAAGGGATTTTTTTGATTGGTTCGGAATGCGAAGAAAGGGGATAGAATAGCCTTCAGAAATGACGGACTGTAACCATTTGTCTGGAGTCAGGGATAGCCAGGCTTTTGGGTACAGTGACAACCTTCCCCCGACTGCCTCCGAAGGTGGGCAGTCGGGCAACACCTCAGGGATGCTGAAAGGGCTTACCAGAGAAGGCTTCTCAATTGCCCTGGTTCTGCGGAGCCCCCCTGCCTCGAGGGCGACGTCTACCATTGTTATTCCCGCCTCTGCCTCTGGCGGGGTAACGACTTTGTGCGTCAGGCGAAGTCCCTTGAGATTGTTTACGGAACCACATTTTTCCACTTTTCTGGCCTTTGGGGTAAGGCCTAGAAGGAGTAGAAAAACGGACTCCGGCAGAAAGAGTCTTGCCATCAGTCTCGCACCTAGTCAAGGTTTCTTTCACTTGAGGACCAAAGAGAGATGATCCATCAAGGGAGTTAGTGAAAGACGTCTTGAAAGGGGTCCATAAATTGCATAGCCGCATCCAGGCATGCCTACGTAAGGCCACACCTGTCCCTGCGGCCCTACTCGCTCCATCAGCCGCATAAGAAAGGAGGCATGGAGGAGTTGGCTATGGAGTTAAGGGTAGCCAGCTGAGTGTTCATTTTATCTTGAAAACCCGCAGCTGTAGGGTCCTTCAACATGTCACTCGCTTCTTTAATCAAGTCCCTTTGAAGGCAGTGAAATGGCACAGGTAGTTCAGCATAGTAAATGTCGCTGGCGAGAACATCCGCTTCCGCACCTGTCCATGGACCTAGATTCCTTGTTAGGTGGATGGACAGGTACTGAAGGATCAGCTAGTTCCTTCTTAGTGGCAGCAGCTACCACCATAGCATCCACAGAAACTCCTTTTGTCAAGAACTGTTTGTCTGCTGGTGCCGTTATGAATTTTGAGGGTCTCCTGAGAGTGGGGTCCACTGAATCAGGAGCCGTCCATGCCTTTTTAGCTACCACCTGCATGAGGGGGTCAAAGGGGGAAGACACCCAGGAGGTGGAAGGACGAGAGCCAAACGCCTCAAGGTACACAGATTCATCCTCCGAAGGGTTGAGGGCTGGCCAATTTGCCCTCTGTTTGAGGATTTCGAGAATGTCTGCAAAAGAGACATCTTCAGAAGGGGAACGGGGGGAACCCTCGGAATCCTCTAAATCTGTGTCAGATGTAATGGACTCAGGTGAGTCAATGTGTTTCCTCTTACACTTCCTCTCCCGAGGGGCTCTTCTGCCAAATCAGGAGAGGCCTCGGAAGAGGATGATATCCCACAGGGGGTTCCTGAGGAGCTGGCTCTCTGCGGTCCGGGATGAGGGAGTGAGTCGACTTGACCTGAGGCACCGTGAGGGAGGCGGATGGAGCCGACTGTGGAGTAGAGCCAGGCTCTAACACACTCCGCATGACCTCGACACCCCGTCAGGCAGAGCCAGAGGTCCCGCCCGAAGCTGAGAACCTCCCTCGGCACCGACAGTGATGGCTCCGAGGCGATGTCGGAGCCGAACTCACCAGCCGGCTCCGAGGAAGAGCGGGTCGGACAAGGGTCGATGCCACTCACCCCTCGGAGCCGATGAGGGAAGTCCGGGCGCCGAGATTCTTCGAAGAAGAAATCGGAGCCGACGACGGAGCCGAAGACATCTGTATCGGCTCGACGCTACCACAGTCTCGGTTCAGCGCCCGGCTCCGAGCTCAGCAGTCGGAGGAGGAACATATTGATGGACAGGGGCAGGCATCGACTGATGAGTCGGGCTCTGAAGCATTTGGGCCAGTGCCTCGGACTTAAGAAGTCGACTCACTACCCTCTGAAGGTCATGATCCGACAGCATCGATGACCTAGAGGAGTGAGATTTGTGGCTCCGTTCAGACAGCAGAGGAGATGCTGGAGCTGAGTGAACGGAGCCAAGGGATGGAGACCTAGATCTCTTCCTAGATGTCGGCTCCGAAGGTCTGGTCGGAGCCGACAAGGATTCTAATACCTCGGCACCAGCCGGAGCCGAGGGAACCACAGAAATTTTAGACTCATCGGCTCCAGCCGGAGCCGATGCAGACGTAGGTTTAACAACCTTAGGTCTCGGTTCAGTTGCTGGAGCCGAGGACCTAGATGCCTTAGAGGGCTTCCCAGAAACAGAAAGGGAATCCTCAGGCTTAAGTAGACCCTTAAGATCAACTTATTCTTTCTTTCCTGCAGGACCCTGGGACTGAAGCCGTGGCAAACAGCACAGGAGTCCTGCAGGTGCAAAGGCCCCAGGCAGTAGACACAAGAAGTGTGACCGTCTGTCAGAGACATTTTCTGACAGCACGCATCACACTTCTTGAAGCCTGAGACCTTTGTGTCTTTAGACATCCTAGAACAAGAAAGTGTAACCACACACACTCAGTCAGACACACTGATTACACTATCTTATTTTAAAACTCAAAAAATAAAACTATAGCTAAAAGTTTTAATTAAGAGTAACACACACACACCACTAGGGAATGGGGAAAGGCCAGAAGGCCCGAGGGAGAACTATTAAGTTCTTGTGGGAAAGAAAATGGGATTTTCTGAAAAACAGGGGTAGAAATCCACTAAACTAAGGGAAAAGTAATTAAACTTAAAAATATATGGGTTTAAGTATCTATCTTCACTGAAAAATACACTTACCAACAAGCCGGTAGAAAACCAACACCTCGATCGCTGTAGCTGCAAACGAGATCTGAGGTAACTCTCGCCTAGCATTGTGGGATATAAGGGGAGCCTCGAGCCGGTGGAACCAACTCTCAAGCTTTTAGAGTGGCCGAGTCGGAGCCGAGGTCGGCTCCGAACCCATCCAGCAAGAATGAAGGCGAGATCGACAACTTAACATCGCCCATTGCCACAGTCTGAGTGCTTCTCGACACAAGGGGTTAGACCTGGTCCCGCCCTGTTTGTTGATGTACCACACCACTGACATGTTGGCCATTTGGATTGCAATGGTCCCGGGAGGAAGGGAGTCTTGAAGGGCTTGCAACGCTGGGAGCACTGCTCTCATTTCTAGGACATTGATATGCAGATGGTACTCGCGAGGTTGCCAAGTGCCTTGGACTGTCCTGCTTAGATAATGCCCCCCCCCCCACCCTATCAGGGAGGCATCCATGGTCACTGTGGCTACCGGTGGGGGTTGTATGAAAGGTCTGCCCTGAATTACTAGTGGGGAGACCATCCACCAAGAAAGGTGCCTTTTGCATGATTCTGTGATCAGGATAATGTGAGACATGGATAGCTCCTGGAAAGACCACTGCGTGAAAAGAAGCCACTGAAGGATTCTCATGTGGAAACACACTAATGGGACAAGAAGAATGGCAGCTGCCATGGAGCCTAAAGCTTGGAGGACATGTCTGACTTGAATCCTTTTGCTCTGCATTAGAATTAACACTTGTTGACAGGGAAACTCCTTCCTTTGGTAATCTTGCAAACATTTCTTTTGTGTTTAATTCTGCTCCTATGTATATGATAGACTGACAGGGCAACAAGGCAGATTTTTTGAAATTTACTGTAATGCCTAGTTGAGTGCATGATGTGATTGTATAATCCCGTGCCTCTAAGAGTTGATGCCTGGTGGTAGCAGTCAGGAGCCAGTCTAGGTAGGGAAACACCTGGAATCCTTGATGCCTCAGGTGAGCCGTGACTACTGCCATGCACTTAGTGAACACCCTGGGGGCTGAGGTGAAACCAAAGGGCAGAGCTCTGAACTGGTAATGACTGGCCCCTACCCGAAAGCGAAGAAATCTCCTGGAGCGTCTGTCCATCTTGATATGGTAGTACATGTCCTGAAGATCTATCGAGCACATCCAATTGTCCTGACCCAGAAAAGGGAAAATGGACTGCAGTGTCACCATCCGGAACTTCTCTTTTTGTACAGATTTGTTCATTCTGCTAAGATCCAGTATTGGTCTCCAGTCCCGTCTTTTTTGGTACTAAAAAGAATCTTGAGTAAGTTCCGGATCCTAGTTGGTCTGTAGGGAATTCTTGAATGGCTCTTTTTTCTAGCAGTCTTGAAACTTCTGTGACTGCTTCATCCCTTAGATTGGGTGGGACATCTGGGATGGGCTTTTTTGATTTTATGGGGGATTGATGGAAGGGACTTTTGTAACCTCCGGATATAATGGATAGTACCCATCTATCTCTTGTTATATTTTGCCAGGCTTTTGGGTAAAGCGAAAGTCTTCCCCAGACTGCCTCCTGAGGTGAGCAGTCGGGCAACCCTTCAGGGATGCTGGAAGGGTTTGGCAGAAAAGGTTTCTCTGTCACCCTGGTTTTGCGGTCCCCCTCTGCCACGAGGGCGACGTCTGTTATTGTTGTTTCCCCCTCTGCCCCAGGGGAGAAAATCACCATATGTCAGGCAAGGGTCCCTGGGATTTTTGGAACCACATCTTTCCACTCTTCTGACCCTTGGGATAAGGTCTGGAAGGGGTAGAAAAATGGATTCCCACGGCACAGAGAGTCTTGCCTTCCTGCTCACATCTGGTCAACGTGTCTTTCACCTGACGCCCAAAGAGAAAGGAGCCATCAAAGGGAGTATTGGTGAAGGACGCTCAAAAGGGTTCTGCAAACTGACAGCCACATCCAAGCATGTCTCCTGAGAGCCACACCTGTCCCTGTGGCTCTAATCGCTTCATCGGCTGCATAGGAAATCAGCCTCATGGAGGAGTTGACTATGGAATTAAGAGTCGCAATCTGAGAAGCTAATTTGGCTGGTACTCCCTCAGCTGTAGGATCTTGAAGGGTATTCTCCAAGCTCTTTCAGGAGATCCCTTTGAAGATGTGTAAAATGGCATAGATAGTTCAGGGACCTCATTGAAAAGGTCGCTGAAGCAAACATTCGCTTTCCATATCTGTCCATCATCCAAGACTCTTTGTTTGGAGGATGAACAGATGAAGAGGTTTCTGCTCTTTCTTGGTGGCTGCTGCTACCACTATGGCATCAACAGGTACACCTTTGGAGAGGAAATATTTGTCCTGGGGGGCTGTAATAAATTTGTTTTGATTCCTCAGAGTAGGTTCCACAGAATCTGGAGCTGACCAAGCCTTTTGAGGCACTACAGACATGAGTGGATCGAAAGGAGGAGATACCCAAGAGATGAAAGGTCGGGAACCGAATGCGTACAGGTATACAGACTCATCCTCAGTAGGGGCTAGGGAATTCCAGTCCCTCCTCTGTCTAAGCATTTCAAGGATGCCCAAAAAGGAAACATCTTCAGCGGGGGACCTTAGGGACCCTTCTGATTCATCCATGTCTGTATCTGAGGTGACAGACTCAGGGGAGTCTATGTGCTTCCTCTCGCACTTCTTCTTCCGGGGAGGCTCTTCCGAGTGATCAGGGGAGGCTTCGGAAGAAGAGGGATCACCCAATGGGGTGTCCTGGGGCATAGGTTCCCTACGCTTGGAATCTGGAGGAGGAGTAGAGGTTGGAACAGATACCACGGGGGGAGGAGGAGTAGAGGTTGGAACAGACACCACGGGGGGAGGAGCAGATGGAGCTGGCAGTAGAGCTGTTTCGGGGGACAGCACACTCTGCATGACCTCGAAGGTGTCCTGACCTCTAGGCAGAGAAAGCTCCGGCTCCGAAGAAACCGTGTCAAGGGTGACGGCTCCGAGGCTGATGTTGGAGCCGAGCTCACCTGCGCCAAAGATCCGAGGGGGAGAACAGGGTCGGACAAGGGTCCGATGCCACTCCCCCCTTCAGAGCCGACGAGAGAGCCCTGGCGCCCAGATCCATCGATAGAAGGTACAATCGAGGTAATCAGAGCCGACGGAACCAAAGGAGAGATGATGATCGGCACCGACAGTTCTACTACCTGCAGATCCATGGTCTCCAGCTCTGAGCTAAATGTAGTCAGAGGAGGAACAGAAATTGAGGCGGTTGGAGCCGATACCTGTTGAGGTGGGCTGGACTTTAATTTTGCCAGTGCCTGTGACTTAAGCAACCTACTTACTACTCTCTCCACATCATGATCCAATAATCTAGAGGATCGAGAGGAGTGGGAAGAATGATGGCTACATTCACTCTGTAACAAGGGTGACTGAGGTGCTGAGTGGATGGACTCCAAGGATGGAGACCTCAGTCTCTTATGGCTCCGAGACGGCTCAGAAATAGCAGATGGAGCCGAAGGAGGAGTTGCCTTGTCGGTGCCATCCGGCATCGACATACTTGGTTGGTCAAGTATAGGAGTCTGCTCCAAAGGTGGAGCCGACGGCTTGACAGACTTAGGGGATTTCGCTGGTTGAGTACTTTTAGCCTGAGAATCCTGAGGCTTCAATAATCCCAGAAGGATTAATTTGTTTTTGCGCTCCTGCAGGACCCTTGGACTAAAAGCGTGACATATAGAACAGGAGTTCTGCAGGTGAACAGCACCCAAACAATATACACAACTAGTGTGCCCATCTGTCAGAGACATTTTCTGACAGCATTGAGTCACACTTTTTGAAGCGAGATACCTTGGTATCTTTAGACATTTTCCTAACAGCAACAATAAGAAAATGCTATACTACTAAACTAAGAAACAAAATGTCTTATTTTTACAGTTAAGGAACAGAAAGGAGAGCCTCTAATTTAAGTGGCTGTCCTAAGGGGGGGGGGGGGGGGGCTCTCTAATTTAAATGAGTTCAGGGGAAACAGAAGGCCTGCAAGTTATGGAGCGATGGCCAACAAAGCTGCAACACACAAGAAAGCAATAAGGGATAAAGTAATATATCTAGACAAAAACTTGATAAAAAACTTGACAAATTTTTAAGAATAAACAACAATTATAATAACAGAAAAAAACTATACTAAGCCTAAGCCAGTAACAAAGCAACCTAGCAGCTGAAGCGGCAAACGAGATCTGGGTAGCTGACACTGGGCATTCTGGGATAAGGGGTAGTCTCAAGCCAGTAAACGGCTCTCGAGCTATAGAAGATGGCAGAGTCGGAGCCGAGGATCGGCTCTGAACCCAAACAGCAAGAATGAAGGCGAGATGGACAACTTAACATTATATATTAATAGAATTCTTTAGACACACACAATATGTAACCTCTCTTAATTCCTTTCATTTACAAACACTCTAAAGTACATAAATAAGAGAAACATGAGACTGGAAAAAACATTAAAATTGCATAGATACCTCTTGATTCAGACCCCCCTGGATATAGAGTTTCAAAATTAAAAATGAATGTGGTTTCCAAAAAATTTAACCTAGTCTGAAAATTAGTCCCAAATCCTTCAATGTCAGCCAAAACACTGAAAAATAAAGAAGCACTGTCACCCTCATGTTCTGTCATGAAGTGTTGCGCCACTGGACTTTCTCTTTTCCTGTTCCTAATGTCCAACAATGCTCTAAGATTTGAATCCTAACCTTGCATTCTCAGAACTGAGACAGCAGAACTGAACTGGATTTTGAGGTTCAAGGCTCACACTATGCCAGGGCTTAATGGTATTGTCCCTCTTGAACCTATACTCATAACCAAGCATAAAGTCTGTCAATACATTTGTTGCAGCAATATATGTATAGTTCATATGGAAGTCAGCTGTCTCTTAGATAAGTTTTCTATACCCATTTTTATATTAGGTACATACGTTTTTACAAGCCTTTAAGTTTCATATACTTGTCCTTACATATAATGTTTTTAAGAGCGCACTGTTTTTTTAATTTTAACTGTCAACTGATTTGTGCATGGGACTTTTTTTTACACCATTTAAACCATTCACTAGTCAATGCAAGTTGTTTTACACACCTAAGGAAGCCCTCTAGGTGAAGGTTTTATGCTTGTGTACCTGAAATTTACTTGGGGATATTAAATGGATTTTAAAATGCATTTACTCCACTCATTTCTAGTGATTTCTTATTGAATAAAGTTGGCATGTCACTGGATTTACCTACGTGCTGGTTCACTTTTTTGCTGCTATATGTAAGAAGTCATTCCAAGGCAAGGAAATGAAAGTTGTATAAATCACACTATACCAGCATATAAACAGTTGCATAGATGCATAGGGTTACCATATTTGTTTGTATGTAAAAGAGGACGAAAAAATATGTGCTGCTACCAGCACATATTATTTCATCCTGTTAGGGCTGAAGAGCAAAAAAAAAAGGTCTGTGTTTGGGGATTTTGGATTGGCCCGTATGCCGGTATATGAGCCAATCAAAACCTCGCACAGCAGACCCTCTTCTGTTCAATGCGGAACATCAAGCTGTTCCGCATTGAACAGAGCTCCGCTTTTTGATTGGCTCGTATACCAGTATACGAGCCAATCAAAACCTTGCACAGCGGACCCTCTTCTGTTCAATGCAGAACATCAAGCAGTTCCGCATTGAACAGAGCTCCATTTTTTGATTGGCTCGTATACCGTATACGAGCCAATCAAAAAAACAAAGCGGAGGAAAGACCTAAAAATAAAGGAAATAATAAGAATAAGAATAAGGAAATAAATAGGGATGTCTGTTTTTTGAAAATTCTGCGATTTGTCCGTTTTTTAAAACCTGGACAAATCACAGAATTTTCAAAAACCGCCCGGACAGGAACCCAAAAAAAGAGGACGTGTCTGGGGAAACCCAGACGTATGGTAACCTTATAGATGCAGCTATAACCTGCAGGAAAAAATGCAGGGCAAACCCCAGAAAAAAAAACTCACATGGTGGAATCAGAATATCAACAACCTTTATAAAAAAAGGAAAAGAATTTTGATCAAAAGTAAGAATACTAATTCCCAGAATGTTAGAGCCCTTGTCACTGAAATAAACAATGCAGGAGCTTAATAAAATCTACCAAAGCCAAGTATGAGGCTAAAATAGCTACCTAAGCCAAAGACAATCACAAGGCATTTTTCAGTTATGTTCTGAATTTCAAAAGCACAACTCGGCAATGCACTTAGATGATTGTGAACAGATGTTACCACACTGAGACCGAAGAGATAGCCTACCAAATGGTTAATAAATTTAGCTCTAACTTTGCCCTTCTCTCCCCCCCATCTGTCAAGCCATACCCAAACTGGCTCACCTCCAGTTATCACATAAGGCCAAGTCCTAAAGGTGCTATCAAATGCTAAAAATACTGCAGCGATGGATCCCGACAATATCCCTGGATGCATCTTAAATAGTGTCAAACATGATTTAGCCACAACCCTAACGATAGTTTAATCTTGGCCTCCATACGAGTTTTGTACCAAGCAAATTCAGTCATTCCCCTGAATAGGGGAGTGTCTTCCACAGACCCAGGCAGTTACAGACCCATAAGTCTGACTAGCCTCATATGCTAAGCCTTGGCAATACTTATCATGGAATTAATTAATCAGGAAATAGGGAACCTCCAAACACTAGAACTGTCTTGGTTTGAATTTGTCAAGGGCAGATCATGTTTCCCAGCCTGCTGGATTTTTTTTGAAAAAGTCATCAAAGCAATGGATAAAGACAAAAAGTTACACACCACATGCCTTGACCTGGCCAAAGCTTTTGCCACAATTCTCCATTCAGGCATAGTAGAAAAGCTAAATAAACTGTGAATAAACCCCTATCTCACCCGCTGGATTGTCAAATGGCTCACAAATGACACAGACAACCAAAATATGGAAAGTTACCTCCACAAAAGACCAGTCACCAGGTGGAGTTCCCCAAGGTTGTGTGCTAGAACCTTTCTTGTTCGACATCTACTTTTCTGAAGTAAAAGCCAATACCAAAGGGCTCTGGCTGACTAAGTTTGCAGATGACTGCAAGTGAGAAGCAGTCATTGAATCCTCAAATGGCTTAGCCATCCTGGAGGAAGGTTTGTCTCAATTAACTGGTGTAAAAATAATAGTCTGAACTAAATGCCAAAAAATGCATTATTGTATCCTTTGGGAAGTCATCTACCTTAGGGAACTACCAAACTGACAACACGCCCCAAGAGTTGATCCAGTTGTTTTCGGGATTTGGGAACTTGTGTGGACAGTGACCTAACTTTTGACCAATGTGTGTCTATTGTTGTAAAAAAGTCTTTCTATAACGCACAGCTTATAAACAAAGGGACTGTGTCTAGATTTAAGGATGTTACTTTCTCCCACTCAGCCATCATTAGGCCAATCATTGAATATAATGCCCCCTTTGCCATGCATCTGTCCATACACGTGCGACAACTGGAACATCAACAAAGATACCTTACTATAAGGATACAAAGCCTAAACAACATGTTCTACATGGACCGAATCTATACTATCACTATACTGTGTATCCTACAGACTGCTAAGAGGGGACCTTTGTCTGGCATATAAGACATCCTCCAACCCATTACTGATGGATTTACTGCACATCAGCAAGTCAAATGTCATCAGAAATACTCAGTCTAGGAATCTAAACCTCTTTGGCAACATCAACAGAATGGTTTGTAGGGGACACGTGCATTTCACAAAAGATACCGCTGTTATGGACCAGAGTCCCCATCAACATGAAACGAAGTTCATCCCTGACCATTTTCAAGTGCAATTGATATATATATAGATGGCAAACAGAAAATGTATCCCAAGACTGTCCCCTGTACTACTAATGGAAGGATGTGGAAGGATAAAGCTCCACTGTTTTATCTTATGCACGGGCTCCCTCAAATTTTCTTTGGTAGAATTTCAGTTATTCTCATCAGGGGTAATATATAATTATCAATTGTGGAATATATAGCCAAATGGGACAGGTTATTTCAACCACAAAAAGGGAAACTGGTTAAGCTTAAAATGGCCTGCACGGGCAGCTAGCTTAGTACTTACCTATGAACTTATAGGTACAAACAGGTTTCTGGTACCTACACAACAATGGAACCATATTGTAGGGAGAAAAGCAACAAAGACTGAATTAAATTGTATCAGAAGGAGTTTTCAATTAATGAATAGAAACCATACCCTTCACCTGTCATCAAAAAAATATGTAATGAGCACTTGACTAATACCAGCAAGTTCCCTCGGGTGACGTACGTGGGAAGTGTTGGCATGGGAAAGCCACTTTCAACAGCATTGCCCAGAGAAGTTACCTCTATGCTTCATGTGGATCAATGGGAAATTAGGCTTGGCGTCTTAACATTTATCTGCTTTCTTCTAAGACTGGTTATCATTTGAACATTTCTTCAAACAAAGCATCTTCGTTTAACTGTACCATTTCTGGAAGACACAAAAATGCTGTGATGGATGCCTGGAAGATGGCCTCTGCAATCTACTCTTCTCTGCAAAGAATGAGCAAGTTGAGATAGCTCTTGTTTTGTAGGGAATAAAACGGCCAAAAGACTGCCAAAACAGAACCATTTGTTGGCAGGCACTGAGGACAGGAAAAACATCGATTTTGATAAGAAATGTACCATTTTGGGCATCTATGGTAACCTTACTGTCAGTGTGGGACAGAGTGGGTGTTATTCCCATGAACTACAGAGCTGAGACAACACAGACGACAGCCTTCTGTTTAGGTTGCAACAAAAGTCTTCTCGAACTAAGAACTGGGCATACTTCCCTGACAAGGTGGCACCAATGGATGTACAGAAACCTGTGAAATTTCAAAGAGTTGGTGAATGATGGTGGCTAGGCTTCTTTCTGTGATCTTGAGAGATCCAACTCCTTTCTCTTGAACAGGGAACAAACTTTATATATACTCAATAAATCACCCTACTCCAAGCAATGTTTGTCTGAAAAAGACTCTGCAGTAGCATATGCTCCATGGTTGATATTTGCTAAGGATGGCATAAAAAGTGTTTGCTTTGACAAATTAACTATCTGAAGAGATTAAAGCAAAATTGAAACAAAACCAAACAATGGCAATGCGTAGACGAAGAATACCTGGCTGTAGCTGCAGCTCCAATGGAATGTAAGAATAGCAAAGATTTACAGTTGTGGGTAAAAAAAGAGTGCTGCAACCCTGCTACACATTACACACTTAACTCGGCTATGAAAATAACATAAAAATATAAAGGCATCATTTCACATGTATTCTGTAGTGCTGTTTATCAGCATTAAGAGTATGGTGATCAGAAACGCTTAAAGCCAGGTGATCGGATCATCCAAACTCATATCACACTTGCTCAAGCATATCACCTCAAGTGTTCAAGGCCTTGTGTTACTTTTACTTTGAGATGCACAAGCAAGATCCTGTTGCCCATAAGTGTCTGATTACTAACCTCCAATGTTGCAGACTCCCAAAGAAAGTGGAAGACAGATCTTACACTCTCTCTCGGTGACTGCACTTTTTAAGGTGCAACAACCTCAGTGTGAGTATAATAAAATTGGGCGACCACAGTGGTGCAGCGGTTAGCATTGCTGCCTCACAGCAAGAGGTTCTCTGGTTCGATTCTCGGCTGGGATACCTTCTGTGTGGAGTCGGCATGTCCTCCCTGCGGTCGTGTGGGTTTCCTCAAGGTGCTCCAGTTTCCTCCCACATCCCAAAGATATGCAGTAGGTGGATTGGACACTCTAAATTGGCCCTAGGTGTGAGTGTGCGTGTGTGTGCCTTCTGTGAAAGGTTGGGTGCCGGGCTGGCAACTCGACACTGTAAAACTCCACTGCCAATCATGAGCGGACAGATGATCTGCTGTGGCGACCTCTAACCGGGAAAAGCCGAAAGAAGAAGAAGAAGAAGGTAAGCTTGCCCCCTACAAAAAACATGTTTTTTTTTTTGGAAAATGCATTTGCTCGTATTACTCATGAATGCATATACCTGGCATACAAATTCTTATTACTCAAGCTTGTATAATGCAAGCTGTCACCAAACATCTGTAAAATGAGCTCTACTGACCCAAGGAGAGACAGAGGAACTGACAGACACTCAATAGTTTGCGGGGGGGATAAGGCAACTGAAGGGTATTGTCAAAGCACAATACTTTTTGTAAGACATTATTTTGTGGCTCTAAGTATGAGTGGTCTTTGTATCAGTGACAGTCTTCTGAAAAGTATGGTCCCTGTTGAACCTCAGTATCTTAAGCATACGTAACAAAAATGTAAGGACCAAAAGCTAAAGACTTAATACAGTAACACTATCAAACTGCATCACACAATACTCAAGTTTCATCTGTGGTGAAAAACAGAGTCATTTTAATTACTGGAAGATATCTTAACAGTCTTCCTGACAACCTACTTCAGTGTTCTATGCAAGGATTTCACATTCTGATTTTAGAAATCACAGCACTGAAAACAAAGATGACAGAAAGCTTATTTAAAAAATAAAAACTAAACAAGTGCTAAAAAATGATAACACAGGCACAGAAACTAAAATGCTATTTTCAAAGGTTTAATTAGAGACAGAATGTGTCTGCAGATACTCTACAGAAAAAAAAATCATATTTAATGCAAAGCAGCAGTCCACAATGTACTTAAGTGTACGCCCAAAATTTTAATTCCAATTTTAGCTAGGCACTCCTCATTTTTATAAAACTTAATCTCAAGACATGTACCATCAGCCTCAAATAAGGTACAACCAAATAATGATGAAACTGTTTTGTTACACAAATTTTAGATTTTAATGCTGTTTAGCCTAAATTCAACTGGGTGCCATGCCAGCTCTGTTGACGTAAAGGGATAAAACACCGATTATGACCCTGAAGACCCAAGTACAAGAGCTTAGCAGCTCTGGGGGTCTACTGGAGATGGTGTGGGGGAAGAGAAGAGTTATATGGTTTTACATGCTTGCCTTTCCTTAGGGAAAAACACAGGAGCACATTCCCAGGGTTCAAGGCCCCATGGCTGAATTTCCAGTGGACACTAGAAAACACCTTAGCAGCTCCGGCTTCAATGGTTGGCAGGGCTGTCCTGAGGGCGTTGCATTCACTTGTGAAACTGGGCAACACACCCTTGCTGATGCCCACTGCACACTGATCCCCAAGTATTTTAATGGGTAAGAGCAGTGGGGTCAGGGCCATGATCAGCCAAAACCTGAACCACTTTAATATCTGTCTCAATGATGACCGCCCCCCTCTTTCAGCTCTCTCCTCACTGTAATGGGAATTAATGGGTTAGTTGACTGAGAGAAGGTCTGATGGGCAGCAGGGGCAAAAACTAAATAAATACTGCAGTACCCATTTCTCCCCTTGTGTTTACTCTTAGCTACTGATAGAAAATGAAATGAAGATCAGTTTAATTTGACAGTTAGATGGGCCAATATGAGTACACTTGAATCCTTGTAATGAAAATCGAATAAAAAAATACAAGTTGAAAGGTGGCACCAAGTAAATGTGAAACCTTAGTTAAGTATCAAACCTGAAGGATTCACTTAATGTGGACTGCTACTTTAACAAAGTTTTTGTACCTTTAATATCCCCAAAACTGTAGGACTCAAAACAATCAGGAAAAAAAGATCCAGAGACTAAAACAAGTAAAAGAAAACAGGACTTCCACCAAAAGCAGTTCCCTTTATTTTTATTTTATTAGATACAGAATGGAGGCACTTACAATTTTCAAACTTGAGGAAAAAGCAATTATTTCATATAATATACAGTACAAGGGAAGAAACTCCAGGGGCATTTCTGGAGGGAAGAACTGAAGTTATTACGGGCACAGTTAAAATAACAGGTCAAGGATCAGTTTTAGTAAATTAGAATAATTTATGTGAGGTTAATGAATTAAGATTCAAGACTATGGCTGCCCTCCAGGGACACCTCTGGAAAAAGACCCAAAACCTATTCTACACTTAAAAGTATACATGTCATTGGAAAAGACTGGAAAGAAAAAAAAAACTTATTTGTGTATAAAACCAAGTCTGATTTTAAACACAGCAGAAGTCTGCAATATCAACCGTCTAGTTGAAAATGGAAAAATGGAACTAGGGCATGGACTGAAATCTCACCAATACATGGCAATAGTACACCCTACAAAATACAGAAAGTATTTTATGGCAACAGCTTTTGCATTTTTTAACTGAAAATCTCTGTAAAATGCTGGTGAAAAGCAAACAATCATGCAGAACTTAAGTGCATTTCTAAGTTAAATGAAAGTGCATACTCCTCAGGGTACTGCATAATTTCAGAAATGCTACAGATAGACAAAAATATCGAACACAGACAAATGACACCAAGTGCTAACTATATACTTAAAGCAGAACTATATTGGTTTTCTATATATTCTTTTCAAACTGATTCCCATGTTGTATGGTCCATTTCATGTTATACAAGCATCAGCTGCTTTTACACAGCAAAATGCACATTCCTGCATAATGCGTATTAAGAGGGGAGATGCCTGATGTACTGTGCCAGTTCTAGGTGAGATTAAAGTCTTAAAACAGATGTGCTGAGCAACTGAAATGTAAAACTGCAGCCATTTCTTTGAAAAGCTATTTACCTATGCCAGATGAGTCACAGACACAATATTCTACTACTGTTCAGTTCTGTAAGAAGTTAGCAACTGCTCTTTTGTACAAGCAGCAACCCTTTTCCAAATACATGACAGAAATATAAAGTTTATTTTAACAAATTTAAGGCAAGTGGTGTGTAGATCTATCTAATTCCAAAATGTTCATGCTGCTTAGGTGAATTAGGCACCAATGTGTTACAGTTTTTCTTTTTTTAATTCTCCTTTAAGGCTCTGGTTACTACACATCATCCATCCTTTGCCCCAGTTACCCAGCTCTGTAATTTTGTCATATCCTAGAGCTCAGCTTTAACTACCCCCCCATCACTACCACTACTGTTTGTCCCCAACAATGGGCCTACCAATGCACTCTGAATGCACTTTTACCGAGTGTTGGCAGAAGGCTAATGCAGTCGGAAGGTCCATGGCATGCAGCTAAATAAAAAGTCATTATGCTGCATCCAGAAAGGATCTTTTCTGTTCTTTGCTATTTTCACTTCTGTGAAGCACTCTAGCAAGAAAGTCCACTGTGGCCAGCCCGAGAAGTAATACGGCAAGATGATCTCAACATCCCTGGCCAGTTCTCTATCAGAAGTCTTCACAAAACTCAGACTAGATCTTTTGACAGCAACAGTAACATTACTACTAAACTGCTGAGTTAGTACTTCTGCAAGGACTTATCAACTAAGGCCTAGCGGTAAGGCCAGGGTACTGGAGCTCCTAAGTTCAGAATTCCAAACAAATTAAAGAAATATCAATATAGTTTTTCAAAGAATATTTACAACTTTTTAAAGTTTTACAAAATATATTCAAAGTCTTACTTCAAAAGCAACACGGACTTGTTTGTCTAAATTAAGCACACAAAAATCTACTTTGTTTATTTTAAACCAGATATATAAACATTATGCCCAGTGGAAAATGGACTTCACTATATTTTTCACAGGATGCCAGCAGAAGGAGGGGAAATTACTTTTATTATGTTATTAACAAAACAAAACAATTGTTATTTTTATTTAGTGAACTACAAAATGTAAGAATTAATAAATACACTGCATATTTCAAAAATCCAAACAACTTGGAATTGAATATACTGCAGCTGGTTAATTTAAAAAGCTAACTATAGAGTTATTTTGGTTGTAATTACAATGTTTGCCCTGAGCTAATATTTGCTTGTTGCATCAATAAAAGTATTTCATGAAAATTAAGGAAAGATTTTTTTTAAACAAGGCAAGTGTTGACAACCCTATACTACTGCTGCTGGGTCACTTTCTGATCATGAAAAGTAGTAATTAAAAAGCTGGTTTAATTCAGTTAATGGTCTTATCCCTAGTGGGCAGCACCAGGCTGATGGTCTTAAATTCCCTTAGTGAAATGTGAAATAAGGCAGCATCAGTTTAACACAATCCTGAGTTAGCAACCAACATTACAGTTCGGCAACCTAAGGCAGACCCTAGAGCTATTTAATCACTTGCATCAAAAGTCAGATTTGGTGAAATGACTGTTGCTTTGAAACACTATGCTTCTTTAAACTTAGCAGAGTTAAACAGAGAACCACATATTATCTGTTTTAGACTTCTATTCTCCTGTTCTGGAGGTAGAGTGAAATTTGACATACATATTTCATGAAACATAAGCATGACTTGTTCTCTGTCATTCTTTACCTTGAACTACTGTCAACATTCATTCTTATGGATGGTTTCTGGGTAGGGTTACCACCCGTCCCACTTTGTGAGGGACAGTCCCTCTTTGGGCAGTTGTGTCCTGCAAAAAAATTAGTAAAAATGGCAAATGTCCTGAGATTTTAGGACAAAATGATTTCATATATTTTATGTAATAGTTGCATAAAACAGTTATTCTGTATCTGAAATACCTAAATATTATAAGAAACAGAATAAGCAACTAAAATACTACAAGTATAAGCTTTTATTTAGGCAAAAAAGTGAAGTTCTGCCCTTTGTACCTGCCGTGGGTATGTTTTAAGCTGCAAAATCTGACATTTGTACCAAAAATGTCCCACTTTGGGCATTTGAAAAGGTGGCAACCCTATTTCTGGGTTAGAGACAAGATGACTTGAAGGGGAAGCCAAATGTTTAAAAAAAAATAAATAAAAAATTAAGATTAGACACTAATAAAAAAATCAACAAAAGTAGCACGGACAGAAATGCATTTGACACCACAGGGTAAAATAAATACAGAAGGAAAAGGCATACAGAAACTGTTCCTATGACCATCTAAATGTATTACCAAGAAATAAAATGCTAGGTCACTGACTGCTGGAATAGAAAATGTACAGTATTACGATAAGATGCAAGATTCAGATCAAAAGTGTTAAATTCACCAAAAGGATTTAAGATGTGAATAATTATCACTCAATTACGATTTAGACTAGCTGCGCTTTTTTTTGCAATAATGCATCTATCTGACTTGTGTATTATGTGGCTCAAATACTTTACTGTTCAACCTATCATACAAAAAAATGGATCTTGTTTTGTAAATGTGCTCAGTTAAAACATCTGGTTTAATATTACATATGTTTGGTTCACTACAGTTCAATAAGAATATTTTAACGATGTGACTGTTATTACTTTAAAACACTGTCAGATAATCAGAATACCGAGGTAGTTTATTAGGGGTACTACACATAGATCTATGAAGATGGTTCTTGGGAGAACAGAAAAAAACTAAATGAGATTTGATGCTTTCAAGAAGCAGAATCAATTTTACATGGACTGGGGACAGACTTAGGGTTTCCAGACCAGTGAAGATAGCACTCAATTACTAGGAAATTAAAGATGGGGACAGCTCTTACGCCAATCTGAACAAATGTACTAGTGGTCTTGGATAACGTGTTTCACTTTCTGCTTGAAATAGCACTAAGTTGCTCTGCATTTCAAAATGGGATCATTAACCGATTCCCTTCCCTCTGTACTTGTAGAAGTTGGTGCATCCCTCCCCACTTTCTAGGAAAGGGACTGCATACTGATGCAGAACCACAAGCATTGGCCAAAAGTGCATTTTCCAATGTTACTATCCATTGCTGATGTCACTGTGTACTCTGGTGAAACACACATTGTTTAGTGAAGTAAAAACAAAAAAATAAAAAAGAAATTCATTGAACGTACCAATTCTGCTGTTAAGCAGACATGACAAATGGCTCCTTGGTGAACCTGCACTGCTGTAATTGCTGTACATTTTATAGCAGGGGAAACAGGAGCTATTGTTCTTGCTAACATAGCCTACATTTATAAACCTGCCCTCTGTTGCATTTTACAGTGGAGCACATATTCTGTAACTAGCCCACCTAAAAGCTGGTTCCCCAGTCATTGGGCCTCTACCTCAAAACCATCAATGTGAATGAATGCATGACAAAAGTATGATGTAGGAATAGCTTTTGTTTCTACAGCAGTCATTTCTTCCACACAACACCTTCTGTAAGTTACTCCGAATGTTTAAGTTGCTGAGATGTATATTTAGCCTTACAAGCCAGAACCAGTTTTCACATTTTCAGGTGCAAGCCCACATATAAAAGACTCACACCATAACACTCACATTAAAGGACCTCTATCATCTTCCAGCAAGGATCCAGAAATTAATGTTACCTGTTTGCTGCCTTTCAGAAATAAGCCTATTATAATTTAACAGACTCTCACATGCATTTATTCTAATACAAACATGTTATAAACCCCATCCCCTTCAAGGAAATCAGAAAGTGATACCTAGCCAAATGTGTAACTACATTTTCTTGCAAAAGTCAACAAAACTGTAATTCCAACTCTTTTGAGGGTAGAAAAGTGATTTTTACAATCAACACATGAACACTAAACAGGCAAAGTTATATCAGTCAAAGTTATCTTCTTTTTTTTTTCGGGGGGGGCTAAAACATAGCAATAAAGTGCAGCAGCCTCTTGTAAAAAGGTGCTTCCTTAAATGCAGTGGGCCAATAAGCAGTGAGACAAAAATTACACCATCCTATATTTCTCTAGTTTACACAAATTAATCTATGATTACGACTGAAATGTTGGGCAGAATAAAAAGGCATTTAACAATAATGACTAGCTTTAAGTTTAAAGCAAGTCTCAAAATAACTACTGTAAAAAATGACAGCAGTAACAATTTCTTCTGATAAAAATTACTTTGAAAAAGTTAGCATTTTCTGTACAAAATGGCATTGTACTTGTGCAGAAAGGAATGAACTCATTGAAAATCAGTTTAAATCATTAGTCTCATACTTAAGCCCCAAATTCAAAAAGAAGCACTCTTTGTAAGAAGCACTCTTTGTCTAGAAGAAACTGCACAGAAAACAACTCAAGGAAAAGGGCTGCCGAGCGCTCGATTATCTCTTCCAAAAAAAGCTCTCTCTTGCTCTGCAATGTTTATAGCTCTCACCTTTGTGCTACATTAAAATGTTATATTTTATAAAAAATGATTCTTTATATTAAATATTATTACTATGAATGTGCATTCCTGCAGTCCATTATCCAAATATAGGTTCTGTAAAGCTAGACAGAAAATACTGGGAAATGTAAATCAAACTCATCTAACCACTTAGACAAGATTAGAAAACTGCTTTACAAATCAGTTTTACATGTATACATAAACAGTTTAATGGTGGGGATGTCACAATTTCATCATCTATAAAACAAAATATTTTAGCTGCTGGCTAATAAATTAAATTACTCAATACCCACATATAGGGTGGAGGTAAAACACTATGAACAGCTGCAAATCCAAGGAACTTCTCACTGGCATGTTAATGAGTCTCTGACAACCATTCATGCTTCTTTACACTATAAGGTGTTGTTAACTGGCAATGAGACAGCATCACTTTCTTCTACTTGTGCAAACATGCCAGCCTTTCTCAGTGCATCTGTGACTTGTACCCCCCCCCCCCCCCAAAGCTAGGTGATGTACATCCCTGGGCTTAGGAGGCAGTGCATCTCCTCTCAACACATACAAACAGTGATCAACCGCTGCATCTGAAAAATAGTAGCAACTGCCTTGGTTCCAGCCATTCTCCAAAAGTCAGCTAACTGGCAGTGATGAGGAGAAATTGTTTTACATGCAAACCGCAAATTGCAAGTCTTTTCAGAGTTTTACTCCACCAACATAAACTATTTTTGGGTTTGCTAACTAATGTTAGTAAGCATCCAAAATATTAAGAAAGAATTTACTTCTGTGACAAAGTGCCAAAGCTACAACGCTGGATAGCTATGCAAACTTCAAGAGTATTTCTTCTGGTGTCAAGGCAAAAATTTAATCTAAATCAGCAGAACTTGATCTTGGAGCATAATGAGTTATTTTAGAAAACACCTTTCTAACATTTTAGCTACATAAAAAATAAGCATAACTGTTTTATTAAACATTATCTCTAGTTCTGATTTACTAAAAACGACAGGAAAAGGGGGTGTGTCATGATGCATGCAAACTTTAAATGGAAGAAGCCTGTATACAACATTAGGACAGTGATGTGCTGTGTCTGTAAATGTTTATAAACATTAATTACAACTGTTAAGGTTCACAATGCAATAGTTACTGAAACATATAAGAGAATTTTGATAGTTTGTATGCTATTGCAGTTGCATTCAAGATGGCTGTAGTAATGAAATGGGAAAGGGTTACAAACGGATTTAAAAAAAAAAAAAAGAATGACACTTCTGGGCCATACCCTAAAGTGCTGGGAGATCTAGAGTCTTTCTAGAACAGAGGGCAGAAAATAATCCATACATGTTTTGAAAGAATGACTTTGTGACATTTTGGACTGGAGGAGAAGGCAAGTTTAAGGAATCAAGGAAATCTCTACATTTCTCTCCTTTCAGACTTTCAAGTGACTGTCTCATTATCCAGAAAGCAAGTGCCACCACTGATGAAAACAAAATGTGCTATTTACTACCAGTCAAGCAGAAGTGATTGCCTCATTCGCATGAAGGGGAATACCAACGCTGGTGAAAATATAATGTACTATTTACTGCCAAGCAAAAATGTCCAGTGTTCTCTTGGAAATTATGGAACTACTAAGACTCTAAAGGAAAAAAATATATATAACTGTAAACAAATGTGAGACACCAAAGGCTGTGGTTAACTGGTACATATATAGCTAATGTTTTTATTGTCTAATGTACAAGATTCAAAGAAGCACTTTCCAGTGAAAAGCAGACAGGGTAAAATGTTAAAAAATGTGGTACATTCTTAAAAAGCACACTCAAAATGGTGCAGTCCGCATTGGGTAACCAAAGTAGATCAAGAAGAGTGGATCAATCCACAGTGATGAACAATTTATCCGTTAAACAATTAAAGTTAAGTAACAATGCTATAAATTCCAAAATAGGATAAACAAAATAAACTGTACAGAAAAAACTGGGACAGAAACAGTGGACTATGAAAAGAAATGAGTATGAGGATCTTCAAAAGATAGGGAAAATGTCCAGTTCACATAAATGTAATGGCAGATGAAATGGCATAAAACCGAAGTCCTCAGACTCAACTTGGATAAAGTAAATGCGTCGGGAGTAATGGTTTGGATAGTTGTGAAGCAAGCACACCTGAAATAAAGTAACATTAGGATCAGCGAAAAATGAAGCAAGAAGAATGACAAAAGTTCAACTGTGAATAAATTAAAAAGCCAACTGATATTAATAAAAACAAAAGTTAAAATGGTTGCTCATTTAATGAAAGGGGGGGAGAGGAGTTTTAAGGATTATAACTTCTTGAACTGAAACAGAAAAACTTGATAAAAAAGTGGAAATGTTCAGTGTGTATTAGAAAAATACTCAAAGAAAATAAAACAGAAGGGAAAGGCAGAGAGAATATCTTGTAAAACACACTGAAAAATGAATAAGGGATAGATACAAAAATACATTATCACAGGAGAGCCATAAAGCATTATATTATCAGTTGTGAAGACCTGTATAGAACAGCTTGCAGGATCACTGGCGATGACTATGACCAAGTCTATTTTTGGACACACTACCAAACATAGGTATTACCTGTTTATTTGGGTCTTATCTTTAAGGAAAATGAACATTTAAAATAATTGGTTTAGAAGGTAAGCATCTTGAAAATTTTGGAAGGAAAGTCATTCTTGCAATGAAAGCATCTTAAAATATAAAGTTAAGATGACTTTAGAAACAGGTTATCAACTATATCGAGCTGGCTATTATTTTTCCTACTGTATCCATGAAAGTTTAGATCAGCAGGTTCTAGCTGGTATTACTATAGTAGACATTAAGAAGGTGTTTGCATAAACTAGCCATGCTTCATTAATAAACTCAGTATCTGGACTGTGCCATACCGGGCAATCTCTGAATGGGTCTATTATTACCGGGAAGGAAAAATAAATTAAAATAATAAATATCCAACAGATGGAAGTGTATCTTGCTGTTTAAAACTGGATCTAGTCATTGTTTAACCTTTGTATTCCGAACAGAGCCATTTTGAAGATTACCAAGGCAATGAAATATGTTGATAATATAAAGGAAAATGATGGGGCCACTGATCAAAACTGGCTTATTGTGTGTTTGAGATATGGAAGCCAAGAAATTCACCTCAAGAGCTGGCATTCATATCGAGAAGACAAAGTACAGTTATAATCAGAGTCCCAATCATAATTTTTTGCAGAGCAAGGAGCTTTATCTGCTCCATGTACTACTAGTTATAGAAAAAAAGTGTTGTATGTTTTGCTGGCTTTCAAATCCATAAAGCACTTCATGAGCAATGTCATAAAGGCAGTAACACACACTCTTATGTTACAGAAATTCAGGGGCACATTACTGGCACAGACAGCAGGCAGTAACAAATCTATTATTAATGTTGCCACTGTTGTCTGCTGGTCAGTACTGGCAGGTGTAATTGCCTAGCACAATACCTGATCTTAAGAGAAGTAGGGGGTACTTAACATTTGGCAAGACTGAGTCTTGGTCTATCGAAGTGCTTAACTGACTTGTCTTTTTCTGGATATTGGAGCATAATCACCATGCTCCATGTATTACATTAAAGTTAATACTGAAACATGTGAAGCAGGAATGTAAATGTTCAGAATAGGAAATGTAAAGATACTATCAGTATTAAGGTACTAATAGTGGTGAAAGCAGAAACAGATCTAATTATCTGGATCAATGACAAAATGAAGTTAGACATGCAACACATTGTGATGTGAGAAAAGCTAACTAGATGATAGAGGCACTTCTGAAAACCAGTAGTACCTAGGGATAAAGAAGCGATGATGCTGTGATTCCTAAACTGGAGTACTCTTCATCGATCTACCTCACCTCATTCAAAAAGCATATTACCTGTTAGTAAATAAAAAGCATTATACAAAAATAAGGGATGCACAAGATCAGACGATGTGTTATACATACTACAAAAGTTAATATGTGAAGTCATGACAATATGGCAAATTATAATATGCTAAGAACTTGTACAGGCAAGCACATTTCAAATCAGCCATACAACTGTTCCAGGCTGAAAATTCATAAATGTAATCAAGGAGAAACATGGCATATTGCACAATTGATTACCAATTGTTACATACAACTCATCACCTACAAACAGTTTACGGTTAATTATTTCTTAGGAAAAAACATTGACAAAGTGAAGTTATGGGTGGGTTCAGCTTGGTATAAGGACAAAGTTAACAATTGAGTATTTATTTATTAGTAAATGGAGTAAGCTCACTACACATAAGTGCTTATTTTCATGGGGGACAGGGGGTCCTGGACTGGTTAAATTCTACAATAAGCAGACTAAGGATGAGAAACAAAAAAAAGACTCCAAGAAGCAGCCTATCAGAAGCTCACAGCATTAACCATTTGAGCTATACTGCCACACCAGTTTTGTACTGTGGCAATGAGAGGAAGAGACAACAAAAATCAAACACTCTTGCTTACATAAAACTTATTAACGAGCAAGGCACAAAGCACCTAAAGTAGGCTGGGGGAATTGAGGATTTTCAGTAGTTAATGGATGTCATTACACCATGCTCTCTTTCAAGAATATTACGATCTTACAGTTCTGCTCATATCAGTATCATTTTTTGCAAGACACCAGAAAAAAAATTAAATTGGACTACAGAAGTGTTTTAAATTAACATGCAAAATGTTTTAGATCAAAATGCACTGTTGCTTTGTCACATTCACTGAAATTATATTTCAAATTAATGCAGCCTTGTGGAAAGCCTGTAATATCCAAATTTACTACTTTTAAAACCAGTGAGAAAAAGTGCATGGCAGCAGCTACATTTCAGATTCTAGTGGTTGATCACCGCATTTACTTAGGGCTCATGATTCTCTGTTATAAACAGAGTTTTACCAGTATGTCTGGCTACTGTGACACCCCAAGATACACAGGATTCTTTATCTCAAAGTTTAATCTAGCAAAGAGGGTTCGGCCGCACGGATAATAGTTGGCCTATTCGGAGCGGCAGGGGGTCTTCTGCTGCAGAGAAATAAAAAAAAGTTGTAAGCATAAATTACAGTAAAGATATCACAAAACAAAGAAAAACGATCGTAAAATGCAACAACTCAAATCTAAAGTATAAAGTGAATTCATGAGTAAGATGAAACAACAGTCAGTATTTGCCTTATATACAAGACATGAGAGAATCATAATATCTAAGTGACATCTGACATTCTTTAGCACTGTGTTATACATTTTCTATCACATGATGTTACACTTTCACATACTTCCGAAGAAAAAACTGCATGCATGTTAGATACCTCTATCTACATTCTATTACAATAATGTCACTGTGTTACAGATGGATGAAACCCTCAGCAAGACCCAGACAATCAAGGTTCAATTACAGCTCTGGAGATGGAGTAACTGCTTGGTAAGGGATAGGAGTGCTGGCTTGCTTATCAAAGGGAAGGCTACAGGCACAAGAGAAGGCCATGTACTGAGCAGCATGAACTTTTCATGCAGCCTGCATGTGCCCCAACTGTAAACTGTAGAAACTGCATACTCGCACAGTATCCAGTAAAGCAGGCAATGCACACGGGTTTCCAGCCAACAGGGGCAAGGTGGTAGCATACATAAAACAATACTGACCTCCACTAGATGACAGCTTAGTCCTCAGCATTTGCCTCCCTCTCACAGTGGCATAGCATTTTAGGGGTCAGGTAGAACACCCATTATGGTTGGGGTGGAGCTGGGGACAGAAGACAAAAAGACCTCTAAAAATATATCTAAATTCTCTTTTATTCAGAATGCTATATTTAATACTTGTCATTCACTTCTCATGGAAAGTGCTGTTAATGCCCTTCTATGGGAACACTGGTTTGGGTACATTTTAGACTGATTTTTTGTTTTGATGATGACACCATGACCCAACCCTGTAAGATCACACAAGGGACTTTTTTGTTTTTTCAGACAGAGATGCAGAAGAAATGCATTGATGACTCTCGAAGAAAACATGTACCTTGTTCCGCCATTCTCAGCCTCTGCATACTGTAAGATGTAGTGCAACACCATACAGTGCTCTTTCAAGTGTAACTAATCAAAACTATATAAGCTGTATTACGATGCTTGCAGAACAGAACAATCTTACATGTGACTACTTTTAATTTATTCCTTTCAAATTTCATAGTAAAGGCAACTTGCACTAGTGGAATACACAAAAATATATGCGTTTATGCACTAAGATAACTTGGGCAACAGCATCTATCAGCCAGTTTGAAACTTTTGAGCTATCTAAAGTTCTTATCTTGGTACCAGTCCCGAAGTCTGTACTGCACTACGTAAGGACAGAGCATCAATGTATGGACAATAAGGTCAGAAAGTACTACAAAATGATCCTTTAACGGGTGTTTCAGAGCCTGCTGGACAAATACACAGATGCACAAAAGAAATTCATGCAGTTAATGAGTTGGACTGTGGTTACAAGATATAAAGTATATGAGAATTATGTACGGGAAGAGTCAAGCTAATAAACCATGCAAAGATATCGCCTAGAAAGTCAAGAGCTCCAGCACTCCAATCAAAAGGCTGGCTTTAATTTACAGTGAGACACAATTCACTACTCAAACAAACATTTGAAGATGCCTCAAAGTGGCCTGCACTACATTTGACTGCATTTAATTCCATATCTATTTAAACATGAAAAACACTTAATATGTAACAAATAAAAAAAATGTAATTCCGATTCTAAGGTATCGAATTTGTTCGTGTGGGTAACTTCTTACATAACTTCAGGATAATAAGTACTTATTTTGAGAAATTGAAGTTAATGGAGTTGCACAAAATAACATAAATCTTTGAAGTAGTAGTCACCTGTGCAGCACATCTTTTAAAATAACCTTACTTACCTGCAAAGTAAAGAATCTTATTTACTACTGTAAGGAATCATGTGATACTGTATTATGATACATTATACAGAGCTGCAGCGTTTACACTATCCTTTCAACTTGTTTCACTGACCCCTTATATATCAGAAAGCTATTGTACTCTGCAATACAATACTTTGTTGTACTGTTACACTGTATACATCTCTTTACTGTCCTTTATATATATATATATATATATATATATATATATATATATATATATATATATATATATATATATATCATAAAGTTCCCATCCTTCCTACATAGACCAAGGGTCATAAAATTCCATGACATTGCATGTCACATACTTGTAATTTCAAGATTAACTAAGGGCCCCCATTCTAATTTCTACCACATCTGTTGCCAGCCTTCTGCAGGCTCCATGTGGCAGTGTATAAACTGCCACATACTTATTGACTATAGGACAGAATGAGCACATGTGTGACAAATGTAAATACTTATTACTGGAGGCAAAGCTCTCTCATAAACTGGTTATCAATTCCCATACTATCACCACACCAACAGATTGCAAGGCAAACAAGATGAATTATTCCAGAATTCACTTCAAAATCACAAAAACCTCCTAGGCATAGCACTGTACACATGCATACCACAGTCAGACCTCAGGAAGATGATAATACCCACTCCATACCACATAATTTTTCCCACCACCACTGACAAAAGGGACCACAGTGGTTTGGCCAAGTCCACTACCATGGCAATGTATTTATTAAAGATGACTCCACAATCTGGCACACCGCTGAGCCACTCAGAAACATAATCAAAGGACAATGTACAACTGCCCCACAGGTGCTGGAATCTGTCACATCACCAGGGTGATCACGTTCCTGCATCAAAAATGTGAGCATGACATGACTGTTGTTCATACGAGTTTACATGACTTACAATGGCAACCCCCCCCCCCCATTACACTACAAGGAGGAGGACATGATGGAGCTCTCCAAGTAAATCTTCTAAGGCTGGAAAGAAATCAGTCATGAGAAGTATCCTATTGTCACTGAGAATGATGCCATAGTATAAGCAAAATATTACTGACTTTTACAAATGGCTTGGTTATGGGAGCTACTCTAAAGGGGAATCAATGTCTGTCAGTTTGGAGGGAAACAGAATACCTATTTCTACAAGGATGGCCTACACCTATCTCATCAGGGTTTTGCATACTGGCTAAGACTTTCTTTATCCTCACAGTGCCTTTTTAGGTAATGTTAGCCTATGTGGACTACCAACCTAATAAATACATATTCTAGTCTGGCAAATATCAGCATGGCACTGCTCAAAGCTAGGAGCATAAAAAAGAAGTGCCCTTCTTCAATGCCTTTCTAACTCTAGAAAGCAAGGATATTTGTGCTGTCACTGACACCTGGCCCAGAAAAGTGACAAAACTCCTTCCTTTCTTGGCTCCTCTGACTACCATGTGTTTTGGCCGACAAGTGCAGATAGCAGTAATGATGATGTTGGTGTGCCTGTCTCTCTCTGTCCAAAACACCATCTTTTTTAGTCTAAATGACCAGGACAATAACCCCAAGCTTCTTTATGCTCTAACATCAGGAAACGCTTCATACCACCTTCTGGCCAACTACAGAAACCAATTCGTGACACCCACAAATAAAATATATCTTAATAAACTAAGTCCTTTCTCCATTAATTCAAACATATTTCTAAGGATCTTTAATCATTCCTCCATAAATTGGCATACCTACACCTCTACAAATAAATTTTCTCAACACTTCCCTGATCCCTATTACCGTAAACTCCCTCAATCAAACAGTACTCCCCCCCCCCACTAGTGGCACCAACTTGATTGACCTTGTCCTCACAAACAGAGCCCCAAGTATGCTCCTCATCCCTGTCAAGCCATCAATGGTCAAATCAGATTACTGTACTGCTTTACTCACCTTTTGGTCCCAGTGCAACTCAACATCCAACCCAACCATCTTTAGAAAACTTCTTCAAGGCCAATTTGCTTGCATGGGATAATGTCTAGAGATGGTTCAGCAGTACCTTACAACTCTATGCTCCTACAGTGGTAACCACCGCATATGTCCAAGTTTATATCCTCGTCTAAATTCCTGCACACACAGCTTGTGTTACTATTCTCCACAGATATAACACTAAGTTTAAAAACAAGCCCGCTTGGTGGAACTCAACTATAACAAAAGGAAAAAGCTCACAGCCCTAAAGAATAGAACAAAAACATGGCATGTCACAATCAACCTAAAAAAGGTTAGCAAAGAACTAGTAAGCAAGATCACTACTAACTGTGAGCTACAAAACTGCTAATTTACTACAGGGTAACCACAAGACAATCTTTATTATTTAAAGAACCACAGGAAAAAAATACCCAAGATTGAGCAAAGCTTATCTCAAAGTGATACCCACTCAAACCCTTTGGATACTGCTCAAATCCCTGCAAAAAACTCAGCAAGAACTTTTCCCTTATGACACCTCTAAACTTCCTATTTTAAAGTATTCAGTCCATAACTTCCTGATAATTACCTATGAATAGATATTAAAAGTGCTCAAGACCAAAACATCAGTTCTATGGGTCCAGATAACATACTGGGCTGTTTCTTGGTCAGTATGAAATAACCCCCCCTTATCAGACTTCCTCCTTAAAGTATTCAACCACAGCTTTTCCACTGAACATGCGCCAGAAGCCTGGAGAACAGCAGTAGCAGATCAACAGCATCGTTTGCAAGGTGATGGAAGATGTCATTATGGGCGTCATAAACAACATAGGGGACCTACAATCCCCTTTATCTGGTCTGGTTCTGTAAAATGCAGACCATGCTGACTTCCCTGAAAGAGTCACAGAAGTACCACATTAAGGTAATTCTGTGCACACACAAATTATGATTTACCTAAGGTTTCTGACACTATACCCCACTCTGATGTTGACAAACTAGTCATACTCAATAAAAATCCTTATGTAACTTGTTGGATTGCCAACTGGCTCACTAAGACGCCAATCTCAGAATTAATAGTACACTAACCTACAAGAGATTTTGTCACCAGTGGTGTACTCTAATGCTCTGTTTTCATACCACTTTTATTTGGTATCTACTTCTCTGTCAAATCTGACAGTAAAAGCCTCCATCTGACAAAGCTCACAGATGACTGCTTAGATCCATCACCAGCTTCCTTAAAGATACTTTGATCCTTCTAACAGGCCTAAAACTTGTGAGGTCATAATTATAGTCTAAAGCTGAATGACAATATATGTAGCCTCATACAGTTTGGGAAAGAAGAACTCAGAGCCACATAAATGACACTCCAAATAATGGGGGAACTTTGATTAGGACCTATATACCTTCATTGTAAGAGCCTTCTCCTTTGATCATCTCTTATCTACTGTCATTAAGAATGGCTTCTATCTTGCTCATCTGATTACTAATTGCAATTCTTGGGAAAAGAGGTCATCATTCTCTCACCAATGTGCTCCTCATCAGGCCCAAGTCACTATGAAAATAATAAACCCAGCTTGAAAAATCTAAGCAGTTCCTCTCTAAAAGAATCTTGGTTATTAACTCTCTATGTTACCAGACTATCTAAAAACCCTGTCTCTCTTCTCTGCCATCCACAGACTCCTACTGGGTGATTTACACCAGGCTACAAAGCTGTAAATGACCCAATCTTGCTTGATGTACTAGAAATCCATAATACAAACTTATAATGCAACATAAACAGAACTTGTTGGCACAACATCTCTTGCCCCAAAACTTCACCACCTCTGAAACAAACTACTGCTTTCTGTAAAGCACAGTACATGCCCTGCTATTTTCAAAACTAACTTGGACAAATGAATGTGAAATTACAAATTTACCTCAGGCCTACTCCCCAAACCCTTATGGACATGGGGTAATAACTAGCTGGGTGTACCAGGGGGATTACAATAAGCTAAGCTACAAAGCATTTAACTGGTCTGTCACCTAGTAACAACCTACAAACCAAGTCCATCAATTTTTCAGAAGTCACAATCCCCTGACAAGAGTGAACATGGGCTTGCACAACAGATGTGTAAGTGCTGATAGCAGACACAGATTTATTTTTAATTCCAAATAGCAAGAGATGCATGAAAAGAGATATGGAAGCAATACTTCAGGAAACTTGTTAGTGTTGTAGAAACGCTGGATATAAGACAGCATACAGACAAACAGTCACTGTTAGCACAGCGATTCTATGATCAGCACCGACTACCCTTGCCCATGAAGGATATAGATGCCATCCCTGGGGTGAATTTATGGTCACCCATCCAATTGTCAATGTTGCACTTAAATAGGGTCATTGAGGAGTTCTGCTTCACGTGAAATGGGAGCTTACTCCAAAGGAGAGGCAATCTATGGGAGACATATCTGTCTCTTCAACATGTTTTGTTAATGTCACAAGCTAGGTTGAGATCCCTAGAGTGAGTGACTTTTCCCATTTGATTTACAGATGTGCAGCATTTCCATTAGGGCAGAGTCAGAGACTGCTTTTTGGCCAGGCACAGGTCACCTCGAAGCAGTCTGTATGATACAGAGTACAGTGACAGGGCTTTCAATCTTTTCATGTTAAGTCAAGTTTTGGAGGCCCTGGAGACTCTTGGTTAGAAACCGCTGTGGTCTCTCCAGTTGCTGCATGTGTCTGGTGATATACATACAGAAGGGAGCATTGTACTCAATTAGTGGTCTGATAAGGGTCAAGTACAGTGGAGTTGTAAACTCTTTAGGCTTGGATGCAATGCCCTTATTTATGACATGCGCAATGTAGAGGGCTTAACTTATCAATATGGACATATGGAGATCAAAGTTTAGAATGCTATCAACCTGTGCTCAAGTCTCACACCACTGGGTTTGAGCTTAATCTATATCATAATTAGTATGGGCTCCATCTTTGCCAACTTGTTAGAAAGTGTTACAGAAGATACTGGAACAAAATAATCATTCTAAATGGAAAGCCATCCTAATGCAACAATAGGGACTGATAAATCTCTGGCTCCATGAAGTAGGAGACTGAGTCTTGACTAACACCCAAGTGAGTAGGCTTAATTAGTGATGCTACACCTGCAGGAATTCAGGCAGGGACGGGGAAGACCCACTTGCATCTTTTGGGAATGAGAGCGGCCTGCATACACACAAGGGCAGACTGGGCAGTATGATCTCCATGTGGGAGATTGAAAAGACCCCAGTTCATGCTGCAGGGGGATGGGAAGTGCTGCCTGGGGGGGAAAATCCCTCAAGGAAGTGAGGGGATGTCATACGTGTACTGCCTACTTCATGGCTCTTCCCATTACCTAGCCAAATGAACTCTGGTTAGGGTCAGGAAGAAAGTACAAAAAAGAGAAACATCCTTGATTGCCGTCTATGATGGCCCCTGCTGGTCAACTCTCATCCCAGTCACTGGGAAAGAATTACTTGAATGACCTGGAAGAGGCAAAGTGCTGTTAAAAAAAACTGTTAAGGATCAAAATGTTGTTTATTAAGGTGAAAATGCATAAACATGTTTGACTTAATTGGCTCCAATAGAAATATTACAAGAATGGGGCTGGCAAGCATCAGAAATTTTAAGAAATCTGAAGGTCTGCGTTAATGTATTGGGATTGGTTAATGATAGGAGGAAAAACAAGTGTGCAAACAATAAACAAATAGGGTTGGAGACCATGGTATAAACAAAAAAAAAACTGCACAACAAATTATTACACAAGATGAAGGCTTTGACATTCTACAAAATCCAAAGGGATGAATGGCTAAAGTGGGTCCAAATGGTAGACATAAAAGAGGGAAGAACATGTGGGTAAAGTAAGAAAATTTAGATTATTTATTTATTTTTTTGGAAATACATCTTCATTTATTTTCATACTTACTTTCACAATGCTGTCTAGAATGCACCAGTGTGTGTTATTCCTGTTTGCTGCAGATTAGGTACTGATTTAATAAAGAATTTTATGTGCATGTTTTGACAATGCCCTAAATAACAACAAACTAAGGGGAAAATACAGAATTTATTTGTGCAAAACTATTTAGCATGAAAAAGCTGCAATTACAGCATCACTATGGAAGAATAAGTAAGACAAAATAGAGGAAATAGTGATAGGGCAACAATTTTGCTGGACTTATTTTTATCTGTGACAAAAAAAAAAGAGTTCACCAGAAAGTAGAACAGAAAGGAAGCACAAACATAAGAACATCTCAAGTTAGCTTACAAAGGAGGCAAATACATGGGACTTCCATCACCAAATGTCAAAATATGAGAAAGAATGTGTTGAAATGGATGTCTTGGATACTGCAGGAGAAGGGACACTGAAGTCATGAATAACAATTTTAAGGTTAGAGTCAATGAAAGAAAAATAGTTGAATGGATTTTGTTTTGTCCAAATAGAACTGTTAGCTGTCTGTGAATGTCCAGGGAATTAAGTATCCCCCCATTCTATGGACAAGGAAAGAAGGTAGGTAGGTTTAAGGCCTGACTGAGAGACAGCTTTATTCATTACTTTAGGCATGAATGAAGGACTAACCCCGAGGGTCACCATGTCTTTGTGAAAAACAAGAAAAGAAGGAATTGTCATAAGTGCCTGAAGCTCTGAAACTCTCCTACCTGAAGTGAGGGCCTGAAATAAGATAATTTTTTAGGTGAAGAATTTGAGGTTTGCTGATGTTGCTGGCTCAAAAGGAGATAGGGTATGATTTTCCAGCATGAAGCTGAGGTCCGAAGTAGAGGTAATGGGCTTTCTAAGTGGTCTAAGATGCAGAAACTCCTTAAGGAATAATTTGTCCTCAGAGCTGGAGAGAAGTTGGGGAATGAAAGGTAAGCAGGTGAAGGTAAAAAGACCACTGAGCTTTGATGCAAGAATAGGCTAGACCTAGATGCAAGGACTCACACAGACATTAAAGAATGGAAAGAATCAAGTCAGTACCCCTGATTGGTCAGGGATGTGTCATTTCCTTTGGCACCAATTGAAGAATCTCTTCCATTTGGTTATGTAAGACTTTGAGTGGTGGGTCTCCTGGCTTCTCGGAGAAAGAACAGTTCATTACATGAGGGAGTTCCCAGCTGTAGGTGACCTGACATCGGCCAACGTACAAAAAACTTTTACTGCTGTAGTGTGTGTGGTACATCACACGTTGGCTCCGATAGGATATAGGCCATAAAAGTGACGTACACACGTACCATCCTCAGAACTGACTGCCCCAGGAGGAATGCTAGTGAAGGGAAGTAGGGTAAGAATCATCCAAGAAGAAGCAAGGCCAGGGGGTAAGAAGGGATGGATAGGAATACTGCAACAGAGAAGAGGAGGACATTTATAGTTATGGTAAGATTTTACACAGCTATTATATGTCCTTCTATTAATCTGTTGCAGTATTTATTACATGAGGAAGAATAGCAAAGCTCATGAAGTAAGGCAGGAAGGTGTAGCCGAGGAGCTTTCCAGGAAGCCCTACAGTATGGCTCTGCCAAACCCTGCTCTAGATTTAGAGATTACATCTACTTTGTAGTGTTTGGTGAAGATATGGACTGAGGTCCATATGAAATGAATTAGTATCCAATCTCTTGAAAAAGGACCCAGATGAGGCAACAGCCCTGGTGGAGTGAGCCCTAACAGAGGAAGGGAAGGGAGAGTCTCATCATGGTGAGTATAGCAAAAGGTAACAGTCTTGCAAATCCAGGAGGAAATAGTCTGCTTTGATACAGTCCACCCCAGGGCTGGGGGGTTGTAAGAAACAAAAAGCTGATCTGACTTTCTAACAGCTTTGGTTTTGTCCAAATAAAATCTAACTTGCCTGTGGACATCTAAAGTATGACGCACCCTCTCACTAGAGTTCTGGGGAAGGGAAAAGGGTAGGTAAGTGGAAGGACTGATTTAAAGACAGGTCATTGACTACCTTAGGCATAAATTAGGGGTTTTTGCACAGGGAGACCCTGTCCTTGTGGAAAAACCAGAAAGGGTGGGGATACCATAAGGGCCTGTAGTTCAGACACTCATCTGGCTGAAGTTAAGGCTAGGAGTAATACAGTTTTTCCAGGAGCAGTACTGTAGAGAAGCTGAGGAAGCTGGCTTGAAGGGTGGGAGAGTCAGCTTTTTCAAAACAAAGTTAAGGTCCCAGGCAGGTGGAACAGGTTTCCTGGGAGGTGTAATGTATAGGATGCTCTGCTAGTACACTCACTAAGATTCCAGTCTCACATAGACCTACCACGACAGCAAACCAAACACATACACACACAAAAACATACTCGGAGGCTCTAAATAAAAATCTGCCTAAGCAGCAGAGACCTCCAAAGCAGACACCCAAGCAACCGCTACCCCAAAACAAAACACGTGCAACACATAGCTCACAAAGCCAGTGTGCTGAACAGTCACAGCCCTTAAGGCTAAACAACACACCTGATACAGTTGTAATAGGTGACTCTATCGTCAGGCACACTGACGTCCCGCTCACCAGGCTGAACAAGGAGAAGGTCACAGTGAGCTGCCTGTCGGATGCTAGGATCCGCCACATAACACAAGCACTCAGGTCACTCCAAGGCAAGTACAAATATGACTTGGTCATTGCCCATGCTGGTGTGAATGACCTGAGATGTACCTCCCTGGACTACATGAAAAGAGACATAGAGGAGCTCTCTGAGCATGTAGCCCAGGCCGGTATGACCCTGACCTTGAGTAGCATCTTACCCTCACCAAGAATGATGCCACAATATGAAGACAAGATGATCAATTTCAACAATTGGCTTAAGTATTGGTGTCATTCAAATGGGATCCAATGCCTGTCAGCCTGGGATGACATGCTCGACAAGCCACGATGCTTTGCTAGGGACGGCTTGCACCTGTCACCCCTGGGCTTTCAGATATTGGCAAAGGCTCTTGCTTCCCCCATAGTGCCTTTTTTAGGCAAGGCTCAAAAGACAAACCCACCTCCATAGGTATCACAAGGGATAAGAAACTAAGAGTAATGCTACACAACGCCAGAAGTCTAAACCTCAAGATGCACGCACCCAGAAACAAAAAGCTGATCTGACTTTCTAACAGCTTTGGTTTTGTCCAAATAAAATCTAACTTGCCTGTGGACATCTAAAGTATGACGCACCCTCTCACTAGAGTTCTGGGGAAGGGAAAAGGGTAGGTAAGTGGAAGGACTGATTTAAAGACAGGTCATTGACTACCTTAGGCATAAATGAGGGGTTTTTGCAAAGGGAGACCCTGTCCTTGTGGGAAAACCAGAAAGGGTGGGGATACCATAAGCATCCTCCAAAAGGGCCTCATAGAAACAGACAACTGGTGCCAGAGCCATGGCCTCAAGCTAAATGCCAAAAAGTGTATAGTCATCCCCTTTGGCAAAAACAAAGTGCTCACAAATTACCACATAGGTGGTAATCCATTAAGTACAGAAGAAGTAATTAGGGACCTAGGGACCCAAGTTGATAGCAATCTCTCATTTGACAATCACGTGGCCAAAGTGGTTAGTAAAACATTTTATATAGCCCACCTAATCATGAAGGGATTCACATCTAGATCAGGGAAGGTCATCGTGCCTCTTTACTCATCCCTCATCAGGCCCATAATTGAGTACAATGCCCCTTTTGGAATGCACTTTACCAGACACCTGCAGCAACTGGAAAGACCCCAAAAGTACCTCACCAAGAGGATCAAAGGGCTCAAACAGATGCCATATACTGCCTGGTTAAAGAAACTCCAGCTCTACTCAGTGGCATACCGCCTGCTCAGAGGCGACCTGTGCCTGACGTATAAAGCCATGCCCAACCCGGAATTAATAGACATGCTGCACCTCAGAAAATCCAAATCCCATTGAGCTACGCACTCGAGAGACTTGAACCTCAGCACTGAAATAAATAGGACATGCTGGAGGGGCAGATTCATAATCCAGAGGCTCCCTTCACTCTGGAATAAAATCCCAGTCCAGGTTAGGCAGAGTCCCTCAATGACTCTCTTCAAGAGGAATCTTGATGAGTGGATGGGAGATCGTAGGTTTACCCCGGGTATCCCTTCTGTGTCACTGTTAGACAGAGGCACAGTATACTAACCTCGAAAAAGGGCATAGCAAAATTAATTTAAAATGGGTGGCGAAAGCCAAACACACTCTGGCTAGGCTTATAAATGCCCTAGGGCAGATAGCCTAGTATGAACCTATGAACCTATATGAGCTTTCACTGAACAGTAAGACAAGCAGGCAATGAGCAATTCACACAAAATATAAAATCAGGGGAATTTCCATGGTTAATGGGGCCTGGTTTCATTTCAGACACCAGACTGAAAATCTCTTCCATTTGGCTAAATAAGATATTTTGGTATTTAGTTTCCTGGCCTTCTGCAGGACTGTAAGCATGTCCTCAGAGAACAGGTGTCTGAAAAGGATTAGTACCCTATCACCCACAGGGTCAACTGAAGAGTTGAGAAGTGGGAATGGATGAGGGTCCCTTTGTCTTATGTGAGAAGGTCCACTCTGTGAGGCAACTTGTGGTGATTGCTCTTGGCTAAATGCAGGAGGAGGGAACCAGTGCTATCTTGGCCAGAAGGGAGTCACCAGCAAGATTTATGGTTTGTCCTGGTGAATTTTGGACAGGACTCTTGGAATGAGTTAGAGAGGAGAAAATGCATATATAAACATTCCCTTCCAAGAGAAAGAAAAGGCGTCCAATTTTCATACTAGAGGATGTGGCTCTTTGGCACAAAACTGTGAAAGTTGTCTGTTTACAGGGGAGCCAAAGAGGTCTGTTTGAGGAATACCCCACTGGTGGACAATGTCCAGAAACGGATTCACTTTAGAAGCTCGAAATACTGAAATATCAAAATTCAGTATTTCAAGCCCATAAAGTGGAATCCTGAAAAGAGCGAAACCTCAGAAGCGTGAAATTCAAAACTTCAAATACCGGAGGTTTTGAATTTCACACTTCTGAGATTTCGCTGTGGTTATGGACTCAGTTAAGTGTGTATGTGTTAAGGGTTTTGGGTAGGGGCTGTAGTGTGTGTTAGTGTCTTTTGTTGCTGTGATGTGTGTGTGTGTGTGTGTGTGTGTGTGTGTGTGTGTGTGTGTGTGTGTGTGTGTGAGGAGAATGTTGCTTGTGTGGTGGTGTGTTGTGCATGTTTGTATGTAGTGCGACCTCGGAGTTAAAATATTTAAGTGGGGGGGCAGCCCCCTCATGGGGGGTGGGTGCAAGGTGGCTTGCCCTCCTGCTTTTATGTAGTAGAGAGCTTGTGTTTGTGTGTGGGGAGGAAGGTTTGTGTGGAGTAGAAGCGCGAAATTCAAAATCTCCTGTGTGAGAGATTTTGAATTTCGTGCTTCTGAGTTTTCATTGTTTTAAGGTTTTGACTTTACAGCCTCAAAATACTGAATTTTGACATTTCAGTATTTCGAGGATATAAAGTGAATCCCCAGAAACACATCCCTTTGAAGCATCCATTCATGGGATGGTGTTTTGAACCTGCTCAAGTAATTTACCACACAATTCTGTGAATATGGGATGTACTCTGCCTGAAGGGTCAACCTGGAATTTTATTGCCAACTCACAAGCCTGAAGAGCTATAGCCTGCATAATAGGTAGGATTTGGTCACCCCCCCCCCTCACTTCTGTTCACATACCCGAGGACTGTCATATTGTTTGTGAACAGCTTTAGAGGTCCTGGTTGGAATAGGGGACGGAAGGTCTGCATAGCCAATAGCAGCACCCTCATCTCCCTTACACTGATGTGTTCCTTCGGTTGACAGGGAGACCAGACCACCTGTCATTTCAGGTGGCTGAAGGTTGTTCCCCAATGTACATCTGAGGCATCTGTGAAGATCTCTTGGTGAAGAGCAGGAAGTTGTATGGGGAGTCCTGGGTTGAGTGACATGATGTATCCACCACTGAAGTTCTCTCTTCAGACAGGGGATGAGAGGAATGGAAAATTCTAGGGGGTGCTGGTGCTGCATACAAACTGACTTTAGATGACATTTTCTCATGTGGAGTTTGGCTAAGGGGAGCATGGGAATAATGGATACCATGAGGCCCAAGACCCTGAGGAACTCTCTGGCTGTAATGTGGTGAACCAGCAGAAGATTTTGCAAGTAAAGGGTGAAGTTCTGTACCTTTTGTGGGGGTACAGAGAATCTGATCCTGTGAAGGGGAGAGAACTGATTTCGTTAAGTTTATGGTGAACCCCAGACTTTGTAGAAAATTGATGGTAAGGGCAATATTTTGTTTCAACTCCACTGTGGAGGTACCTAGAAGGAGGAGGTCATCAAGATAAGGAAAAATGTGTATTCCCTGGTGTCTGCAGTGTGCAATCACAGGAGATAGGCATTTGGTGAAGACGCTTGGTGTAGTACAAAGTCCACAGGGCAAGGCACAGAACTGAGGGTAAGGCACAGAACTGAAAATGCCATGATGATAGAGAAAAGCGTAAAAACTTCCTGTAGTTGGGATGGATGGGAACTGTGCAGATATGCATCTTTGATATCCAGGATAATCATGAAGGCTTGAGGCAGAATAAGTGGGAACAGAGTCTGGAGGGTCAGCATGCGGAAGGTGGGTACCCTTGAAAAAGTATTGAGATGGGACAGGTCAAGGATGGGTCTCGCCAGGGAAAGTACAGTTGTGTACACCTAACATAAATGCAGATGTTCGAGTGTATTCACTGTTGCAGTCATCACATTTAGGTTATTCCTGCCAGGATACCCCTCGTCCGGCCCGAATACCAGAGGCTTAGTATTTCTGCGTCTGTTGCTGTTGCTTCAGGACTGACGTCAGGTCGTCAGTAATATAAAGTAAGGCAGCCGACACCATTACATCAGTTTTTTTGCCCTAACCTGTCAGAATCCCCCAAGTAGGAGCCAGGTTCTGGTGGAAGAACCCAACCAGTAGAAAGTAAATACCAATAGGTCCTTTGTAAGGAAAGAGAAGAAAAAAGGGGGAGACAGGGAGGGAAACCAGCATTGCAACAGTGAATACACTCGAACATCTACATTTATGGTAAGTCCACACAACTGCACTATGTTCTTCGTGTTTCACTGTTGCAGTCATCACATTTGGGTTGATTCCCAAAGCTGAGGAAATGGGTGGAGGCAGTCAAAAAACTAGGGGCTGGCTAGGATGCCCTGTACGACTGCAGACGCAAACCCTGCCCTGGATTTGGAGAAGAGAGGAAGGTGGTAATGTTTGGTAAAAGTGTGAACAGACGTCCAAGGTGGCAATTTCCAGGATGTCCCTGGTGGGGACTCCTCTGAGGAAAGCTGCAGAGGTGGAGGCTGCTCTGGTGAAGTAAGTCTTGACCCCCTTGGGGGGAGGCTTTCCATGTTGTTTGTAGCAGAAACGGATGCAGTGTGCTATCCATTTGGAAATTGTTTGGAGATGGCTTTGCCTTCTGTCCCTGTAGCAAAGCAAACTAGCAATTGATCAGACTTTCAGAAGGATTTAAACCTGTCTAGATAAAAATCTGAGCTGTCTGTGCACATCTAGAGAGTACAGGATCCCTTTCCCTGTTCTTGGGTGGGGAAAAAAAGGGAAAAAGAAAGAATGGGATGTTGAGAGAGCCACAGTGACAGGACCTTGAAGCATGGGTTAGGATGGGTTAGTCCTGGATCATCTGTCAGCATGGAAATGTGATTTGTTTTCTTTACCTTGTGTTTTGCTTGTGTTCTGCTTTTAACTGCATATTAAAACTTCAAAAGACACCACAGCTCTGTTTCTTGTGAGTCAGGCAGACATTTTTTTCCCATACCCTACCCTGTCACTGTTGTGTTCTTAAATACCACTGTCTTTCTAGCTGCCTGCCTCTTAAGTCAATTTGACCATATATCTCATTTCCTCTCTGCTTTCTCTGGCTTGTGTGAGTAAGCACAAAATTATCATTTTGTGAAATTACTCCCCTTCAACTATTTAAATTTATTGGCCATTCCACTGTAGTCCATAGTACCGGAATACAAAAGTGATCTCCCCCTTTCAGTCTATCTTGCTGTTTTAAAAATAATGACTCTCCACTAAAACTTAACTTTTTAGACAGGTAAAGCTTAAATTACCTACTTTCACGTCTAACTTCTCTAGTGCACACTGCAGTGTTTAGGATAAACCATTTTTTTTTCATCTTACCTTTGAGCATCCCTGTGACTAGCACTTGCTCTACTACCTGCTGGAAAGCACTAGGAAGCCTTAAACTGATACAAGCACTCAACTCTCCTTATTAATGAGAAATTAATCATAGGCACTAAACAGCCTATAATTGCAAAGTACCTTGATAAGGTAAGGGAAAACAGCTCCTGTACTTTAAAAAAAAAAAAAAAAAAAAAAAAAAAGCACCAAACCAGGCATGTCCAAGGGTCAGCTTCTGTTGATTTTTCCTGTCCACCTGGAGAATCTGGGCATACAGCAACTGCCTCATGTACAGAGACAACCCTCTCCTCCTACCACCCAACACTACAACCTGTAAGAGATGCACTTACATAGGCAAACTGGAAGTAACGCTCTCTCCACCCAAGATTGTGCTAGACAGTCAAGAGGAGAAGGTTAACACCCACACTACACCTCAAGCAGCACATAGCCCTTCTAAACTCACACCACCAACACCCACACATAGCAACACTAAATCCACATATGCAGAGGCCCTTAACTGTAACCTGCCCAACCAACAAGGACCTCCGAAGCTGAAACGCAAAAACACCAATCACAACCAAAGTGCACATAGCTCACATCACCAGTGTGCCACCCAGCAACAGTCTCTAAGGCAAGACAATGTACCTAACACTTTAGTCATAGGTGACTCTATAGTCAGGCACACTGATGTCCTACTCACCAGGCTGAACAAGGAGAAAATTACAGTGAGCTGCCTGTCGGGTGCCAGGATCCGCCACATAACTCATGCACTCAAGTCACTCCACAACAAGTACAAATATGACTCTGTCATTGTCCATGTTGGAGTGAATGACTTGAGACATACCTCCCTGGACTACATGAAAAGAGACATGGAAGAGCTAAAGGATCATGTGGCCCAGGCAGGTATGACCCTAGCCATGAGTAGCATCCTGCCTTCCACCAGAATGATACCACAATATAAGGACAAAACGATTGACTTCAACAACTGGCTAAGCTTCTGGTTGTCATTCAAAGGGGATCCAGTATCTGTCTGCCTGGGACGACATGATCGCCAGACCACGATGCTTTGCCAGAGACGGTCTGCACCTGTCGCCCCTGGGTTTCAGGTTACTGGCTAAGGCTCTTGCCACCCATATAGTGCCTTTTTTAGGCAAAGTTCACAGGACAAAACCACCACCGTAACGGGTACAAGCATGCAAAATCTGAAGGTAATGCTACTCAATGCTAGAAGTCTAAACCTCAAAATGCACTCTCTCGAGGCACTCCTAAAAATGGAGAACATCGATATCTGTGCAGTAACTGAGACCTGGTTCAAGGCTCCAGAGAGCACCCCTGCAATACCAGGCTACAACTCTTACCACACTTTTCGGCTACCAAACCAGGATCAAAACACTAAAGGTGGAGGAGTGTCCATATTCACCAAGGATATTCACACCACCAGGTTAGTTGCCCAACACAATGCGTCTGAAATTCTCCAGGTGCAACTAACACTAGGTAAGACTGCAATCCAAATTGTTGCTTGCTACAGATCCCCCACCATGCCCCAAGATTCTCACTACACCTTTCTAAACATACTGGAAAATATTAATATACAACCAAACACCCTAATACTTGGTGATTTCAAGTACCCTGCCATTAACTGGGAAAACTACTCATGCACCAACACCTTTGCCAACGGTTTTTGGAATTCATAAATTCCAATGCCCTGGATCAATTAATCCATAGTCCCATCAGGGGCTCCAATATCCTAGACCTGGTCATTACCAACATGGGAAATCGATGCTCCACACCTATGGTCACCCCTTTGTTGGTCAGGTCAGACCATAAGCTAATCACCCTTAACATCCACATCCCACACCCCCATAAGGAAACCTCCATAAAAAACTTCTCCAAGGCCAACTTCATGCTACTCAAGTCAGAAGTTACAAACTTCATGACACCCATGCAGATGGGAACTGAAAGTTTGACTGCTGAGTCCTACACTAAGGCACTATACGAGCACATCCACTCATGCATGAATCGTACCATCCCAAATAGAACCAAGATGCTCTCCTCCAAAAAAAGGAAGCCAATCTGGTGGTCCCCTGTGATAAACAAACTTTACAACAAAAGGAAAAAACTGTTGCAGAAAAGAGGAAAATCCCAGTATGCAAAAAACTCCCTTACCAGCCTCAGTAAGAAGCTGAGATCCCTCATAAAATCCTCCAAAGCTAGTTACGAAAATAAAACTGCCAAAGATTCCTAAGACAACCACAAGGCATTCTATAACTATGTCAAGAATCTAAATGGCAATGCTCAGATCTGCTCTGAGCTATAGCAGAATGGCATTAAATATACTGATCGCAAGGATATTGCTAATATCCTGGCAGATCGATTCAGTGCCAACTTCACCCCCCTCTCTCACCCCCTAAATGGCCCATCGCAATACTGGAAGATTGCCAAATTCCGGTAATAACAGCCACATAGGTAAAGAATGCATTCTCCAAAGCTAAGAATACAGCATCCATGGGACCAGATGACATCCCGGGCTGTGTACTACATGAACTACAAAATGAACTGGCACCTCACCTAAGTGTCATGTTTAATCATACCCTCACCTCAGGCTTCATGCCCACTAAGTGGCGCACATCTACAGTTATCCCACTCCACAAGGGGGATCCACCTTGGATCCCAGGAACTACCGCCCCATCAGTCTGATGAGCCTGATCTGCAAGGCCATGGAACGTATTATCATGGAACTTATAAACAGAGACATTGGCAACCTTAAAACACTGGACCCCACCCAGTTTGGGTTTGTGAAGGGCCGATCTTGTCTCCTGAACCTTATTGACTTCTTCGAATCAGTCTCCAGGGCCGTGGACGAGGGTAAGGCAGTTCACACAGCCGATCTGGACCTCGCCAAGGCCTTTGACACCATCCCCCACTCTAGAATCATAGATATACTTACTAAGCTGGGCATTAATCCCTACATCACTCGATGGGTTGCCAACTGGCTTACTGACAGAACCCACACTAAAAGTAGCCGACTCCAAATCCAGCTCCAGACAAGTGGAGTACCTCAGGGTTCAGTCTTGGGGCCTCTCTTGTTTGGCATCTACTTCTCTGAAGTACAGGCCAACACTAAGGGACTCTGGCTAACAAAGTTCGCAAGATGACTGCAAACTGGGAGCCATTACTGAATCCCCAAATGATGTGGATACTCTACAAAAGGGCCTTATAGAAACAGATGCTTGGTGCCAGAGCCATGGGATCAAGCTCAATGCCAAGAAATGTATAGTTATCCTCTTTGGGAAAAAAACATGTACCCGTGAATTATCACATAGGTGGCAGTACACTAAACACCAAAAGTGTGATAAGAGACTTAGGGACACAGGTGGACAGTGCTCTCACCTTCAATAATCACATCGCCACAACAGTCTGGAAATCCTTCTATGTGGCACACCTCCTCACTAAGGGCTTTTCATCCAGAAAAAAGGAGGTCATTGCCCCACTGTACTCATCCCTCATTAGACCCACTATAGAACAGAATGCCGCATTTGGTATGTACCACTCAAGGCATCTGCAACAACTGGAAAGGCCGCAGAAATACCTAACTAAAAGAATCACAGGCCTAAAGCAGATGCCCTATGCTGACCGCCTTAAAAAAAATCCAGCTATACTCTGTCACATATCGTCTACTCCAAGGCGATCTCTGCTTAACATACAAGGCCATGTCAAACCCAGAGCTGTTGGACATGCTACACTTAAAGAAATCCCAATCCCTCAGAGCCACACGCTCCAGGGATCTAAATCTTGTCATCACAATAAACAAAATATACTGGAGGGATAGGTTCCTGACCCAGAGACTCCCCAGACTCTGGAAAAGACTGCCCACACATGTCAAGCAGAGCGCCTCTTTGGCCCTCTTCAAAAGGAACCTTGATGATTGGATGGGAGAAAGGAAATTCACCCCGGGGATCACGTCAGTCGCCCTGCTAGACAGGGGTCCAGGGAAGTAAATAGTGTGGGAAGAAATAGGCAGGGAATTGTTATGGCTAGGCTTGTATAGGCCCTAGGGCCGATAGCCTAGTACCAACCTATGATGAAGGGTTCCACGGCCATGAGTGCTTGCAGCCTGGAGACTCTTCTGGCTGAAGTGATGGCCAGAAGGAAAGCTGTGTTCCAGAAGAGAAATTTTAGCTCTGCAGAAGAAGCTGGCTCAAAGGGGGGCAGGGTAAGCTTTTCCAACACAAAATTAAGGTCTCAAGCTGGGGTTGGTGCTCTTCTGGGTGGCCTCAAGTTGCTAGCCCCTCTTAGGAACTGTTTGATCAAGGGGTGTGAGAAAAGGGGCTGCTCAGTGGGAAAATGAACAGAGATAGCAGAAGCATGAATTTTAATGGAGGAAAAAGAGAGGCCACTGTGTAGAAGGTCAGCTAAGTAATCCAGGATGAGAGGGAGGGAGGCCTGTGCCGTATTGGCTCCCTTAGCCCGAATCCAGGTGCAAAACCTTTTCCATTTGTCAGTATAAGACTTTCTAGTGTTAGGCTGTCTGGCCTCAGGTATAACATCTAGAACCTGTTTACTGAGGTTGGCAGATTGATCGAGAGTTAGGGAATAAGCCAAGCTGCCAAATTGAGTGTCTGCAATTGGGGATGCATGAATTCCCCTTCCCTCTGAGTCAGGAGGTTTGGAAGATGCCATGGTGGCAGTGGGGACCGGTTGAGCAGCAAGGGGTACCAGTACTGGTGAGGCTAGTCAGGAGCTATAAGAATTGTCCTTTGTTTTTCCTCCTTTATTTTGAGCAGTACCCTGAGGATGAGAGGTAGTGGAGGAAAGGCATAGACCGATAGACTGACCCAGGGGAAGGACATGGCATCCACTTTCCATGCCATGCAGTGATGCTCCCTGGTGCAGAATTTGCTGAGCTGATGGTTGGTGTGGGAGGCAAAGAGGTCGACCTTCGGGGTGCCCCATTTCTGAGTTATTAGGGTGAAGGTTCTTCTGTTGAGCTGCCACTCGTGTGGGTCCGGAAGATTTCTGCTTAATCTGCCAGAGAGTTGAGAGAACCTGGTAGGAATTGTGCTAACGGGTGGAGTTGCATGGCAGAGGCTGCGTGCCAAAGGGTCATGGCCAGTCTGCATAGAGGGTAGGAGTGAGTCCTCCCTGCTTGTTGATATACCACATCACAGTGGTGTTGTCTGTTTTGATCAGGAGAGCCCCTGGGGAGAGAAGGGACTTGAAAGCTATCAAGGTGTGCTGGACAGCCATCATCTCTTTTTGGTTGATGTGCAGAGGGATTTGATATGGGCTCCATTGGGCCTGTATGCACCTGCCATCCAGGTGTGCAACCCAGGCATAGTCTGATGAGTCTGTGGTGAGGGTCTGGATGGCGGGGTGGGGTGGGGTGGTGAGAAGGGAGTCCCTTGTTGTGAGAGCATGCTGTTGCCCACCAAAGAAAATCTTTTCTGAAGCAAGGAATTATAGATATAAGAGTCTACAGGCCGTCAAAGTGTTGACACCAAAGGCTTTTTAGGTACCACTGAAGTTTCCTCATACGCAGTCTGGCATATGGAATGAGCAGTATGCAAGATGCCATGAACCCCACAGCTTACAGGAACTTCCTTTCAGATAGCTGGGGTCTGGTGGCTAGTTGAGAGAAGTAGGCTGTCAGGAAATTTTGCTTTTCTGGTGTAAGGAATGCCATCTGGGATGCTGTGTCCAGGCTTGCTCCCAAGAATATAATCCTTTGGGTGGGCATCTGTTGGGATTTCTTTTCGTTGAATGTGTACCCTAGGGAGGATACAGTCTGATATCCATTTGGAAATGGATTGCTTGGAAATGGGCTTCCCCTCTGCCCCAGGGTAAAGCTGACAAGAAGCTGGTCTGTTTTTCTGAAGGGTTTACTATGGTTCAGGTAGTATCTGAGTTGTCTGTGCACATCTAGTGAGTGCAGAATTCTTTCCCCCTTGTTTTGAGGTGTGGGAAAGAAGGTGGGTAGATGTATGGCCTGGTTGAGGGTCACATCAGATACCACCATGGGCATAAAGGAGGGGTCAGTCCTCAGGGAGACCCTGTCTGCATGGAAAATGATGAAGGGCTTAACAGCCATGAGTGCCTGAAGTTCTGAAACCCTTCTGGCTGAGGTGATAGCCAATAGGAAAGCAGTCTTCCAGGAGAGGTATTTCAATTCTGCTGAAGCAGCAGGTTCGAAAGGAGGTAAGGTTAGTTTTTCTAAAACATAATTCAGGCCCCAGGCTGGCATGGGAGGACTTCTGGGAGGTCTGATATTAGAAGCCCCTCTGAGGAAGTGTTTAATCAAAGGATGTGAAAAGAGGAGTAGGTCTGAATCAAAATGAGCTGAAATGGCTAAGGCATGGATTTTAATAGAAGAGAAGGACAGGCCACTATTGAGCAACTCAGCTAGGTAGTCAAAAATAAGAGGGATGGAAGGATGTGAGGTACTGGCCCCTCAGGACTGGCTCCAGGAGCAGAATCATTTCCATTTCCCTGTGTAAGATTTTCTGGTGCTCATAGGTTCATAGGTTAGTACTAAGCTAACTGCTCTTGCAAACCATTTTAAGCCTAGCCAATTATCCCTTGTGAGACTCAAACCCAAACCCTTTGTGTTGTGTTTGTAAGGCAACAACCTAACCACCCTCCCAGGCAGCTGGGCCTTCTGGCCTCTGTGATAATGTCTAGGATCTGTTTGCTTAACAGGGACCCCTTGTTTGCTTTGAAAGTATTAGCCATGCTGAAAGATTGAGAGTCTGCAAGTCTGGGTGCAGTGCCCCCCCCCCAACCTGGGTCAAGAGGTCTGAGATCAGGGGAAGCTGCCCGGGGGGCTGAAAAGTCAGGCTGCGCAGTAAGGGGCACCAATGTTGTCTGGGTCAATCTGGAGCAGTGAGGATGGCCTTTGTCTCTCCTCCCTTATTTTGATCAGTACCTTGGGAATAAGAGGCAGAGGAGGGAAAGCGTACACAGAGGGAGTTCCAGGGGAAGATCAAGGCATCTACCTTCCATGCAAGGTGGTGATATTCCCTGGTACAGAATTTTTTCAGCTGGTGGTTGAGGTGCGAAGCAAAGAGATCCACCTCAGGAGTTCCCCACTCCTGAGTGATTTGCAGAAAAGATTTTTCTGAGGAGCTAAAATCAAGTAAAGAAAGGCACACAACTGGAGAAACAGTGCAATGTATTCAAAAAGGCATTATTCCACACAATAAGGAAGAGTCGTTTTCGTCCAAACCAAGTCAGACTTCATCAGATAACACACATCAAACTCACAAGTTCCTTTTAAAAATAAATTCAAAAAGTTTCATCCAATCATGTGAATCCAATTAATTAAGTTAATCAGAACCACATACTGAGTAGGTAAAACTCCAGAGTTCCTTCAAAGTGTTTCTTGTGAGATGTCAAAAATTTTCACAAATACATTCACTAGTGTTGCTCGAATTTTAAACATACCTTAAAACCACTTGAGCAATTATAAGAAGAATATACAAATAAGTCACTCAGGCAAAAAGTGACTCAGTAAAAATGTTTTATGTAGAAACATTTGAAAAAATATATATATAATAGTTTAACACAATATGTAAATACTACCATCTAGTGGCCAAAAGGTAAACCATATCCAAATGGCCGAGAATTTAACCAGGGTCTCCTGTGTAAGAAGCAAGAATTCTGAAGTACATAAAGTGTAAATGTATGACAGACTAAGTGAATGTCAATATAAGACATAAAAAAGCATAAAATGGTGTAACCATATAGCACCAATACCTAACTGTTGTAATAAGTTTACATAAAAGCAGAATAAATCATTTTTTACAGTGCAATACAAGTTTAGCAATAATTTGAGGATTTGATGTTGGTGCACATTTTAACCAACAGGTTATAAAATCACAGTTTAGCTGCTCTAAGTTTTAAAAGAGGGGCAAATGCAAGGCAAGGTGCGCTTACACAAGGCATTTTTCTCATTAGATGTCCTGATGTCGTAGTAGTGCTCATATATACGCTTCCTTTTTTTTGCTGTTGAATATTTCCAACAGGTTACAGGCGTGGCAATGGGAGGCCACTGTGCTCCCGCCTATGCCAACATTGTCCTGTCATGGTGGGAAAGAAAGTTCGTGTTGAGTTCTGAGTTTAGGGGATATTGTTCCTTTTATAAGAGGTTTTTGGATGACATCTGTCTTTTTTGGACACATACTGAGGATTCATGGACTTTCTTGGTAATACCACTAATTTCTTGGCAATTACCCACAAGGTTACCCATGATAGAATGGACTACCTTGATGTGAGTATTTATAAGCTTAACCAAGGATTTAAGTCCACTGTTTATCGTAAAGAGACCCTCTCCAGTTCGTAATTCCATTTTAATAGTGCACATCCTTTACATCAAAAAAGAGGAATTGTTAAGGGGCAGTTTATTAGGGTGAGCCATTTGACTTCTAACAACGATGACTTTGAACTCGAATGTGATACATTGGAAAGGTTTTTTTTACAAAAGGGGATACCCCCAGCATTTGGTGAAAAAGCTCAGGGGGGGGGGGAGTACTATCTAAGAGAACAGATCTCTATTTTCCCTTGTTAGGGAGGGGCCCACTATTAAACCAGTGGATGATGGTAAACTGATTAATAGGATTTTTCCCAAGGAATTTTGAGGGTAATGACCCTTTTGTAAGACACACTATCAACAGGGAATGGGAGAAATTTCTTAATTTCACTGATTTCACTACCTTGGGAAAAGAACCCTTGAACTTTGTATTTAGGAAAGGCAGGAACCTTAAGGACCTGTTCGAGTCACACACACCTGTTAGAGAGACTAAACATAAGACATTTGGTACCTTCAAGTGTGGTGCTTGTGCACAGTGTGTGCATATTGTTGACTGTGACAGAGTACACGTTCAAAGTAGGGGGAGAGATGTCATTAGTAGTGCTTTTTCCAACTGCAATACCAACAGAGTTGTTTATTTGGCTTCCTGTTCACTATGCCAGGCATTTTACATAGGGAAAACTGAGCGTAGATTGAGGAAGCATATATATGAGCACTACTACGACATCAGGACATCTAATGAGAAAAATGTCTTGCATAAGCACACCTTGATTTGTGCTGGTGCTAATTTTGTATTCTTTGTGGTTGAGCAAGTTCCTATGGACATTAGGGGTAGCCCTTGGGAGGCTCGCCTTGAGTGCCGGGAACTTTTTTGGCAGGTTACCCTTGATTTTGGGAGACCACCTGGGCTCAACGAGTATATCAGCATTGCCCCTCTTTTAAAACTTAGAGCATCTAAACTGCGATTTTATAACCTACTGGTTAAAATATGCACCAACATCAAATTATGCTAAACTTGTATTGCACTGTAAAAAAATATTTATTGTGCTTTTAAGTAGACTTACTACAACAGTTAGGTATTGGTGCTATATTGTGACACCATTTTATTCTTTATGTCTTATATTGACATTCAGTTAGTGTATCATAAATGTACACTTTATGTACTTTAGAATTCTTGCTTCTCACGCAGGAGACCCAGGTTCAATTCTCTGCCATTTGGATGTGGTTTACCTTTTGGCCACTAGATGGTAGTATTTACATACTGTTAAACTATTATTTTTTTAAAAAATGTTTCTACATAAAACTTTTTTACTGAGTCACTTTTCACCTGAGTAACTTATTTGTGTATTATTTTTATAATTGTTCAAGTGGTTTTAAGGTATGTTTAAAATATGAGCTACACTAGTGAATGTATTTGTGAACATTTTTGACATCTCACAAGAAACATTTTGAAGGAACTATGGAGTTTTACCTACTCAGTATGTGGTTCTGATTAACTTAATTAATTGGGTTCACATGATTTGATGAAACTTTTTGAATTTATTTTTAAAAGGAACTTGTGAGTTTGATGTGTGTTATCTGATGAAGCCTGACTTGGTTTGGACAAAAATGACTCTTCCATTTTACTGGCATTAATTATTGTGTTGAATAAAGCCTTTTTTGAATACATTGTGCCATCTCTCTCCATTTGTGTGCCTTTCTTTACTTGATTTTGGCTTTTTTTGGGGCATATTATCCTTGAAACTATGGTTATTTTTTGTGGAGCTGCCATTCATGGGATCCAGTAAGTTTCTGCTTAGGTGGTCTTGCCAGGGTGTTGTTGACCCCTGGTAGGTATTGGGCAATTAGGTGTAGGCCCATGGAGGTGGCCGTCAGCCAGAGGTTCATGGCTAGCCTGCACAGAGGGTAAGATTGTGTCCCCCCTATTTGTTGATATACCACATTACTGTGGTGTTGTCTGTTTTTATAAGGAGAACCCCTGGCCTGAGATGGGGTTTAAAGGATGTTAGAGCCTTTTGTACTGCCATCATTCCTTTCTGACTGATGTGTAAGGGAAGGTGCTGGGCATCCCAAAGACCTTGGGTGCACCTGCCTGCTAGGTGAGTGCCCCAAGCAACGTCTGAGGCGTTGGTGGTGATGGTCTAGCCAGTAGGGCGGAGAATGAAGGGAAGACCCTTGTTCTTGGCACGGACCCCTGCCCACCACAGAAACTCAGCCCTTATACATGGGATCAGAGGAAGAGAGGTCTGGATAGGCTGAGAGTGCTGACACCAAAGGTTCTTTAGATACCACTGAAGTTTCCTCATGTGAAGCCTGGCCAGATGAATTAGAAGGATGCAAGATATCATGTATCCCAGGACTTGCAGGAACTTCCTCACAGTGAGGTGACTTCTGGAAGCCAGCTCAGTAAAATAGAGAGGCAAGAAGCTCTGCTTTTCTGGGGATAGGAAGGCCATTTGTGATGCTCTGTCCATCAGGAAGGTTTGCTTGGATTTCTTCTCGTAGATGGCGAACCCTAGGGAAGTTGGGAGGGTTTTGACAAAGAGAAGGTCCTGGAGCAGCTTTTCTTTGCACTCTGCCTGAATGAGGCAGTCATCCAGATAAGGGTAAATCTGTATATTTCTCTGTCTGCAAAATGCTATGGCTGGGACTAAGCATTTGGTGAATACTCTGGGTGCAGTAGATAAGCCAAAGGGTAGCGGAGAGAACTGAAAGTGTTGTGAGCCTGCTCTGAAGAGCAGGAATTTCCTGCAGGATTCCCTTATGAGGATGTGGAGATGAGCATCTTTTAGGTCTAGAGTCACTAGCCAGGCATTTTTTTTTATCAGCACAGGCAGCAGCTGCTGCAAGTTAGCATTTCGAATCTGGGGACCACCAGACAGGTGTTCAGAATGGATAGATCCAGGATGAGGTGCCAACAGTCCTCTTTTTGGGAACAAGGAATAGTCTGGAATAAAAGCCTTTGCCTGTTTGATCTGAGGGGACAGGTTCTGCTGCCCCCCTGGGATATGAGAGTTTGGACCTGTTTCAATGGCTCTGCCCACTGATTTGAAGGTAAGTCTGGGGAACCCTCTTGGAATTGGGAGTTCACTGAAAGAGAATTTGTATCCCTGAAAAATTATCTTTAAGACCCATTGGTCCTTTGTTACAGAAAGCCAATTTTCTTTGCAGAGGGAGAGACTTCCTCCTAGCTTTTGGTGAGTGAAGGGAGTGCAGAGGGGGGAGATGGAGTCATTGGGAGTTTTTGCCATAGAAGGATGGTTTATAACTCCCTGCCTTTGGGGCAGAAGTGGTCCACTGTTTACTTCTCTGCTGGCCCTGGGATAGGGGCCTGGATGGTCTGTCCCTGCGGGGCTTGTCTTGGCCCTGCCTGCTAGGTGCAAGGAAGGACCAATGCTTACAGGGAAAGTTCCTGCTGAACCTGGGTGATTGAACCTGAAAGTAATCTTTTATTGTTTGCATTGATTTTGCTTGGTCTTCCATCTTTTTAAACATCTCTTTTGCTTTTACTCCAAACAAGCGGTTCTTATCCAGGGGTGCATCAATTAATTTAGACCTTACATGATCAGGGAGAGGTTGTTCCTTCAACCATGCATGTCTCCTAATGACAGATCCTGATACTGCTGCTCTGCTAGAGGCTTCTAGAGCATCATATCCACAGTGTAATGAGTGTTTGGCCACTTGACAAGTAGAGTGCAGTAAATCTATCTCTTTTGAATTGGCACAGTCAGAAAAAGGTTGAAATCTTTTGTTTTAATAGTGCCAAAGGGTGATGATATTTTAACATATGGAACTGACAGTTGAGTGCTCTGATAGCTAAGGTTGCAGAGGTGTATACTTTTTTACCCCCATCTGTCCAGAGCTCTGGAATCCTTGTCCGAGAATAGGATTCTTGGCAGAACTAGTCTTAGCTCCTTTAGGTCCCTGTATAATGAACTCTGGGTCTGCAGCAGGATTTCTGTACAGGTATTTGTGAGAATCTGGTACTTGGCAATACTTGTCAGGTTTACTGGGAGCAGGTGGGAGGGCATCAGGGGCTAAGCTGGATTCATGGAAAACATCATCCACCACTTCTAAAAAGGTCAGGGATGGCCAAGGGTCTGTGCTAGGGCAGATCCAGAAACTCTCCAAGTCTTTTCTTAGACTGGGAGAAATCCTGAGATTCCCATTGGAAATGTTCCCTGAGGGTGTGAAGGGTTTCCCCAAAGGAAAGGTCTTCAAAGGGATGGATTCCTCTGCATCTGAATCCTCATAAGCAGTCAGAGGAGGTTGTTCCTCTTCAAAATCTGAATAGTCAGATTCCTCAGAATCCTGTTCTGTCATAATTTCTGGAGAAGGATGTCTTTTCCTTTTAGAAGTTGTGGCCTGACTACCCTTTAAGGGAGATGAGATCCTCTGCCATTTTATAAGCACTTGTGCTTGGGGTGGTGGAGCGGGGGCAAGATGCTGGCTAGAAGCAGATTTTCTAGGAGTGGCCTGGCTTCTAGGCCTAAGAGTATCCGTTGGTCTGAGAGAAATGGTAGTCGGATGAGATGATATCGTTTTTCGTCTAGATTCAGTAGTGCGAAAGACCTCCTCAGAATCCAGTGCCTGTGTCGCGGTTCTGGACCCAACCGAGGCAGAGACAGCCAAAGGCTCGGAAGACGAAGATTTCTGCACAATACCGGACTCCAAAAGGATCTTGGTAGAGGCCTGCATAGATGTCGAATCGGGCATCAGGGGCTGCGAAAGCACCTCACTGAATTCAGGAGAACTGATGACCCTGCTTAGTGGTAGAATCGTCGGAAGGCTTAGGCTTGTGTGGTCTGTTTCTATCTTGATCTGTGCGTTTTTTCGGAATGTCCACAGATTGTTGGCTGACAGACGCCATTTCAGAATGCGAAGATGGAACACAAAAAATACCTGTCTACAATAAGAGCTCTACAGCTAATGGTTCTCGCGTTAAAGAGGGCACAGAACCGGCAACGGGGGATGTCGTGGTCTGGGCCTAAACAAGTGATGCAATAATGGAATGGAAGTCTCAATGTTTGATCTGCTTCCCACAGGCAAGATGATTCTTAACTTTTTCGGACATCGGTTAGTGCAAGAAAAATGGGTGTCCAACGGGGTACTTAGCTTCAGACGTTTTCAGCTGAAATTCAAACTCTGGTAGGAACCGACCAGCACTCTTGCAAACTGCTTCTGCTATGGGCTGCACGGCAAAAAAGACTGATGTAATGACATTGGCTGCCTTGCTTTATAGCACTGATGTCAGACTACAGGTGACTGCAGCCGACGCAGAAAAACAATGACTCTGGTATTCGGGCCGGCCATGGGCTACCACAGCAGGGATAACCCACAAGTGATGACTGCAACAGTGAAACACAAAGAACATCAGAAGTCACCATTAAGAAAGGAATAATTAGTAGAATGTATAAAACATTGCATAACTGTAAGAATCAATCACAGGAGGTTAGATAGGATTGGGAAGAGACTGGATAAGCAATTCACAAAGAACAATGGGGGATATATATATATATATATATATATATATATATATATATATATATATATATATATATATATATATATATGTCTCCAAAATATGCAACAAAGTCTAGAAGATTTAGGATGTTTGCTTGGATGTGTTTATATAGGTATCTTTATATGCCAAATAGACTCCACAGAATTTTTCCTCAGGTAGACAGCAAATGTTGGAGGTGTGATGGGGAAGAAAGAAAAATGGGAACATGTTTTTTGGGAGTGTAATGAGTTGTCAGACTTAAAGATTCCCTGTAGACTGCTCTGTTGGAGATGCTGGGTGAGAAAACTGGTGTAACTAAGGAACTGATTTCTTTGACGTATGATGCAGAATCAGAATTGCCTGGACATAGTAAGGCCTTGTTGGATCCAATTATGATGGCTACCAAAAAAGCAATTACTAGAAAACGGAAATCAAAGTCTAAACCAACTTTATTAGAAGTAGCAAAGATAGTAACAGGGATAAAAACAATTGAAGTTGGGATCTTTAGAAAAGGGTAGGAGTAAATTACATAGGAAAAAATTGGAAGTGTGGGATCAATACATGCAGAGGAGGAACGAGGTTAAAAGACTGGAGGAATTGAATGAGCTATGTAATAGTTGACTGGCAATGACTGAATATATTATAAGTTATGTATAGTGTTTGCAGCCACAGTTGTGTCAGTGTCAAAATGGTTTGTAATGTATAATGTTTGCAACTGAGATTGTGTCGCTATGGTTTATTTTCATTTACATAAATGTAAGTTTGCCTATGTCATACATGATAATTTAATAAAGATGCTTGTTTAAAAAAAAAGGAGCAAGGGACAGCTTCTCTAAAACACTGATAAGGTTTAAAGCCAGGATAATGTCTCCTTCTGGGTGGGATGCCGAACTCCTCATAAGAATGTCTTTCTTTGAAGTAGAAAATTCAAGGAATGACAGAGGGGTAAGACAGGCTTTAAGATCTGAAAGATACACAAGATATGCTTGCTCTGCACATATCTTATTGATAATACTTCACTGGCATTTGGATCTTGGCTCATGTACAGTCACAAGGAAGACTCTCTTCAATTTTCATAGATATAAGAAGCTTGTAGCAACTGCCCCTGATAATTTTCAAAAGAAGTGAGAACCACTGCTGCCTGGCCAAAAAGGGGACACTACAATTATCCTGAGAGAGTCTTTCTGAATTTTAAGAACCACCTATGTTATCAAACGAAAGGGTGGAAAGTATACATAAACAATACCATCCATGGGAATGAAAAGGCATCTGTCCTTCCAGGCATTTGTACAAGAAATACTGGGACAGAATTTATTTAGCTGTCTTTTATAAATACAGGCATACAGTTCTACTTCAGGAATTCCCAAAAGTTGCATCAATTACTTCAAGACCCCCCCCCCCATTTCAACTTCCATTTGTGGGGTCTGACCTGGTCCTGCTCAGTTTGTCTGCAACATTTTGTTCTGATGGAATGTATGAAGCCTGTAGGGGCAGACTGTACCGAGATGCTAAATTTCAGACTACTACAGCTGATCTGCAAAGGGGGAAGGACATGGTACATAAACAAATGGGGGTGGGGGGACTGAATCAATGTTGTGTTTTCTATTACTACTGGTAGATGGTCTGGAACCCAAACAGGATGTCATTGTTGCACAACTTCGTAAATAAACCTAACAAGTGTCCCACCCTAAAAAGTACTCTTCAAACTTGCTCTTTATTCCATTCACATCTCCAAATTATGGAACTCACTACCTCTATTACTCAGAATCAATAATAACCTGTCCACATTCAATCAACTAAAAGATCACCCTCAAGGACTCCTGGCTATTAATTTGTTCCACACTAGGACAACTCTAAACAAACACCCTCCCTTACAAACACTTTCTCACATCTCTTTAGGCTCTCAACATATTTGGGCCTTTGAAATATACAGTGAAGACTCATCTGTAAATAAAATGTCTTCTTTTCAGCTTTTCCCGGTTAGGGGTCGCCACAGCGGAACTCCGGTCCGCTAATGATTGGCAGTGGATTTTTTTATCTGTAAATAAAATGTACACAGTATAAATCTTTTGTAAATATGGATGTATTCCTACTCTGACACTAATGTCTACAAATAACATTGCTATGCTTATAACTACTGTACCTCCTAATAGGTATAGTACTCTAATGCAACCGGAATATCTTATTTAACTTGTGCTTTAATGCAGTTATATATATGTTTACAGCTGTTGCACTACAAATGCTTGTATACAATATATTCTGTTTCAACATATTGTGGTTGCCCAAAGGTGAATGTACTGCACCAGTATGATTGTACCTCTGGGAATGTATTCTTTTATTTAATTATTTTATGTAACATGAATTAGTTCAATAATTTGCTTGTGCTGATTTGTATTTTACCTTGTAGTATATTGTACTAATGGAGCTTTTCCCCTGGACATCTTCCGAAAAGGGGTATTTCCCCACCCAACAAATTAAAATAATTAAATAAATATTACATTTTACATAAACAAAAACAGATTTCAGAGCATTTATAAGAACCAACATTTTCTTTGACACTTTTAGTTTGCCCTTCTTGATCCCCTGACCCTGAACTTTGACCCATTCAATACAACTCCCCAAGCAAAGTCTGAGGCATCTGTGGTTACAGACTGAGTCGGGGCTGGAAGGGTAAAGGGGGGATCTAAGCTGAGAGATAACAAAATCACCCACCAGAGTAAGTACCTTCTTACAAACCCCAGCACTAAGATAGGGGTTGCTGGCATTGGGTCCAAACTGATTTGAGGAACTATTGAATTTTTCTCACGAGAAATCTGGCCAATGGAATCATGACAATTTTAGAGGCCATGAAACACAAAATACTGAGACATTCCCTGCCATGCATTACAGACTAGTTGGAGAATATCAGAATGTGTTTCTTGTAAAATTCTTAATTTTTAAAGCACCTTTATTCAATAATTACTTAAGGCATAGGCAAATATTCATTAACAAAAAAAAAAAAAAGTAATCCATACTACCATTTTTTTCCTTTTACATACATATACATCACATCTTTTCTTTCTTCATAACCATCATCAGTCCAGCATTAAATAATTTGTTCAGTTCCTGCCTTCCCATAAAGCACACTCCTCCTCATCTTGAACATTATTCTGCATGTATTGTTGCCATTTTCATTTATTTCTATGTAAATTGCTCTTTCACCTTTCTAAAGCTTCTTGTTCCAGTTCTTTTATATTTCTTATATTTAAAATTTTAAATACAGTTAGTTTAGACTGATTTCCATTTTCTAGTAATTGATTTTATGGCAGGCAACAAAATAAAACTTAAAGCCTTACTATGTCAAGCAATTCAGATCCTGTGTCCTAGCTCAAAATAATAATTTCCAGTTATAGCTATTTACTCATCTAATATTTCTGACAGAGTACTCTGCATTGTAAAACTTTACTTTGTACTGAAAAAGAAAAGCCATCATAAGGGTTGTATCCAGATGATATTCCATAAACTCTAGCCTGAGACGGAATGAGAGAAAACCTCTCTTTTTTTCCTGAATCCTCAGATTGAAAAAAAAAAAAAAAAAAAAAAAAAAAGTTTCTTACCCAAGCCAAAACTTCTTGACAAGTTATAAAAGAATCTGCAAAAAATAAGCCAATTGCCTAAATATGGTAAAATGTGAATGCTTTGCAACCTGCAATTGGTTATTATTGGTGCCAGTCTTTGTAAACATTCTTGGAGCTGCAGACAAACCAAAGATTAAGGCAGTGAATTTTAAATATAAACCAGATAAATCTCTGAGAATTGTAATGTAATACTCTAGACTTAATGAAAAAAAGGGAAAAGAAAGAAATCAGATGTGGAATGAGGGTAACAAAGACTACAGAGAAAGCATTTTGAATTTTGAGAGTTTGATGTGAAGGTTTAGAAAGGAAAGGTCTGAAGACAGGCCTCCAGGTTCCTTATTTCTTCGGCACAAGAAAGACTCTTGAAAAAAATATTTCCCTGTTTGATATGGGGAATAGGTTCCATGACCACGCCCCCCCCCCCAAGACAGCATATGCTCCAGTATAGGTACCTATGCCTTGCTGAGACCATTTATTCAATTTCCGACAAAAGAAGGCTGTATAACAGAAGGAAGAAATTCATGGCAAAAATTAGCAGGTGCATCACCCAGCAGGATAAAAGTACTCTTTATCAAACTAAACAAACAATTCATAGGACAAATACATTTACCAAAGCCAATTTTCAGGTAAATTAGGCCTACCAGGCCAAGGACAGCCACAAGGCATTCTTTAGCTACATCTGCAACCTCAAAGGCAATAAACAATTGTGTGCAGAGCTCACTGTAAATGAAGCCACCATTACTGAGCCAGGAGATGTAGTAAACTTACTGGCTGACAAATTCATCTCCAACTTTACTCCTCTCTCCCTTCAACCTTCCCCTTAATAAATACCAACAAATATAACTCCCCCTGCTAACACTAGAGAACAGGCCCTTAATGCTGTCTCTAAGGCCAAGAACACTGCATCAATGGGCCCAGACAATATCCCAGGATGCCTTCTAAATAGCATGAAACATGATCTATAAGGCCCTCTGGAATTGCAATTTAACTGTAGCCTCCAAACAGGCATAGTGTCTTATGAATGGAGAACAGCAACCATCTTTCCTCTGCACAAAGGTGGGCCATCTACAGACTCATAGCTCTCACTAGTCTTGTATGCAAAGCCATGGAAAGGCTCATCATGGAAATGATCAATAATGATACAAAAAAACTCTAGACACCGGACACAACCCAGTTTGTTTTTGTCAAGGGCAGGATATGCCTACTCAACCTGGTGGATTTCTTTGAGAAGGTGACCAAAGCAATGGATGAGGGCAAAATGGCTCACACTGCCTACCTTGACTTGTCAAGGCAATCAACACAATACCCCGCTCGGGCATTGTTGACAAACTCAAGAGGTTAGGTACAAACCCATATGTCACCCGGTGGATAGCCAACTGGCTCACAGGACTAAGGAAGTTAGAACTGGGTGGCCACCTCTACAAAGAGGCCAGTCACAAGTGGGGTCCCTCAGGGATTGGTCCTTAGACCACTTCTTTTTGGCATTTACTTCTCTGACGTCAAGGCCAATGTCAATGGTCTCTGGCTGACTAAATCTGCAGATGATTGCAAGTTAGGTGCTGTCATTCAATCCCACACTGACTCAAATGTTCTCCAGGAAGGGCTGGCACAGACAAACAACTAGTGTCAAAGCCATGGATTAAAAATAATGCCAAGAAATGCATAGTAGTATAATTTGAGAAGTCATTCACCCCTGGTAACTATCATATTGACAACACAGTAGTCAGGGACTTAGGGACACACATGGACATCTAGCCTTTGACCATCACGTGTCTACAGTAGTGAGGAAGTCATTCTATAATGCACAACTTACAAACAAAGGTATGACATCTAGGTCCAAGGAAGTAATTTTTCCACTGTATTCAGCATTCATCAAACCTATCATTGAGTAAAATGCCTCCTTTGGTATGTATATCCAGGCATATCCAACAATTGGAACGTCCACAGAGGTTCTTCACTAAAAGAATACAGGGTGCAAGTAAAATGTACTATGCAGACTGCCTCAAGGCCCTATCCCTGTATTCTGTCTCCTACATGCTGTTGAGGGGAGATCTATGCCAGGCATAAAGGTCATTGTTAGACCCCTCTCTGATGGATCTCTTGCATATCCACTAAACAAACAGCACCATAATTACTAGTTTTAAAGACTCCTATATCACCTTGGCTGTGATACAACTAGGACCTGCTGGAGAGACAGGTATGTATCCCAGAGACTACCCCATCACTGGAACAGGCTCCCCCATCCATATGAAGCAGAGTTCCTCCCTAACCCAATTCAAATGCAACCTGGACAATTGGATGGGGAACAGGACATTCATCCCTGGTTTGGGACCTATGTCTCTAATGGACATAGGCAACCCATAAATGGTTCATCTCCTAGTCCCCTGCTTGCAAATGTTTCATCTCTCAAGCCCCTGCTTACACTTATCAAGGGTTCCAGAACTTGTTAATTTGGGATACATGGCTAGACTTAAAAAGCCCCTTGTGGTCATTAGCCTAGTAAACATCTATGAATCCTGAACTGGAAGGAAAGTTTCCATTATATTTTGGCATAAGGGGTTGAAATATCTGAGTGACGTGTTGAATTAACTTTCATCTTTTATCAAATATTTTACGGACCTCATCAGAGGACAGGCTAAATAAAACATCTTTATCCAGGAGCGCATTCAGGATCTCAGCTTTGATATCCACTGATAAATGCTGGCTGGGAACAGAGCCAGGCAAACCTTATAACTGATCCAGTAGCAGCTGCTCTAGATAAAGCATCAGCAGAGTCATAAGAACATTTTAGTGTGTGTTTTGTTACTTGACACACACAGAATATTAAAAAATTCTGAGACGTCTTAGTCTGTGAGGAAGGGAGACCAACAATTAACTTTCTCATATTATCAAAAGCACCCATAAGAAACCTGGACATGTAAGCCTGACAATTCACTATTCTGAATGCTAAAGCAGAGGTTAAGAATAAACTTTCTTCCAAAATCTGTCAAATGCTTTTCCTTCTTTGTCAGAAGCTAAAACATGTTTAGCTGCCAAAATACATTTGGCAGAAGATGGTTTTGACAAAGAAATCACTGCTGGGTCTTAATCTGTGGTTTGAAGACTTTTGGGTGGCAGGAGGTTGACTGTTAGGCAAACTGCTGAGTGCCAAGAAAGCATCCTTTAACAATGGCAAGACAGAAAAAAACAGCTGTGGGCTAAGGAAAACCCACATGTAGCAAGTCATATCATCTTTGTTAGGACATTGGATTTTTTTGGGCTCCAACTGAAACAACTTTTTCATTACGGCAATAATTAAAAAGTTATCTACTTAGCATAACTTGGCATCTGTGTTGTCCATTTTCATTCTTCCTCACCACTGGGTCTAGGATCCGATCCTCGGATCCAACTCAGAAGCATTATTTAAGACTTCGGATCCAAGCCTCATGCTCCTCCATTTACCCATAACCCCTTGTACATCTCCAACTCCTCAGATCAAGTTTGCTGCATTACAAGTCAAACATTCAACATCAACTACATAGAAATCTTAGAAGCAAAAACAACCGAATTTCTGAACAGGCTCAAACCAGGAACCTGAGGGTTCCCTATGTTATCTAGAAAATCTTTCAGGAACATTGGAAGGGGGATGGTTGAGGGAAGGTGAGGAAGAATGAAAATTCACAACACAGATGCCAAAGTTATGGTAAGTACATAACTTTTAAACCTGATGTTGTTCTTTTCATTCTTCCTCACTACTGGTCAGTCTCTAGCTACATAACTGTTGGGAGGCCTTCATGGAAGGATATGATGGAGCACTGTCGAACCAAAAGAAGCTCTGCTTCTAGAAATAACGTCCAATTTGCAATGCGTGACACAGGTATGCACTGTTCACCAACTGGCTGCTGCACAAATATTGTCAACTGAAGTTCTGGCAGAAAAAGCAGCCAAGGTTGACATGGCTGTAGTAGAATGGGCTCTAGGTAAGCGAGAGAAATCTAAGCCTTTCTTGTAAATAATCATTGAAAAACAGTCTGTAATTCATTTAGCCAAAGTGATCTTCGAAATTGCTTGACCCAGACGATTAGAGGGAAAAGGACAGAAAGAGCTGATCAGACTTTCTATGTTGTTTTGTTCTGTGAAGATAAAAACATAATTGTCGAACATCAAGAAGGTACAACATACATTCACCTTTATTTGAAAAATTGGGGAAAAATACTGGAAGTTGAATGAACTACTTAAGATTGGACTCAGTGGCTACCTTGGGCATAAAGGAAGGATTGGTTCACAAGGACACTGTTTATGGAAGATGATATAAGGAGGTTTTGTTGATTATGTCTGCAATTCAAAGATTCTTTTTGCCAAAGTAATGGTAACCAACAGGATACTCTTCCAAGACAGATATTTCACATCACAGCTGCTTGCCGGTTCAAAGAGTTTTTGAGTCAAATTTTGAAGAACCATGGTGAGATCCAGAGGTGGAGGAGGTTCCTTTATGGGAGGTCTGAAGAGGAAAAACTCATTTCATGAATGCTTTACAGAATTTAGAAGTAGACAAGGATAGACGCTAGTTTCTGGTATGAAAACTGGATACAGATGCTAACTAACTTAATGGTGAAAAACTAGCCCCTTGTTCGAATAAAATGACTGAGAAAGTAATATATCTGGAAAAGGAGCTGAAAAGGGATCAATGTTTTCCTTGGAAGCCCATATAAAAAATCTTTTCTACTTACTTTTGCACACCTTTTTGTTGGAAGACTTCTGGGAGGTCAACACAATATCATGAACTGGAGAGGCAAGCCTGGACTGTCTGACGATCACTGGAACTGGAGAAACCATGCAATTAGTTTGAAGATGTGGAGACTGGGGTGTTGGAATTCTGACAGGTGAGACAGGATATCCTGTGTGGGCTCCAGAATCCATGGAGGATATCTGAGACGGGGGGAACCACACCTGACGAGGCCAAAAAGGGGCAATGAGGATGACTGAGCTATTTGACCCATTTGCTTTCTGAAGAAATCTCAGGATCAGAGTGGAGAGGAGGATAGGCATAGAGAAGATCTGGAGGCCAATCGTGGGCTACAGAATCCCTCTGCGACTCCCCTGATGGGGGATAAGAGCAAAGTACTCGCTGCACTTGTGGTTGGGGGAAAAATAAACTGCAGCAAGGCTGGCCCCAACAGCTAAAAATCATGTTTGCTACTGAAAGATTGAGGGACCACTCGTGAGGAGTCAGAATGGACCTGCTGACTCAGTCTGCCAATACACTGGTTTTCCCCAGTATCTGCATTACAACCAGAAAGTGGTCTGGAGAGACCATCCATTCCCAGACTCTCAAGGTTGCTCTGCACAATGGGTAAGAATGAGTTCCTCCTTGCTTGCTAATGTACCAGACCACTGACATGTCTGTATGGATAGCAACTGCCCCCAGAGGGAGAACATCCTGAAAGGCTTGCAATGACAGGAGGACTGTTCTCATCTCTAGGATACTGATATGGAACTTGGTCTCTAAGGGGAACCACATGCCTTGGACCATCTTTCCCATGTAATGCTCCCCCAAACCCCAAATGGGAAGTGTCTTGTGGTCACTGTGGCTACTGGAGGGGGGGACAGAGAATGGCCTTGCCCAAGCACAGGTCCTCTGACTAAATCCACTATTGGACATGACATTTACAGACTGGAGTGAGCTTTACAGGCACAGGTAGTGGCTAATAAAGAATTGACCACTAAACTGCCAAGGTTCATTAGAGTATTCAGATGAAGAACCTGGCTAGAGGGACTAGAAAAGATAGCTGCTGACATTGACCCTAGTGCCTGTAACGCCCAACCTCGTAGGAGGAGAAGGAAGAGATAGTAAGTCTCGTACTTTGTTTCTTACAGACATGATTCTGTGTGTTGGAAGAGAGGCTGCTGTGTGTAGAGTATCCAGTTGAGCTCCTGTAAACTCCAGAATCTGCACTACATCCAGTTTGGATTTTGCAAGATTTATTGCGTTTCCCAAGGAGATCGAGATGAGAAGTAAATAATCTCTGGCCTGAATCAGTTGATGCCTGGTTGGGGCAGTAAGGAGCCAATTGCCTAAATATGGAAGCATGTGGAATCTCCTGAGTCTCAAGTGAGCTGCTACAACTGCTATGCATTTGGTGAACAAGAGGGGGGCTGTGGTGCATCCAAAGGGCAGTGCTCTGAACTGATAGTGATTGGCTCCCAGCCGGAAGGGCAGAAATCTCCTGGAGTGCCTGTTTACTTTTACATGATAGTATACATTCTGAAGATTGAGAGGGTGGCCTAATGGTTAAGGTGTTTGCCTTGCAAACTCAAGGTGCAGGGTTTGAGTCTCACAAGGGATAATTAGCTAGGCTTAAAATAGCTTGCAAGGGCAGTTAGCCTAGTACTAACCTATGAACCTATATAAGATCTACGGAGCATGTCCAGTCGTCCTTGCACAGAAGAGACAGAATGGGCTGGAGTGTAACCATTCGGAACTTGGACTTCTTTACATAAAGATTTAGATTGCTTAGATCCAGGATTGAACTTAGATCCTCTGTTTTCTTTGGCACCAAAAAGAAGTGTGAGTAAGTAGTGAATCCTATGTGTTTGGTTGACACCTTTCGGATGATGCTTTTTTGAAGCAGCTTTTGAACTTATTCAGCTGCAAACTCCTACTGACTGGGTGGAATGTTGGGGAGTTTCCTGTGTGGTCCTGGAGGTGGAATGGAAAAGGGAATGTAATAACCTCTGGATAGAATGTGTTGCATCCAGTTGTTTTTTGTGATACCTGCCCAGGCATCTGGGTGCAAAGAAAAACATCCCCCGACTGCCACCAGAGATGGACAGTCGGGCAGCCCTACAGGAGCACTGATAGGGCTTGCCAGGAAAGGAATCCCTAAAGCCCTGATTCTGCAGATCCCCTCTGCGTCTAGGGTGATGCTACCATTTAAACCTCCTCCTCCTCTGGCTCTAGAAGAGGAATCTCCCCATGAGTCCTGGAAAGATCCCTGAGATTTACGGAACGACATCTTCTTACAACCTTGCTGATTCCTACAGAAGGTACGCCAAGGGACAGAGAATTTGATTCCAATAGCAGACAGGGTCTTTCCCTCCTGCTTACTGCAGTTAAGCACATATTTCCCTGATGGCCCAAACAAAGAACCACCATTGAAGGTTGCATTAATGAAAGACGTCTTGAAGGACTGGAAGAGGAATCTCCCTATGAGTCCTGGAAAGATCCCGGAGATTTACAGAACCACATATTCTTACAACCTTGCTGATTCCTACATAAAGTACACCAAGGGATAAAGAATTTGATTCCAACAGCAGACAGGGTCTTTCCCTCCTGCTTACTCCAGTTAAGCATATCTTTCCCTGATGGCCCACACAAAGAAGAGCCATTAAAGGTTGCATTAATGAAAGACGTCTTTAAGGACTCTGCGAAATTGCAGAGCCTCATCCAGGCATGACACTGTATGGCTATACCTGAGCCGGCTGCTTGAGAAGTGCCTTCCACTGCATTGGAATATTAAGCCTCAGCAATGAGTTGGCTACAGAAGATAGAGTGGCCAATTATGGAGAAACTTGCTTAAAATTCTCCACCGACATGGACTCAGTGCTTCCCGAATCTGTCCATCGCTCTGGACTCGTTTGGTGAATGAACAGTGTAGCTCTGCTGCGCTAGCTCCTTTTTTGTAGCTGCTGCCACAACCATGGCATCTATTGCATCTCCTTTACTCTAGAACTGTCGGTCTGCAGGCAGAGATAGAAACTTATCAGGATGCTTAAGTACACATTCAGTAGTGTCTTGCGCTACTTCCAGGTCCAGTAGGAGACGAGACTGATAATCTCAACCACTGGGGGGGGGGGGTGTCACCTAAGATTTAGACGGGCAGCCCATGAAAGCCTCCAAGAACACAGACACCTCGGGAGAAGAATTTTGGGATGACCATCCACCACTTTGCCTCAGAATTTCCAAGATGTCCCCAAGGAAACATTGTCAGGTGGAGATTGGTGGGATCCTTCACCTTCCTCAAAGTCTGGCGCTCCGTAAGAGGCTCCACGGGGGAGTCTGTGTCTCCTTTTACATGTCCTCTTCAAGGGACATCCTCAGTGGGGTGGCCTAGGGAGGTGTCAGAAGAGGTGGGGAGTCCCTGTGTGGAGTGTGAGTGGAGACCTTCTGGAACTGGCTAACCCGAAAGAACAGAAAAGATGGACTCAGAACTCAAAGCATATGAGAGGTGAGGGGTAGGAGCCAAGAAATTAAAAGACGATTCTCTAGCCATAGAGAAAGCCCTTTTTAAAACCCAGAAGGCTGATAGACCCGGAGAAACCTACCCCCCCCCCCAGCAACTGAGGAACGAAAATCAAGGCCAGCCCTGGATCTGAACCACCCAGAGAGAACTGGGCCCGAGCTGTCTAGGGCCAAAGAACCCAGGTGAAGGAACAGATCTGAACAAATTGGATCTGAACCCTAGCCCTTGGACCTACCACCGACCTCTTGGATCTGAGACCCACTCTGATCCAAAGATAAATGACAGAACTGGTCAGGGTACCCGTCAGCTATGAAGGTAGGGGCTTCCTCGGATCTGACTATGTACCTCTCTGAGATCTAGGATTCTTGGGCTCCGAAACCAAAGGTCAGATCAGAGAAGGAGAGGAGTGTTTTCTAGCAGGAGAGCTCACAAATCTGGTAGGGTTTGGAGCTAGAATGACCCCCCCCATCTGAATTTGAGTTCTAAGAAAAACCTGCATCATTCTGTCCATATCAGAAGTGGAATAGCTCCTGGAAGACCTAGGCGAGGTCAAGGAGGGTGGTCTTGAAGGTTTAGTGGGTGTCGGAAAACCCTTTGATTGCAGAATGGGAGACACTGCCTGTACAATCAAATCCAGTGAATGACCTTTAGCTGTGGGACCAAAGGTCTTAGAATCCGAAGCACAGGCCAGCTGAATGGGAGAGCTAGTTGTGGGAGCCAAAGACATCAGATCTGAGGAAAGACTGTGATTAGAGTCTGGATGCACAGCAGTCGGAGCCAAGGATATCAGATCAGAGACTCTTCTATGTTTAGATGTTGGCTCTGAGGAAGGAAGAGACTTGTGATGTCTCTTTTTGGTTTTGAGACCACCTGTTTGGTGGGGGGTTGAGTCTCAGCAGGCAACAGTCCTTTATTTCTTCAATACATGAGAGCTCTGAGAGCCAGCTGATTTCTACAATTTTGGTCTGGGAAGACATGGCAGAAGCCATAGGTCCGGTGGCCTGTATAGCAGTCATAGGATCATAGGTGTGTAGTAGGCTAATGGCCCTGGAGCCTTCACAAGCCTAGCCCATAGATGTGCCCTGGCATCGTGCCGCCCAATGTTCATTCCCAGTGCCTCTATCACTGTAGTAATCCCTGGGGTGAACTTTCTATTACCCATCCACTCATCAAGATTTCTCTTGAAGAGGGACAGTGAGGTACTCTGCTTGACATGTAAGATATCACTGCCAAGTCTTTACTTCAATGGATTCACATCACCAAACCTAAAGAAAAAGTCAGTGTCATTGAGACTGCTCTTGGTTTCCCATTGCTTCTCTTATCAATGCTATGGCAGAATAAAACCAGGCGTGCTTCCAATTAGAATCAGCATACTACCAGACAGACCTAGTTCTCCTCTTGAAGCCCTCATGATGAGCCTGGAGCAGAGCACATTGGTACCCATGTCCTGATCCAGACTGAGGCAAAAAAAGTCACTGAATACAGAAGTCTTTACGTGGGATCAGTTTTCTTCAATCTAGGTACTTGTTCTTTTTAACAAAAGAAATACCACTGTCAGAATCACCATCAAACATTAGAAACTATTAGAAATACCCTACAAATAAGGAGAAAGGTTCCCATATTGGATACTTATCCTACCTCTTGGAAACAGGCAGGCAGCCATAACACAGATGGAACAAAGATATGAAGATATCAGATGATGTCCTTTTTATACCACCAACATCCTGACAGAGTGAGGAGGAGTCACCCAAAACCACTAGGAAAAGGATCAGCTTTGGAACTTGGGACAGACAAGTGCAAAGTACAACCAGGATATCCCACTGATTATGACTGCAACAGTGAACATTTAAAGTGAATGGAAAGCTGTAAGTCATTAAACAGCAGTTACAGCTAAAAGAATGATGAACGCTATGGGTTGTGCTGTGAAACAAGATACAGTTTAATCTGCACTGATCTACAAGATCTAAATTAAGTAATTTCAGCAGAAATGATCCTATTGTTTCCTGTTGAAGAAGTATTCTAAAGAAGATAATATGCTTTCTCAGCATCAGATGCAAACAAGGGTTTTTGCCAGATGAAGCAATCTCCAACTTGTGTACATTTAATACATCATTAGAAGGTACACATTTCTTAGGCTTCCATTTGGTATTTCATCAACACAAGAGGTATTCCAAAAACCTGTTGAACATGAAACAAAAGGCTTGGATGACATTATGAAAAAAATGATAATCAGACATGGCAAAAGCAAGAAAATACTGGCAAGACTTGCCTAATCAGACTAAGAACAATTTCAAATTAAATAGAAAGAAATGCAGAAAGAGTGCCAAGCCTGAAACACACAAATCTCATTCTAACACCAGAGTGTCTTACAGCTGATGCAGAAAAAGAGAGAACTGTGCTGATATCAAAGCCAGAAGATACACAGACATTATAGTGGTTTCTTGGAATGATGACATTATGCCTCTAATATAGGTGAGATAGCTAAACATATAAAAAGTAATGCACCACAATCTAGATTGCAAATTGAGCTATGAAATGGAACAGAGTTTTTAATAGTCACAGATGCACCAGCATTAAAATACTATGATGTGAATAAATCAGTTGTGCCACAAGTAAATGCCAGACTAGTGTAAGATCAGTAACCTTGCAACATAATAAAAATGCCTATGGGGCAACAGCATTTATAGATACTTAAAAGAGAAAGGCTAGTCTATAAAACAACTATTAGAATTACTGCACAGATAAATTTCATAAATATGGTTATAGTAAAAGTTAAGTGCGAAAAAATTAGAAGTTATGTACTTACCATAATGTTCCATCTGAGTAGGTGGATTCATTTGTCTGCAACCTGTGGGTATGGATCCGATATCGGATCCGAACCGGCATGGTTTATCCAGCTATGGATCCGAGCTCCTAGCTCCTAGCTCCTCCCCTCGCCCATAATGCCCTGCTCTCCCTACATGACCTCAGATCGAGTTTGCCCTGCACCAACTACCCTAACCAAAGGGTAACACACCCTATGCAGGAAACTGACAAGGCCAGGGGGATAGGAGGGTGGGATGGTTGCAGACAAATGAATCCACCTACTCAGATGGAACGTTATGGTAAGTACATAACTTCTAAATCTGAAGTAGGAGAATTCATTTGTCAGCAACCTGTGGGACAGAGTCCCCAGCTACCTGAATCTTGGGTGGCCATCATGGAAGGATATGCGGAGCACAAGGATGCTCTACCTCTAGAAGTGACATCCAGCTTGTAATGAGTAATAAAGGTATGAGATGAAGCCCAAGTGGCTGCTGAACAAATGTCATCCAGAGGAACCCTAGACTTAAAGGCCGCTTGAAGTAGAGACAGACCGGGTCGAATGAGCATGGACTCCCTCCGTGGGCCTCCCAGAGGCTTGGTACGCCAACAGAATACACTGAGAAATCCAGCGTGACAAAAGAAACTTTGGAAATTGGTTTACCCAGATTGAATTTGGCAAAAGAAATGAACAACTGGTCTGATTGCCTATGACCAGCTGTCCTATGAAGGTAAAACGAAGCTGCCTGTGAACATCCAAGGAATGCAGCTTGTTTTCTTTGTTTTGATACTTAGGGAAGAAAACAGGAGGTTGATGGACTGATTAATGTTAGCTTCAAAGCTACTTTAGGAAGAAAGGAGGGATTGATCCTTAGGTACACCCGTCCGGATGAAAAATCAAATAAGGCGGTTTCATGGACAGGGCCTGAAGCTCTGAAACTCTCTTAGCAGTAATGGCTACCAAAAAGCAGTCTTAAAGGACAAGTATTTAAGATCGACTGTGGTTCAAGGGGAGCGGTCAAGGCCTGAAGTACCAAGGAAAGATCCAATGGGGGAACCGTTTCTTTGACAGGGGGTCTGAGCAAAAAGGTGCCTTTTAGGAAGGTTTTGCATAACTTAGCCGACATAAGAGACCCTGAATCGTGTCCAACATGGTAATGAGATATGGCCGCCAGCTGAACTTTGACCGTGGAACTACTGGCGCCATCATTAAAGAGAGTAGTAAGGAAATCTAGAACCAAAGGAAGGGAACCGTGAAAGGATCTAGGTCTTGCCGCTCTGCCCAAATGGAGAAATGCTTCCATTTACTGCGGTAAATTTTTCTGGTAGAGGGCTTGTGGGCTGCTACCAAAATGGCCTTAACTGGGGACGAGATACCGGGAGTCCTGATTAGGAGTGGAACTGGAGCAGCCAAGCAGTCAACTTCAGGTTGTCCAGGTTCGGAGTTGGCAGGTTCGACGGGTGTGATATCAGATCCGGAATGGGATCTAGAATCCAAGGTGGATTCACTGAATGAGACCTTAGGTAAGGGAACCAGATGTGTCGAGGCCAGAATGGGGCAATGAGGATCATTCTGCACCCCAACCGAGAGGCTTTCTGAAGTACTTGTAGCATCAAAGGTAGAGGGGGGTATGCATAAAGAAGACCGGGAGGCCAAGCATGCACCAGAGCGTCTCGAGAATCCCTGGAGGGATTAGAGTGAAAAACTGTCGCACTTGGCGTTTAAAGAAGAAGCAAAGAGATTGCAACAGGAGTCCCCACTGTTACTTGAGAATTGAGAGACCACTCATACGGGGAAAGAATGGTGCGACTGAGCTTGTCTGCTAGGATGTTGGTCCGACCCGGAATATGTGTTGCGATGAGAAAGCAGTTGGTGGAGATCGCCCATTCCCACACTCTCATGGCTTCTCAACATAAAGAGTAAGACCTGGTTCCCCCCTGTTTGTTGATGTACCAGACCACCGACATGTCTGATTGAATCGCAATTGTTCCCAGGGGAAGGAGGGCCTGAAGTGCTCGCCAAGAGCACCGCCCTCATTTCCAGAACATTGATATGCAGGGAGGTCTCTGAATCGCTCCACGTGCCTTGGACCATCCGAATGCCCCCACCTGAGGCGGGAAGCGTCCGTGGTCACCGGGAGATCCTGTGGAGGTCCGGAGAATGGAGCCACCACAAGAGAGACCGCTTGCAAGCCTTGCTGATTGCAATGGGATGATACAGGGGGAGGGAGAGAAATGACCATTGCACCTGAAGTGTCCATTAAAGCACCCGCATGTTCAAGTGGGCGGAAGAAGAGTAATCGCTGCCGCCATAGACCCTAGCACCCTCAGGATCAATTCCACAGGTGTTGAGCTGGAGTGAAGGATGGCCCGCACCTGGAGTCGCAGATTCCGAACCCTGTCGGTTGTGAGAAAGGCTCTTAAATTTCTCGTGTCTAACCTGGCTCCTATAAATTCTATTGTTTGAGTAGGGACCAGGTTGGACTTTTCTATGTTTACCGTGATGCCTAGCTTGGGAGCTAGACGAAGGAAGGAGTCTCTTGCCAAAGAGAGTAGATGCCTTGTTGGGGCGGTGAGAAGCCAGTCGGAAAGACCTGAACCCCCTGAAGCCTCAGGTGGGCCGCAACCACTGCTAACACTTTGGTGAACACCCTGGGGGCTGTGGTGAGACCAAAGGGAAGGACCCTGAACTGGTAGTGACTGGCTCCCAGCTGGAAGTGAAGAAACCTCCTGGATCGTCTGTCCATCAGAATGTGGTAGTACGCGTCCTTGAGGTCCATCCAGTGATTCTCCCCTAGAAGGGGGAGGATGGACTGCAAAGTGACCATCTGGAACTTCTCTTTGGGAACTGACAGGTTCAACAGGGACAGGTCTAGAATGGGTCTTAGGTCCCCCGTCTTTTTTGGCACTAAAAAAAACCTGGAGTAGAACCCTGATCCGATCTGGTCTGGGGGGACGGGCTGGATGGCTCTTTTTCTCAGCAGATGGCCAATTTCTGCTGAAGCGGCCTCCCTCTGATCGGGTGGAACATCGGGGAGGATTTTTAACTTTGGGACATGAAGAAAGGGGATCTTGTAACCTCTGGATATAATCCAGAGTACCCAGTGGTCTGATGTAATGGACTCCCATGCCGCTAGGTGCTACTGCCTCCAGAGTGGAGCAGTCGAGCAACCCCTCAGGGTTGCTGCGTGGGCCGTTCAGAGAAAGGTTCCCTGGACCCAAAGTTCCTGGGAGCCCCTCTGCCCCTAGGGTGGCGTCCTCCCTGTCCTCCTCTGCCGTGGAAGGACTGGTTGTCCGGAGCGGGTTGGGAATGCTGCGACTTCCGGAACCACATCTTCTTCTGGCCCTTTTGGTTCCTAGAGTAGGACCTCTAGAGAAGCGGACTCCGATGGCAGACAGCGTCTTCCCATCCTTCTCGCTCTGAACCAAGGTATCGCGAACCGTCTTGCCAAAAAGGGCAGAACCGTCAAAGGGGGCGTTTGACGCCTTGAAGGGCTCCGTAAAATCGCAGTGGCGGAGCCAGGCCTGCCGTCTTGTGACTAGGCCTGCTCCCGCAGCTCTAGCGGCTCCCTCGGTAGCATGGGAAAGTAACCGCATAGAGGTGTTAGTCACAGAACGAAGAGTGGCCATACGGGTGGAGTGCATAAGTTTGTCCTCCTCCGATATGGACTCTGGGGGGGGATGCAGCGTATTCCTTGATAAGATCGTGCTGCATCCTAATGACATGTGCCAAATAGTTGAGCGCCCTCACTGAGAAGGTCGCTGAACTAAAGATTCGCTTCCCCAAACGGTCCATTATCCGAGACTCCTTGCTCGGGGGATGGACTGAGGGACTCTGCTGGGCGAGTTCCCCCTTATTGGCTGCTGCCGACAACATGGCATCTACCGGGGGTCCTTTGCTCCAGTGGGCTTGGTCAGCAGGGGGGCTAAGGATCCTGTCAGGCCTCTTAGGGATTGGCTCCACGGTGTCCGGGTCCTTCCACGCCCTGGTGGTAATAAGGTCCACCAGGGGGTCGGCAGGAGGGGACACCCAAGAGGTAGACGGGCCCGCTTCAAATGCCTCCGAGAACACTGACTCGTCCGAGGAAGACTTTGGGGCAGACAACCCACCTGTAATCCGTAACATTTCCATGATGTCTCCGAAGGACAAATCCTCAGGGGGTGATCTTGGGGAGCCTTCCCCTTCCTCCAAGTCAGTGTCTTCGGTCAAAGACTCGGGGGAGTCTATGTGTCTCCTCTTACACGAATGCTTGTGAGGTGCTTCCTCGGGGGGGCTGTCCGATGAGCCCTCACCAGCAATGTCCAGAACCACAGGAACTGCTTGGGGCAGTGAAGCGGGCTGTCCCAGTGGCCGGGTGATGTAAGCCTGGCCCAGAGCAGATGGAGTGCGGGACGGAGCCGAAGCAAGGGCCGGGGGTCCGGATGCCCTCAACAGAGCCCTCTCCACTACATCAAAAGCCGAGGGGGAGCCAGCCTCGACAATAGGATCCGAAAGTCGGCTCCCCTCAGATCCGATGAGCAGATCCCTCGGATCCGAGGACCAGTGTGCTCCGACAAGGGCGGCACCGAAGGCACACTGAGTCTCTCTGATCCGCTCAGGCCAAGGCTAGGTCGGATCCGACAGACTCGAGGGCAGGGTCGGATCCGCAGTACTGTCGGCGCCGACCTACCCGCTCGAGGCTGCCCGGCTGGTCAGAGAAGGAGCAATAGGCTTAGCTCCCCAGAGGGGAGGCAGGAGCACTCCCATCTGCATCTGGGCCTGGATGAACCTTTGCATCATCCGGTCCAGATCAGCATCGGAGAGGCTGTAAGTAGACCTCAGGCTACCGAGGTAGGCCTTGAGTGCCGCCTTGATAGCCTCGAAGGAGGTCGGGTCTCCTCATCCTCAGGCTCTGGTGAAAAGCACGGGACTGGAGCCGAGGAGGGAGAGCCAGCAGCCAGAGAGGCGGAGGAGAAGCGTCTCGGCCCGCCGCTTGTGGTGCTTCTCTCTCGGTCCTTTTCCTGGCTTCCTCTCCTCCGACCCTTTGGCGGGAGTTTGAATCCCGGGTGGTGGAGGGGAGCAGGCAAGGCAGGGACTGCCAAGCAGTGACCACCAGGGGGTGGGGGCCGAGTCTGGGGGCAAGAGTCCTGCCAAGACCAGCTTCGACCTCCGCTCCTTCAATGCCCTGGGGTTGAACCCTGCACAGATTGAACACCCTGAAGTAAGGTGTTCAACCCCAAGGCATCGAACGCACTGAGTGTGGCCATCAGCAGGGGAAAGCTTATGGCCACACTAAACAGCCTTTGGGGCCTCAGACATCACTATTTTTTTTTTTTTTTAAAAAAATAGTAACAATAAAATAAACTAAAACACTCACACAAAGGCCCCAAAAAAAACACACACACACACACACACACACACACACACACACACCAACTATGAACCAGCGAGGGGAGGGTAAAAACTATATTAAATTAACCCAAAAAAGATATAAACAGAAGGGAAACCTATAACTTTCACACAACTTAAAAGTTTTAAAAGTTTTAAAGCCCTTTAATAAGAATACTAAGACTTAGCTTTTGGAGCTCTGACGACCCAGCCTTTACCATGCGCGGCAAACTAGATCTGAGGTCATGTAGGGAGAGCAGGGCATTATGGGTGAGGGGAGGAGCTAGGAGCTCGGATCCATAGCTGGATAAACCATGCCAGTTCGGATCAGATATCGGATCCATACCCACAGGTTGCTGACAAATTAATTCTCCTACTTCAGATCACAAGTTCTTACACAGCATATTCAGAAAGTCTTTGCACAAAGAATATCCAAGACTGCAGTGGATGCTGCTTAATTTACAGAAATATGAACTTTAGATGAAATACAGATCATGTGAGGAACTATATAAAGCACATATTCAGTGCACAGCATATTTACAGAGTGCATAAAGAACTGCTGGAACAATAGATAGAGATTCTTCAGGTGTCACCACAGTTTCCAGTGACAGAAAAGGCTACAACATGTGCAAAGCAGTACTGGCAGTGACTCAAAAATCCAGTTACTAAAATAATTTAAAATGAAAGGCTGACCAGACTAAAAGCAAAAGCAATCCATAAGGAAAGAAATTCAGTCTTATTTTCTTTCAAGGAAGTTGTGTCCACAGCTTAATGTTCAAAGTTGATAAAATAAATTCTAATTAATGGAGGAAACAAATGCTTATGAGGAAGAATGAAACCCATCTGGTAGTAGTAAAAGGCAAGGAAACAAAACACATAACATATTGGCCAGTAATGTCAACTCAGACTGAACATATCTTTCAGACTTTTGTCACCTGCAATGCATACAACAAAAATCCAAAGGAGGTAATATATCCAGTACCAGATCATCCATGGGGCTCAGTGAGCAAATTTCTTTGAGTTCAAAGAAGCTCTCTCTCTCTCTCTTTTGTGTAGATTATCATTCCAAGTTTCCTGAAATAACCACAGTGATAGACACAAGTGCATTAAAGTATATATTTTCAACACTGAGAATACCTGATAATGTCATATCTGACAACAGTTCATAATACAAAAGTCAGCAATTCAATGTTGTATGTGATAGGGACTTGACAACATCCAGTCCAGATTATCAGCAGTCAAATGGACAAGCAGAGAGAACTATATAGTGAAACTCGTATTAGAAAGAAATATAAAGATTGTCATTTTTCAGTTGTGGAATACAAGAAAACACCACTGCAGGGACTTATCTTTAATAAGCTCATAGGTCAATGAATCAAAATAACTAGTGCAGTCCAGATTCAGATTTGTTGTATCCAGGACTGTACGTAAGCTTCTGAGCTGCCCCCCCCCGAAGCTTTCTGTGTTGGAGGAAAGCCTTCTAGCTTATCAGTGGGAGTTGTAAGCACTACGTAACCTATCTACCACATAAGGAGTGGTTCTGGCCCAGAAATTGTAGTTATTGGCCGTTTGGGCAGTTTTTCCATCTCTCTCAACTTTCTGATTTAAAAGCCCGCATTTGCACTCGTTTCCCCCCTTTCCTGTAACTAGTTTAGTCCAGGTACAAATTCTTAGTTTTAACACTTGAATTTGCTTATTCGTGATCAGCACTTGTTCAGAACTTGTAAGCACTAAATAACCTACTAATTACTACAGCACTCAACCTTCCTCATTACCTAGAGGAAAACAGTTTTGGTACTTACTTTCCTCACTTGCTTAGAGAAAAACAACTCTTGCACTCACTTTCCTCACTTATCTAGAGGAAAATTGTTTTTTATTCAGGCATGTCCAAGGGTCAGTTCCCAGTGTTCTCTCCTGTCTATCTGATGAATCTGAGCATCTTGGGGCAATGTAGAAATTGCCTCGTACACAGACAACCCTCTCCTCATATCACCCAACACTACAATCTGTGAGAGATGCACTTATCTAGCCAAACTGGAGGTAAAGCTCTCTCCAATCAAGACTGAACTTGAAAGTCAAGAGGAGAAGGTAAACACTTGCACCCCACCACACTCATCACATAGTCTCATTAAATCTACACCACCAAAATCCACACAAAGAAATACAAAAACATTCGCGGATGCTCTCAATAATAATCTGCTCAAGCAACAGAGACCTCCAAAGCAGAAGTGCAAGCAACCTCCACCCCCCAACACAACCCAAATGACACACAGCCCACAGACTCAGTGTGCCACTCAACCACAGCCAATAAGGCAAAACAATGTACCCAACACACTAGTCATAGGTGACTCTATAGTCAGGCAAACTGATGTCCCACTCACCAGGCTAAACATGGAGAAGGTTGCTGTCAGCTATCTGTCGGGTGCCAGGATCTGCCACATAACCCATGCACTCAGGTCACTCAACAACAAGTACAAATATGACTCTGTCATTGTCCATGTTGGTGTGAACGACATGAGACATACCTCCCTGGACTACATGAAAAGAGACATGGAAGAGCTCTCCGATCTTGCAGCCCAGGCAGGTATGACCCTAGCCCTGAGTAGCATTCTGCCATCACCCAGAAGGAAGCCGCAGTACAAGGACAAAATGATTGACTTCAACAATTGGCTAAGCTTCTGGTGCCATTCTAAAGGGATCCAGCATCTGTCTGCCTGGGATGACATGGTCGACAGACCACAATGCTTTGCCAGAGATGACCTGCACCTGTCACCGCTGGGATTCCGGATACTGGCTAAGGGTCTTGCCGCCCCTATAGGCCTTTTTTAGGCAAGGTTCAAATGACAAATTCACCACCATAACAGGAATAGGCAAGCAAAAACTGAAGGTGATGCTACTCAATGCTAGAAGTCTAAATCTCAAAATGCACTCACTCGAGGCACTCCTTAAAATGGAGAACATCGATATCTGTGCAGTGACTGAGACCTCGTTCACGGATCCAGAGAGCACCCCTGCACTACCAGGCTATAACTCATACCACACATTTTGGCCATGTAACCTGGACCAGAACACCAAAGGCGGAGGTGTGTCCATATTCATTAAGGATATCCACACCTCCAGGCTAGTTGCTCAGCATAATGCAGCCGAGGTTATCCAAGTGCAACTAACTCTGGGCAAAACTGCAATCCAAATTGTAGCTTGCTACAGATCACCCACCATGCCCCAGGATTCCTATTCCTCTTTTCCTGATGTACTGGAAAATATTAGGGTTCAACCAAACACCCTAATAATGGGCAATTTCAACTACTCCACCATTAACTGGGAAAACTACTCATGTACCAACTCCTTCGCTCAATGCTTTCTGGAATTCATAAACTCCAATGCCCTGGATCAGTTTATCCACACCCCCACCAGGGGCAACAATATCCTAGATCTAGTCATTACCAACATGAGTGACCGGTGTTCCACACCTGAAGTCAACGCCTCATTGGTCCGATCCGACCATAAGCTAATTACCCTAGATATCCACATCCTGCCCCCACCCCCCATTAAGGAAACCATGGTAAAAAATTTCTCCAAAGCCAACTTCATGCTTCTTAAGACAGAAGTGGTGAACTTCATGACACCCATGCAGATGGACAATACAGTTACGACTACTGAATCCTACACAATTGCACTTTATAAGCACTTACATGAGTGCATGGATCGTGCTATCCCAAACAGAACCAAGACGCTATCCTCCAAAAAAGGAAGCCAATCTGGTGGTCCCCTGCCATAAACAAACTGTACAACAGAAGGAAGAAACTGTTGCAAAAGAGAGTAAAATCCCATGAGTGGAGGAGCTCCCTGGTCAGCCTCAGTAAGAAGCTGAGATCCCTGATAAAATCCCCCAAAGCTAGTTATGAAAACAAAATCGCCACTGATTCTAAAGACAATCACAAAGCATTCTATAGCTATGTCAAGAATCTCAATGGCAACACTCAGATCTGCTCTGAGTTACAGCACAATGGCACTAAATATGCAGACCCAACTTATATTGCCAACATCCTGGCAGATAGGTTCAGTGCTAATTTTACCCCCCCCCTCTCACTCCCTAAAGAGCCCATCTCTATACTGGAAGAATGCAAAGTTCCTGTAATCATGGTTGCACAGGTAAAAACCACACTCTCCAAAGCCAAGAACACAGCATCCATGGGACCAGACAACATCCCAGGCTGCGTTCTACACAAACTACGGAACGAACTGGCACCCCACCTAAGTACCATGTTCAATCATAGCCTCACCTCAGGCTTTGTGCCTGCTGAATGGCGCACAGTGATGATTATCCCACTCCACAAGGGGGGAGCCACCACAGACCCCAGAACTACCGCCCCATTAGCCTGACGAGCCTGGTCTGCAAGGTCATGGAATGTATCATCATGGAACTTATAAACAAAGACATTGGTAATCTCCAAACTCTGGACCCCATCCAGTTCGGGTTTGTAAAAGGCAGATCATGTCTCCTAAACCTGATAGACTTCTTTGAAGCAGTCACCAAAGCCGTAGACAAGGGTAAGGTGGTTCACACAGCCTATCTAGATCTTGCCAAGGCTTTCAACACCATCCCCCACTCTGGAATTATAGATAAACTCACTAAACTAGGTATAAATCCCTATGTTACAAGATGGGTTGCCAACTGACTCACTGACAGAACCCACACTGTGAAAGTAGCAGACTCCAAATCCGACTTTAGACCAGTGACAAGTGGAGTACCACAGGGTTCAGTCCTGGGTCCTCTCCTGTTTGGTATCTACTTGTCTGAAGTACAGGCTAACACAGAAGGTCTTTGGCTAACGAAGTTTGCAGATGACTGCAAACTAGGAGCCATAATCGAAACTCCTAATGATGTGGACATCCTACAAAAGGGCCTCACTGGGACAGATGCCTGGTGTCAAAGCCATGGCCTCAAGCTCAATGCCAAAAAGTGCACTGTCATCCCCTTTGGTAAAAACTCTGTACCCATGAACTACAACATAGGCGGTAGTATACTTAACACCAAAAGTGTGATAAGAGACCTTGGGACACAGGTGGTCAGTAGTCTCTCCTTTGATAATCACATCGCCGCAGTAGTCAGGAAATCCTTCTACGTGGCACACCTCATCACAAAAGGTTTCTCATCCAGAAAAAGAGAGGTCATTGTTCCCCTCTAGTCATCACTCATTAGACCCATTATAAAGTACAATGCCCCTTTTGGTATGTACCTCACAAGACATCTACAACAACTGGAAAGGCCGTAGAAATACCTCATAAAGAGGATTACCAGTCTCAAACAAATGCCCTACGCAGACCATCTCAAAATACTCCAGCTTAACTACACTGCATATCGCCTACTCAGAGGTGATCTCTGCCTAACATTCAAAGTTATGTCAAACCCAGAGCTGTTGGACATGCTCCACTTAAATAAATCCCAATCCCTCCAAGCTACACGCTCTAGGGACCTAAACCTTGTCACCACAATAAACAGAACATGCCGGAGGGATAGATTCCTGTCCCAGAGACTTCCCATACTCTGGAATAAACTACCTATCTATATCAAACAAAGCTCCTCATTAGCACTCTTCAAGAAAAATCTTGATGATTGGATGGGAAATAGGAAATTCACCCCGGGGATCACCTCTGTGGCTCTGCTCGACAGTGGCACAGGAAAATAATTTTCTTGGGTGGCAAAAGCCAGGGTACGTTTTTGGCTGGGCTTGTATAGGCCCCAGGGCCGATAGCCTAGTACCTACCTATGAACCTAAAAGTTGAAACGTAAATTATCCACGTCAGGTACATTACTGATGCATGAAAATAAATACACAGTGAGGGGAAATAATGGAAAGAAATAAGTAAAACACTGGCAAATCTACAAGTTGAAACAAAGTAAACAAAATGTATGGGAAGGTCTATAGTCTGAAGCAGTAGTAGTTGTAAAGCAACTGAAACTATGCTGTTTGTGGAGAAAATGGAAAACTATATAGAAGAAAATGCAGACAAGTGTTTAAGACAAATATGTCAAAGTTCACGGAAGAACAGTACCCAAATGCATCACAATTAGTCCTGTTGAAAGAAATTGAGTAACAGCTTTACTAGTTGCAAAAAAATATATTCCTGAAGTCATACCTCCATGAGGCTGTAGCTTAGCAACACCTGTCACAGAGAAATAATAGCAACCCCAGGATTCAGAACTAACGCACCGTATTATAAGAAAACACAATGACAGCCAATGCCTGGGTGGGGCCAATTCAGAGACCTATTCAGTGAAACTGCTCTACTCAGGGAAAATAGCAAAGCATCACATGCAAGTCTAATATGCAAATAAGCAGCAGTACAGAAATAGGAGCAAGTGTGAGAAATTGGGATAAAAATGAGTGCAGAGATGCATAAATGTATGAAAAAAGTGTGATAACCCAACAAGAGAAAAACTGCTTAGTGCTTATAAGAGGGCTCATTCTACATACCATAAGCACGCACCTAAGGGCGCTATTATGAAGCTCAAAGCAGAGTACAAAATTAAAATAGCTACTTAAACCAAAAACAACTACAAATCTTTCTTTAATAATGTCAGAAGTTAAGAACTGACATCTAGCAATGTTCAGAGCTAGTCCACAAATGACAACGCACTATACCAAAGGAAATAACTAACAGCTAAATTTGTCTCATAATGCACAGATTGTGAGAATAAATAACCCTACCATTTGTCAGACTAGATTTCCATTCCCATAGAATGGAACACCTGAGAGAAAAAACTGCCAAGTTTGAGAGTCTACAGCTCATGTATCATTGATTGGCATGCACCGAGTTTTACAAATCTTCTTCCTACTGATGTACTACACATTTTCTGAAAGAAGCTTGCAAAAGTGTTGGTACTCTTTCAATAAAAGTATCTGATTTGGAAGTTTTCTCCAGGAGTCTGTTGCTGACAGGATGACAGACGTGCAAGTATACAACTAGACTAACTACATAAAGCAATAGTAACAGAAAGTACTGGGTCACATCAGAGGCTTGGAAGGTCATTGTTAAGAAACTGAGAACATTTGTAAAACTCAGTGCATGAGCTCTAGACTCAAACTTGGCAGTTTTCTTCAGGTGTTCGATTTCTAAGCGAATGGGAGTCTAGTCCGACAGTAAATGGGTACGGCTATTTATTCTCACAATCCATGAATTGTGGGACAGATTTAGCTTTCAAAAGGAATCAAGATGTTTGCCCCTGTGAGGGCAGACAAGAGTAAAAAATAAATAAAATTAGGAATGAGTACTTATTTTGCAGCAGGCAGCTTTGGGAGGTGCAGTAAATCATGGCAAGATAAAAAATATATATATTTTTTCATCATTTGCTGGTAGTAGTCCTTTAAAGCCCACCAACTCACTGCACTCCCAGAAAGCATTTACCTCTTTATCCCCACCACACCTATCACATTTGCTGTCTACCTGAGGAACAATTCTCTGGAGTCTACTTGGGGTATAAAAATATCTATGTAAACATTTCCAAACAAAAATTCTAAATCTTTGATTTTGTTGCATATTTGGGAGACAAATGCACATCCTCCAACTGTTTCTTTGTGAATTACTTATGCAATTTCTCTTCCCAATCCTTTCTAACTTCCTCTGACTCTTACATAGTTATCATGCAATATTTTATATGCTCTGCTAATTATTCCTTTTTTAATGGTAGCTTCTGTTCTAGGTTCTACTAAAAACTCTACCAGTGCTGGTATTTCTTTTAGGACACCCCTATTTTTTTTCTCTTTGCCTATACTCTGATATCAATCCTTGTTAAGGAAGGCAATCTCTACCCCGCAGTCCAAATAAATTCTTGGCATCTTCCCATTCTATCATCTTTCCCTCTCTAGTTATCTGTTCCCAACACCTTGGTTCCTTTGCCAGTTTTCTCCAATAAATTCCAGCCCCCTACTGCCTATTGTCTATATCCCTAATTGCACCCACCCCTATCGGCAGAATCTCCTTTCTCCATTCTTGTGTTGGGTAGTCCTTAGGATACTTTCTGCTACTTTATGGATACAATATTCTGCATGATTATTTCTACTCTTCTTAAAGACCTACATCCAAAATCCTAGTCTCTCCTTGTTTCTTGAGCTTCTCCCCTGTTTCATCATCATCCCTTTTCTCTTTAAACTACAGTTTTCTGCTTGTAATATATAATAAGAGCCTTAACTGTGTAGCTCTGAACTACCTCTTCAAATCAGGTAACCCCAATCCACTCTGTTCTACTGGCAGAAATCAGCTTATCACACTTGACTCTTGCAGGCTTTCCCCTCCTAAAGTCCTTCAGCTCTTTACTGTTATCCCAACTTCTCATCTGGTTGATAAACATATGCCTGACCTGCGTACAAGACTAATGGGACTAAACATTTTAACTGCTTGTATCTTACTATCCATCTAACAAAGCTTCCATTTTCTCTGTTTTTGTTTTATCTTTTGTTTATTCTCTTCCCACATATCTTTAGCTGTCGCACTAGAATACTTTTTAATCCATATTCTTAAATATTTCATTTTGTCACGTCCCCATAAATATGGGTATTCCTGAGCCAGTTCACATGTAGGTACATAATATTGTCTTTGTTTTAGCTTCATTAATGTTGTATCTTGAAAAACTGTCACAAAATGTTCCACAACACTGTAATGTATCTTTTTGGTTTTGTCAGGTATAAGACAATATCTGCAAACAGAGACCGCTTTTCTTGACTACAATACCAATTCTATCCTTGAATTTCTGAGTCCCTTATTTACATTGCCTATGGTTCTAAATATAATGCAAATAACGAAGAGGAAAGAGGACACCCTTGCCTGGTTCCTCTGCTCAAGCAGAAATTATCAGAGAGGATCCCACCCACTTCAATTTTTGCCTCCAATCCCTCATATATCCTCCTACTCAACCTTATAATTTTTTTCAGAAATGCAAATGCTTCCACTGCCCAGCTCATAAAGCCAAGGCTTACTCCATCAAATGCTTTCTCTGCATCAAGACCCACCAACAACAATGGTATTTTCTTACATTTTGCTTCCCTCTGGATCATCAATGTTCTGTTAATGTTGTCAAATGTTTGCCTTCCCTGTACAAAACCACGCTGATCCATGTCTATCAATTATGGCATTACTTTTGCCATTCTTTTAGCCAATATAGATACAAGTACTTTATAATCATGGTTTAATATTGAAATGGGCCTGTATGAAGCTGGATCTGATGGATCTTTACCCTCTTTAGGTAATAGAGCTACCACCGCTTTCTTCCAGGATGTTGGTACTTCTCTTAAAATACTGTTAAATAAAGCCTTCCAGATCTTTATCAGTTTTTTCCCTCCTAGTTTCCAAACTTCCACAGGACTGCCATCTATTCCAAGGGCCGTTCCTCTAGATTGGTTATAGGTCACAACTTTTATCTCATCTCCTCCTATCCTAACCACCAGTAATTCAGCCTCATCTACCTCTAACCTTGACATATTTAATTCTTCCATAAACATTTCCATTTGTATCTTTTCCTGATTTCTATATTTCTCTGCTTTATACAGACTTTCATAGAATTTTTGAAATATTTCTAATATCTCTACAGGATCTCATTACCTTCCTTGTTGCAGGCTCCCTAAGCTTGGCGACAGCCATTTCTACTTTCTGTTGCCTGAGTCACTGTGCTAAAAGTTTTTGTGCTTTAGTGTTATTATCAGAAACAGATGCTTAACAGCGATCCTGAAACTTGCGCATATTACCGAGGTAATCCCTTATGTTTCTGCTTAGTATTCTGCAGTTGACCCTCTTCTTGTTCTGTGAGATTCCCCCTATTCTGCAATTTGTCAGTCCCTCTAAATAATTCTTGTTACTTCTTAACCATAGCTCCCTTTATTTTATTTCCACCCTATTTTAAACTCCACCATAATTTTATCCCACTCAGGTATATTTTTATTTATTTATTTTATTTCAGTTTGATTACCGGGGAAGTCCACTGAGCCAAGAAGAACCCATTTTCAGTGGAGGCCCGGGGAGAAAAGCTCCAAGGCAGTACAACAACAATACAATGTTTAAGAAGAATACAAAGATCCACACAGCAAGAAAACATAGTAAGACACTGCAAATGCAAATTTACAATAGAATGTACACACAGTAAGAACATTGTAAATGCATATTTACAATAGAATGTACACACAGTAAGAACATTGAAAATGCAAATTTACAACAGAATATACATGCAGCAAGAATTTGCGAAGGATACATCAAATGCTAAAGAAAAAACAGCAAAAATAAAAATTAATCGATTTTTTTTTTTTTGCTAACTTTTCAATATTTTCATCCATACAGTGAAGTTAGAGCCTGCTAAAATCATAGCTAGAGTTTGGGTGCATAAAGGTGCAGGAGTATAGGGGCTTAGTCTAGAGGAACTTTGGGATTATGTAGGGTGAAAGCAAGAACATTTCCATTTTGAGGATAGGTGTAAGAAAAGTTGGGTTTTAAAGTAGTCTGAGTTAGGTATGGTTCTAAGAGAAGGAGGGAGAGAGTTCCATTTCCTACCTAGAGAGAAGGAAAGTAGTTGTTGACCAGCAGAATGTTTAGGTCTGGGGATGGAGATTAGATTTTGGTGTTCAGATCTTAAAGATCGGTTGGGAATGTAAGGGGGGAGGATGTTGGATAGAGCAGGGCATTTTTCTGGGCAGAATATTAATTTACGAGTGGTTGTTAGTTGAAGATAGTCAAGGTGGTTTGGGAGTTCTAGCCAGTTTAAAAATTGAAGGGAGAGGCAGTGGTGGGTTGTTTTTGGATTTGGTGGCGAATTTAGAGATTTTATTATAGCAAGCTTCAACTTTAGAGGAGAGGGAGGCAGACAGATTAATTAGGACAGGGGCTCCATAAAGTAGAGAGGGTAGGAGGAAGCAGGTAGCTAAGGTTTGCCTGGAGGATTTGGAAATAAATAGATTATTCCTGCAGAGCATGCCTAGTTTTTGGTGGGTTTTTTTGTTTTGTTGAATGTGGAGGTCAAATTTAAGGCGTTCGTCTATGGTTATGCCAAGGAGTTTGGCGTAGGGGACCACTTCTATAGGAGTGTTAGATTGGCTGAGGATGTTGAAAGAGTTTTTGCCAAGGAAGAAGTCTTGGAAGGGAGGAAAATTAGTATTTTGGATTTATTGGAGTTGAGGGAGAGATGGTTTTGGTGCATCCAGTTTTCTGTAGTGGAAAAAGTTGTTTGAGTTTTAGAGAGAAGTTCAGATAGGTTGGGGGCGGCACAGACTAAGGTAGAGTCATCAGCGTATTGGATGCTGTAGTGTCAGGGAGAGCAGTGTAAAGGTTGTTTATGAAGATGTTGAAAAGTATGGGACCGAGAATGGATCCCTGAGGAACGCCGGTAGGAGTAGGTAAGAAGGAGGAGGTACAGTTCTTCCATCTGACAGCCTGGGATCTGTCAGAGAGGTAGCTGGAGAACCAGGAAAGAGTATTAGTGGAAAGATTAAGGTTGGAGAAGTGGCAGAGTAGGTGTGAATGGGAGATGGTATCAAAGGTTTTAGAATGGTCTAGCAGAACAGTGGATACTAGAAGTACAGAATCTCGGGCTTGATTAACTGTTTCTAAGAAGGAAAGTAGGGCAGTTATGGTGCTGTGGCCTGGACGGAAACCATATTGGGTGGGTGTAAGTAGCTGATTCTCTGTTAAGTAGGGTAAGAGTTGGCAGTGGACACATTTCTCAAGAAGTTTGGATATAGGAGAGAGTAGGGCTATCGGGCGGAAGTTAGAAATGGAGTTGTTTTTACCTCCTTTATGAAGTGGTAGAATGTAGGCAGAATGCCAGAGTTTGGGAATGTATGACTCTTGTAAGGATCTGTTAATCAGGATTCTAATTGGAAGAGCTATTCCTTCGGCTGCGTATTTGAGGAAGGAGGGGGGAATGTTGTCAGGGGCATTGGAACAAGGTTTTAGTTTGGTTAAGAGTTTTTTATGAATGTTGTGGAAACTGGTCTGAGTTGAAACTTAGGGTGACAGTCATTAGGAGAGTTTAAGAAGTTGGAAGGGTTGTTGTTAGGGAATGTTTTGGTTAGTCTGGCTATAGAGTCAGTAAAGAAAGTGTTGAAGAGTGAGCTTAGTTCATTGTCAGTTAAAGTAGGGTCAGGGCAGGGGTTATTTTGTGACCCAGGATGGAGAAGAGAGTTAACAGATTTCCAGAATTGTTTGAGGTTGTTAAGATTAGTAGACTGAAGTTTATTGTAGTATTTTTTTTGTCCCTGATGATTAGTTTTTTTACTTGGTTGCGGAGTTGGGTATATTGGAGCAAGGCAGAAAGCTGTTTAATTTTCTGATAAAGCTTCCAAGATTTGTCTCTGAGCTGCATGGTTTGTTTAGTCTCTTTGGTCAGCCAAGGAGCAGAATTGGCTTTGATTCGTTTATTTCTAAGGGGGGCTAGAGAGTTAAGAGTATTTAGGAAGATGGAGTTGAAATGTTCTATGGCATTGTCGAGGGAGAGTGTGTACCTATGCTCAGAAGTAATTTCTATCCTCTCGAATAGCTCCTGAATATCTTCACTACTCATTCCTTAAATTCCTCTCTTTTCAACAGATAGGTGGGAAAGCACCAGTGTCTTATTTTTATTTTATTACCTTATTATTCCTTTTTAAATGATGAGAAAACACAGTTACTATATACTGATGAAGGGTGTAGACACGAAAGCTTTATAATAAAGTGTTTGGTGTGTTAAGTGTTCGTGGTTGCTCGATATATCTTGGAGCAGTATCACCAGTGTTGATTTTATTTAACTCCAAAATTCTCCTAGCTGAAGTGATAGCTATTAAAATAATTGTCTTCTAGGTTAAAAACTTCAGATCACAGGATGATGCAGGTTCAAAAGGGGGAAGAATCATACAGGATAACACAAAATTCAGGTCCCATGGTGCTACAGGTGGTTTAATGGGTGGTCTTAATAAAAGGGTACCCCTCAGGAAAGCTTTGCAAAATCTATGGGACATCACGTTAAGCCCGATTCACCTCTATAGAAGTTTGAGATCGTTGCTAATTGAACACTAATAGTAGCTGCAGCCGCACCCTCATGAAATAGTCAGTATGGAAGGTATAGGGGCAGAGAAAGGGTCAATATGATTATTCAAGGCCTAAGAGGAAAATCTCTTCCATTTACTGATATAAAATTTTCTCATTGAAGCCTTACGAGATGAAATCAAGATATGTTTCACTGAAAGGGAAAGGTCAGGTGGCCTGGCTATGTTTGGAATCGGAGCTGCCAGGCTGTCAACTTGAGGGTTTGAAGAGATGGATGGAACATTCCAGATGCATGAGTCAGAAGGTCTGGAACTGGGCCCAGAATCCAAGGCTCCTCCTGGAGATGAGGCCAAAGGAAGGGGAACCAGACTTGATGAGGCCAGTAAGGGGCAACAAGTATCAAGGTCCTTCCCAAATCTCTGGCTTTCTGAAGAACTTTGGGTATCAACAAGAAGGGAGGGAAGGCGTAAAGGAGACCCAAGGGCCAATCATGTACAATGCATCCCTTGGTGATTCCCCCGGAGGGGGGATTATGGCAAGATAGCTGTTGCATTTGGCGTTCATTGACGTGGCAAAAAGTTCACAGCAAGGCTGGTCCCATTTGCAGAAAATCATTTCCGCTATCTCTTGTTTTAGGGACCACTCGTAAGACATCAGAATCACCCTGCTGAGTTTGTCCTCTATCATGCTGGATTTCCCTGGGATGTGCATTGCTATCAGAAAGTGTTGGGAAGAGGTCACCCAATGCCATACTCTCAGGGCCTCCCGACAAAGTGGGTAAGATCTGGTTCCTCCTTGTTTGTTTATATAACACACGACCGACACGTTGTCTGTTTGTACTGCAATAATTCCTAATGGAAGAGAGTCTTGGAATGCTTGCAACGCTAAAAGCACCACTGTCATCTCTAGGGTACTGATGTGAAAGTGGGCCTTGTGACCTTGCCAAGTGCCTTGGACTGTCCATCCCTGATAATGCCCCCCATCTGGGAAGCGACTGTGGTCACTGTGGCTAAAGGCTGTAAAAGAAGAAAAAAAGTGACCTAAAGTCACATGAGGGGAGTGAAGCCACCAACAAAGGTCATTCCTGCAAGATTCTGTTATTATTTGGTGGGTAGTTCCTGCATGGACCACTGAGTGAACAGCAGCCACTGTAGAATCTTCATGTGGAGCCACGCCAATGAAATCAAGTTTATTTCTGATGCCATGGTCCCTAATACTTTCAGGACTGCTTCCTATTGAAAAGTAGGTTTATGACCTGATGCCGATGGACTTGCACCCTTTCTGGGAGAAGCTGCAGTTTAAGGCTGTTTAATTTTCTGATAAAGCTTCCAAGATTTGTCTCTGAGCTGCATGGTTTGTTTAGTCTCTTTGGTCAGCCAAGGAGCAGAATTGGCTTTGATTCGTTTATTTCTAAGGGGGGCTAGAGAGTTAAGAGTATTTAGGAAGATGGAGTTGAAATGTTCTATGGCATTGTCGAGGGAGAGTGTGTACCTATGCTCAGAAGTAATTTCTATCCCCTCGAATAGCTCCTGAATATCTTCACTACTCATTCCTTAAATTCCTCTCTTTTCAACAGGTGGGAAAGCACCAGTGTCTTATTTTTATTTTATTACCCTGTGTTTTTATTTTAGTTATTATTGGCATGATGAGTTACTGGGTACGTATCAAGACCTTCAATTAAATGCACATGTTACTGTGAAATGTAAATTCTGTCTACCCTAGCCCAGTTTATATATCTGGGGGAATAACAAGCAAATTCACTCTGAAAAAGAAGTTATGTACTCACCATAACATTCCATGTATGCTGTCCATCTCACCTTCATTCTGTACTGGTTGGGTTCAGAACCGATCCTCGGTTCCGACTCGGCCTTATACAAAAGCTCAAGGTCTTCAACTATGTCGTGGCTGATGCCCTATCCCATGATGCTCTATGAAACTCCCCAGATCTTGTTTGCTGGTATAATAATAGAAGCATATAAATAAACTTACTACTTTAAGAGAGATGAAGAGGGTCAGAGAACCTTAGTTACTAAATGAATCTGCTTGGTTTTCCAGGAGCTAAAGGCTGGGGGAAGGAGAGTGGGATATAAGAATGAAGGTGATCTGGACAACACACATGGAACGTTATGGTGAGTACATAACTTCTTTAAGTGATGTTGCCCTATCTTTGCCCCGTCTCGCCTTCATTCTGTACTGGTTGAGACAGCGTCCCTAGTACCATCCTTCCTGGGTGGCTCATGGGAGACTATTCTTCAGAACAGTGGACTCAAAAGAGGCCCTGTCCCTGGAGGCCAAATCAACTTTGTAATAAGTAATAAAGGTATGAGGCCTTGCCCATGTTGCTGCAGCACAAATGGTATCAATTGTCAGTTTAGCCCGAAAAGTGGAAGAGGTAGCTATAACTCTGGTAGAATGACCTCTTACTTTGTCCAGAAGTTGTTTGTTCTGCAATTTGTAGATGAATGCAATACAATCTGATAGCCATCTGGAAAGAGTGACCTTAGTAAGTGAAGCACCTTTCATGCAGTCTGAGAAGGACACAAAAAAAAAAGGTCAGTCTTTCTAAAGTCCTTCGTTCTATGCAAGTAGTCTATGTACATCTAGTCGATGTAGCATATATTCTGCCTTATTGCCATAGTTGGGAAAAAAACTGGCAGTTCTATGAATTGGTTTAAGTTAGATTCGGAACATACTTTACATAGAAAGGACGGGCTTGTTTGTAGAGACACACTGTCTTTGTGGAACAGCATAAAGGGGGGTTTGATGGACAATGCTTGTAACTCCAAAACTCTGAACACTTAACACACCAAACACTATTATAAAGCTTTCGGGTCTACAACCCTTCATCAGTATATAGTAACTGTGTTTTCTCATCATTTAAAAAGGAGATACAATTAAGTCACAAGCTCCAGCCAGCCTATTACACCGAACAATAATTAAGTCTTAAAGAGAAAATTAAGAATAAAATTTCACTATCTAAAATACACTAAAAACTTTTAAGGAAATCTAAAACGTATTAAACTATACAAGGTAAAACACTTACATAATTACTATAAACAAACATAGATACACACACACACACACATATATATATATATATATATATATATATACACACACACACACACACATATATATATATATATATATATATATATACACACATATATATATATATATATATACATATATATATATACACACATACATACACGTATTTTTTACAAAAAGTTATAATCCATCATAAAAACGGTAACTATACATTTGCGGAATTAAAATGATATTTTCTCTCTCCGCTTTTTCATTAAAACTGGCTTTAGACTAACAGCATTATTCAAACCTGGACTCACATCAGCCTGAAGCCTAATAATCCATTCAAATTCTTTCAATTCTAGCATATTATTCACATCACCCTTTCTTATACCCATCTCAACTGTACTTATAACCCTAAATTTAAATCTATGTTTTTCATCCTCATCAATAATGTGTTTACTTAATGCATTTGTTAATATCTTCCTTCTTATATCGGACTTATGTTCTACAATCCTCTCCCTTAACCTTCTAGTGGTTTTGCCCACATAGAATGATGTACGTTATGCATGTAGCAAAATAAACTACCTGTGTTACATTACAAGTTGTTAGGGTTTCCAGGGTGAAAAGTTCTCCACTCGTTGGATGTATAAATGTACTGTCACCATCATATAAATCATTGCAACAAGTAAAGTTATAGCATTTTCTTATCCCAATCCCCTTCTGTGTGTATTTATTTTTTACTTTAAAATCTTTATAACAAAGCTTTTGTTTCAAAGTTTCCGAGTTCCTGTAGGCATAGCTCAGTCTGTCACCTACTATGGATCTTATCTCAGGCATAGCCATTAAGATGGGCCAATTTTTCTCTATTACACCTCGTACACTACCCGTGTTAAGATTATACGTAGTGAGGTATCTTACTACTTTATTGTCCCCATGTGCTGATGTATTTTATTCTTAATTTTTTCTTTATGACTTAATTATTGTTCGGTGTGATAGGCTGGCTGGAGCTTGTGACTTAATTGTATCTCCTTTTTAAATGATGAGAAAACACAGTTACTATATACTGATGAAGGGTGTAGACACGAAAGCTTTATAATAAAGTGTTTGGTGTGTTAAGTGTTCGTGGTTGCTCGATATATCTTGGAGCAGTATCACCAGTGTTGATTTTATTTAACTCCAAAATTCTCCTAGCTGAAGTGATAGCTATTAAAATAATTGTCTTCCAGGTTAAAAACTTCAGATCACAGGATGATGCAGGTTCAAAAGGGGGAAGAATCATACGGGATAACACAAAATTCAGGTCCCATGGTGCTACAGGTGGTTTAATGGGCGGCCTTAATAAAATGGTACCCCTCAGGAAAGCTTTGCAAAATCTATGGGACATCATGTTAAGCCCGATTCACCTCTATAGAAGTTTGAGATCGTTGCTAATTGAACACTAATAGTAGCTGCAGCCGCACCCTCATGAAATCGTTTTGTCAAGAACTCCAGTATGGAAGGTATAGGGGCAGAGAAAGGGTCAATATGATTATTCAAGGCCCAAGAGGAAAATCTCTTCCATTTGCTGATATAAAATTTTCTCATTGAAGCCTTACGAGATGAAATCAAGATATGTTTCACTGAAAGGGAAAGGTCAGGTAGCCTGGCTATGTTTGGAATCGGAGCTGCCAGGCTGTCAACTTGAGGGTTTGAAAAGATGGATGGAACATTCCAGACGCATGAGTGAGAAGGTCTGGAACTGGGCCCAGAATCCAAGGCTCCTCCTGGAGATGAGGCCAAAGGAAGGGGAACCAGACTTGATGAGGCCAGTAAGGGGCAACAAGTATCAAGGTCCTTCCCAAATCTCTGGCTTTCTGAAGAACTTTGGGTATCAACAAGAAGGGAGGGAAGGCGTAGAGGAGCCCCAAGGGCCAATCGTGTACAAATGCATCCCTTGGTGATTCCCCCGGAGGGGGGATTATGGCAAGATAGCTGTTGCATTTGGCGTTCATTGACGTGGCAAAAAGTTCACAGCAAGGCTGGTCCCATTTGCGGAAAATCATTTCCGCCATCTCTTGTTTTAGGGACCACTCGTAAGACATCAGAATCACCCTGCTGAGTTTGTCCTCTATCATGCTGGATTTCCCTGGGATGTGCATTGCTATCAGAAAGTGTTGGGAGGAGGTCACCCACTGCCATACTCTCAGGGCCTCCCGACAAAGTGGGTAAGATCTGGTTCCTCCTTGTTTGTTTATATACCACACGACCGACATGTTGTCTGTTTGTACTGCAATAATTCCTAATGGAAGAGAGTCTTGGAATGCTTGCAACGCTAAAAGCACCACTGTCATCTCTAGGGTACTGATGTGAAAGTGGGCCTTGTGACCTTGCCAAGTGCCTTGGACTGTCCATCCCTGATAATGCCCCCCATCTGGGAAGCGACTGTGGTCACTGTGGCTAAAGGCTGTAGAAGAAGAAAAAAAGTGACCTAAAGTCACATGAGGGGAGTGAAGCCACCAACGAAGGTCATTCCTGCAAGATTCTGTTATTATTTGGTGGGTAGTTCCTGCATGGACCACTGAGTGAACAGCAGCCACTGTAGAATCTTCATGTGGAGCCACGCCAATGGAATCAAGTTTATTTCTGCTGCCATGGTCCCTAATACTTTCAGGACTGCTTCCTATTGAAAAGTAGGTTTATGACCTGATGCCGATGGACTTGCACCCTTTCTGGGAGAAGCTTTACCATCTCTTTTTAGTATCCAAGTCTACTCCTATAAAAATGCTACGTTGAGATGGTAATAAGGCAGATTTTTCATAAATTATTGTGATCCCTAAATGAGAGCAGAGCTTTAATGTGGTGTGGTGGCGGTTAGGAGCTAGTCATCTAGGTATGGAAACACTCTGAATCCTAAGCATCTCAGGTGAGCTGTGACTACTGCCACACATTTGGTTAACACTCTGGGGGCTGTAGTGAGACCAAAGGGCAGAGCTGAAACTGGTAGTGACTGGATCCCAGACAAAAGCGCCAATGACTCCTGTCCATTTTTTATGTGGTAGTACGCATCCTGGAGGTTTATAGAGCACATCCAATCATCTTGTCCTAGAAAGGGGAGTACTGACTGCAGTGTTACCATCCATAACTTTGCCTTTTTTATTGATTTGTTTAATTTTCTGAGATCCAGGATGGGTCTTCAGTCCCCTGTTTTCTTTGGAACTAAAAAAACCTTGAGTAAGTTCCGGATCCTATTTAGTCTGCGAGGACTGCTTGGATGGCTCTTTTGTCTAGCAACTTTTGTATTTCTAGAGTTGCTTGTTCCCTTTGACTGGGTGACATGTCCAGGTTGTTTTTAAGCTTGGGACGGGTGAATGGAAAGGGTATGGAGTAACCTCTGGATACGATGCTTTGTACCCATTTGTCTTTTATTTTTAGCCAGGCTTTCTGGGTACAAAGATGAGCGACCCTCAACTTCCTCTAGACAGACGGGCCTTTCAGGAGTGCTGGAAGGGCTTGCCAAGGAAGAATTCCTGTTGCCCTGATTTTGCAAACCTCCTCTGCCGCGTGGCCAGCATCTTCCATTACTGTTTCCCCCTCTGCCCCTGGGGGAAGAATCACCACATGTGCTCTGAAAAACTCTCTGGGATTTTCAAAACCACTTTTTTCCTCCCTTTTGACCTTTTGGATAAGGTCTAGAAGGTAGGGGAAAATGGACTCCTATGGCAGAGAGAATTTTTGCTTCTTGTTCACACCTGGTTAGTGCAGCTTTGACTTTAGGCCCGAACAAGGATGAGTCATCGAAAGGGGCATTAACAAAGGAAGATTTAAAGGGCTCCGCAAAGTCACACAAACGCATCCAGGAATGCCTCTCTAGGGAAATTTCTGAACCCGCTGACCTACTCCCTCCATCAGTTGCATAAGAAATGAGTCTCATGGAGGAGTTTACCACTGAATTCAAGGTGGAGAGCTGGGAAGAAACTTTTTCTGTTACCCCCTCAGCTACTGAACCGTTGAGAGTATCTCCTATAGATCCTCCAGGAGATCTCTCTGTAATCTGGTAAAATGGGTGAGATAATTCAGGGACCTGAGCACAAAGGTCGCTGAAGAAAAGGTGCGCTTTCCATATCTGTCCATCGTACAAGACTCTCTGTTCGGAGGATGGACAGAAGAGGACGTCTCTGACCGTTCCTTTTTGGTGGCCGCCACCACCACCACCATACCATCTACTGGGACACCTTTTGTAAGAAAGTTTTTATCGGTGGGGGATGTAATGATTTTATTTGGCCTCCTAGGGACAGGTCCACTGAGTCTGGAGAATCCCACGCCTTTCAACAAACTAGGTCTAACAGTTCATCGAAAGGCTGAGACACCCAAGTGGTGGAAGGGCAAGACCTAAAAGCCTTCAGGTAGACAGACTCCTCCTCAGAAGGGTTGATGGGCTTCCAGCCATCTCTCTGCTTAAGTAGTTCTAGGATGTCTGCAAAGGAGTCATCCTCAGAGGGTGACAATGGGGATCCTTCTGACTCATCAAGATCTGTGTCAGATGTGATTGGCTCCTCCAGGGAGTCCAAATGCCTCCTCGTACATAGCCTCTTACGAGGGACCTCATCAGAGGGGTATTCTGGAGAGGTTTCGGAAGAGAGGGGTTCACCCGATTGGGCATTCTGAGGCCTAGGGTCTCCATGTCTCTGTGGATGCAGTGGTGCCGAGACAGACACCGGTGTCTTGGAGGAGGAATGACTAGACCTGAGAGTGGAGCTGCCTGTGGGGACAGTAATCTCATCACCTCGAAGTCCCCCCACCCCCTGATCAGCGGAAGCTCCCACCTCCAAAGAATCGGAAGGCATCCCCGGGACCAAGGGGGTTGGCTCCAAAGCCGATGTAGGAGCTGAGCTCACCCGTGCCAAAGTCCCCAGAGGCAAGTTCAGATCTGACAAATGTCAGATCTGACTGTCCTCCCTGGACCCGACTGGAGAGCATTGTCTCCTAGATTTCTCGAGTTCAGACAAAACAGAGGATGTCGGAGCAGTAGTCGGGGCCAAAGATCCTGGAATAGGTCTTGGCTTCGAAGGTTCCACTATGATCAGCTCCATACATTCCAGCTTTAAAGTCCTGAGTCAGATCGGAAGAGGAATCGATGGTGGCAGGGCAGGTTTAGTTTGTTCCAAAACCCCCTGAGTTGGCTCTGACAAAAGTTTGGCAAGCACCATTGCTCTCAAATATCTCCGCACCACATGATCCACATAGTCATCTGAAAGGATCCTGGAGGATTGAGTGGAGGAAGCAGGAGATCTGGGAGCTTGTAGGATTGGAGATCTCAACATTGGAGAAACAGGTTCCAGTTCTGGCGACTGGCTCTGAACTTGAAACACCAACAGTTCTGACACTGAAGGAGCTGAGGTGGAAGGATTCTCTGGCCTGACAGGCTTTGGGTCCGATGAGGAAATTTTGGGGAATATTTTTAGTTGGCTCAGACTGAGCCTCCGATGAAGCAGATCTTTTACCTGACCACTCAGATTTTGAAGAAGGGGGACATTTCTTAAACCCAGAGGGTTTAGCATCTTTGGGCTGTTTTGACATCTTAACAGCAAAAACAAGTTAGCACTACAACTACTATATATAAGACTAAACACATTAAGGGAAATGCCCTCTAATTTAAATGGGCTAAGCAGCCCTCCATCTTAAATGAGCTAGCTTAATTAAGAGAAAATCAACTAAAATAAAACAGCTCTTTAACAAACAAGCTTAACAAGAATTATCTAAACACACACACCAAGGGTAAAAGCCCTCTAATTTAAATGGGCTAAACATCCCTCTAAGTTAATCTAGCTAGTTTAATTAAATATAGAATAATTAAATTTAAACAGCTAACAACAAGCTTGTCAAAAATTATTTTAAACGGGATAGGATAGGAAAAGGCCTTGAGATAAACAATGGCCAACAATCAAATAACAAGGAAGTGAGCACAGCAAAACTGCTTAAAGGTTAACTAATTTACTAATTAACCACTAATCCCAAAAGGAGAAAAAAATAGCAATTTTAACAAGGACAAAACAACTGGAAAGAATTCACTTAGCCAGAGCCAGTGTGAAGCACCCAATCTTGTTTAGCGGCAAACAAGATCTGAGGAGTTTCCTACAGCATTATGGGATAGGGTATCAGCCACGAGCTAGTTGAAGACCTCAAGCTTTTGTACAAGGCCAAGTCAGAACCGAGGATCGGTTCTGAACCCAACTAGTACAGAATGAAGCCGAGACAGGACATTATCCTCTCTACTATTACTGAATTCACATCTTCCATGCCAAATATTCTCATAATTTTCTTCAAAAATCTGCCATCCTTTGTTATACTTTCCCTTCTGGACCCCTCAGATGCATTTTCACTGCTGCAAATTAAATTCCAGCCCCTACCTATAAGTAATATTCTTTGCTGAAAACTGATTATTTCTCCCAGAATTTTCTTAAGCTCTATTATAGCAGTTTTAGGTGGAATATAAATACATGCCAGTGTAATCCTCCTCCCTTGCCAGCAGCCTCTTAGCACTACAAATCTGACATCATCTTTTTTATCCTAGTCTATCACTATTGGAATTTGCAATTAATATTAGTACCCCTCTTTTCCTTTGTCCAAGATATTCCGCTGAATAACCATCCTGAAAACCTTTTTTTATCAAATTCATATATACAGTTCTTTCCAAGTATGTCTCCTGTACCACTTGCTATTTGCACTTTATATTTTTTAATATAGTCCACTATTCTTTCTTTTTTGTATATCTCTGAGACCACTGACATTTAAAGCAATTATAGAAAACATCACTGTATTAAAAATTATTACTCCCACCTTTTATGTACAACACATTTTTGTTAAATGTCCAGTTCCACCTTTTGTGTTACATGCACATACTGTTTGGCTGGTTGAACTTTTATATAGTTGCTGCTCGTCATATCCATTTGAGCCTATGTCACATCTTCCAAAACATGTTGTTTTATTGAAAGCCCTCAAGGGAAAAAAAAAACAAAAAACAAACCTCCAGTACCTCCTAAAACCTATTAATTTAATACAAACACACAAAACTATGTACCTCTTCAAATATTAAAGTTTTACCCTTCTAACAGGGACAAATATCCAAAACTGACACCACACTCATAGACTTGAGTTAACCTGAAAGGTTATCCATACTAAGACACATAGTGCGGTCTGTGTTTCTACTAAGTGCTAACTGGTTTTGTCTTACCTTTATAGCTCTCCTGGCTGGGAAAACCCTGAATGTTTTCACAGAACATTTTCTTCTAGCCAGTTTCTATTTTCTTTTTTTTTCCCAGCCAATCACTCTCCACCAGACTGTAACCAATTTCTCTTTATCAGATTGTCTTGGTGGAGACATGAGAACTATACAGCCAATTTCTCTATCAGATTGTCTCGATGCAGACATGAATAACAGACCACCAATTTCTTATCAGATTGTTTCCATGGAGACATGCAGGCCAGATACACAACTGTGACTAAGCATACATTCATTTGCTAGAAAAAAAGCCTTACAATATTCAATACTCTTTCATTTGCTTTTTCTTAAAACTTGTTACTAAACCAATCTAAGATCCTTAATCCAGTCATTCCCCATGTAAGAATGAGAAAAACACATTTTTCTTTTGTCATGCTCTTTTAACCACATTTTTTTTAAAGATTGCATTGCCTACATTTCTTAAAACTGAACAAGAAGAAAGAGAGAAGGAAGAAAAAAAGTGAAAAAACTGAGGAAACTACTTTACAGCATGCAAAGAAAATAGTACTAGTTTTGTGGTGTATGGTTAAGAAAAAAAAGTTTTCTTTACTTATAATTAACTTTCTCCCCTCTCTAAAGCATTTTTCTGAACATTAATGACATGAAGTAGGGTATAGTTTAGAGTCTCCACAAGTCCAACAAATTCTGAAAAAGTCCAATATTTCCATATTTTCTTGTTCTATCATATTTCACAAACAGAACTGCATTATAATCCTAATCCCACACTGAGTTACTGGTTTTATTAATGTTCATCTCCATCTCCCATATTCTGCCTCTGCTTCATTTCCAATGTACTCTCGATTCTTCTAGTCAACTCTCAAGCTCCCTTCCTTCTCTCCATTTTCTACTAAAATAGTGGAAAAGGTTTCAAAGTTACTATTTTTATTACTATATTATTATTATATTACTGTTTTTATTATGAAAACAACAAGAAGCAGACTACTCTCTTCTGTTACACAGCTCACTTTTGTTGGACAAACTTTTGTATTTCCTCCTTAGCATGTACTTCATCAAAAATTGATTTTGTCCCTCCAGGGAAGAATACATTGAAGACAGCTGGGTACAGCAGTTTGAATCTGACACCTGCGTCTCGACATTCGCTGAAAAGCAAAACAAATTCACTCCTCTTCTGCTTGGTGAACAATGAGTAATCATTCTCCACAAACACTCTGCTGTCTCCCACTTTTAGTATTTGTCTTGCCACAATTTTGTCAGAATCAACTCCTCCTGCTGGTAGGACTGCATCTTTACTATTAAAGATCTAGGTTGCTTTTTAATAGCCAGATTTGGAGCATACACACAATGTGCCCTTTCAACTAACAACTTCTGCTGTAGAATACCAGTCCAGTTGCTTACCTGTGCTTTCATACAATTAATGCAGTCTGTTCCTTCCAGCTTCTCTGGTATTACTGAAAATCTCAGGTTTTCCCTACGTGCTCTGTCCTCTAATTCTATTGTTTTTTTAAACATCGCTTCCTGAGCAGTCTCATATTCAGCCAGCCTTTTCTTCAAATAAACCTCTGGTTTTTGCAGCTTTATCACATCATCTGAATATCTGTTTAAAGCTTCTTCCATTTTTTCCAGATTTTTGTTGTTTGTCTCAATATACTCCCATCAGTGTTTTGTTTATTTTAATCAGATCTGTGTGCAATTGTCTTATATCTTCTGTAGGTTACTGGAAGTCATTTCTGGAAGTTGCACTGCTTTTTGCTGAACAGCTGCAGAACTTTCCCCAGTCAGTGTTTCTTCCTCATTTTTTGTAGCTGATTTTTTTCCAGGTGCTCTATATTTCTTTTTTCATTGCATCCAGGCAATGCACTCTACTAGCCAGTTACTGAAATTTACCCATAAACACAAAAGTCTACTGGCCTTCTCTGTTGAGTTTCTGTTTTCACACTGGGAGAGCTAGAGTTAAGTTGTTGGTTAATGTGTAGCCATCTTGGAAGATCACTACTATAGATCTTTAGTCTCATTAGCCTCGTATGGAAAAGGATGGAGTGTATTGTCTCAGATCTCATTAACCTGGACATTAAAAATATCTTAACCCTGGATCTTCATCAATTTTGCTTTGTCAAAGGAAGGCCGTGTCTCTAACTTCATAAATTTTGTTGAAAAAGTAAATGAAGCAATGGATACTGATTATGAAATGCATACACCATACCTAGACCTGGTCAAGATTCTTGATACTATTCCACATTAAGTAATTACTGAAAAACTTCTAAACTTGAATATAAATCATATATTGTCCTGGATAGCTAACTGGTTGATTGAAAGAACTGGTGTGGTTAAGTCCTGAGTCTCACTTCTGAAAGCAAAAAAGGTATCAGTGGTGTACCACATGGCACAGTTTTGGGCCCTCCCCTATTTGGAAAAATTAAGGCATAGATGGGACACCTTAATGGTTAGGGACAACACCTGGGTGCAACAACCCTGTGTTTCTAAAGGTTAGCCAAACAGTCCACTTATGCTGTGCTGATGGTGTCATAACAAGACTGAAACATCCATGTCCACAGCTAGTGGGGCTTGGCTTTATTAGCCTGAATTTGTCCATTAATCAACTTAAAATAACTAAGTCATGGGCATTCAGAACCGCCATATAGTTGAAACACCTGTGTCCTCAAGGGACATTTGCATATATCCCATAATCCTCTTTTACAAGAAGTTTCAAGGCATCTGGTACAAACTCTAGCTTAGCTAAGTTTTTCTTGTTTTTTCTAGTTGTTGGATTGGCTGTGTGTCCTTTTTACTCTTTTATTCAATTTCACTAAAATATAATTTTATTATGTTCAACTGTGAATATTACAAACAAACAAAATCAGGGGTGTCCATGGGGCCGCTTGTGCCCCCACATATGCCAATATCGTACTTTCCAAATGGGAAGAACAGTTCATCACTAATTGTAAGTTCAAGGAACAATGGATTTTATACCATAGGTTCCTGGACGATATTGTCATATTTTGGATTGGGAGTGATGAAAGTTTTATGGAATTTTTTGAGTATATTAATCACACTACCAAGTTTTTGAAGTTCACCTATACTATCAGCACAGAATCTTTAAAATACCTTGACGTAGAAATATATAAAAGAAATGGAAAATTCGATAGTAAGGTATATAGGAAGGAGACCTACGTCAATTCATACCTACATTACAATAGTGCTCACCCCATACATAGCAAGAAGAACATTGTCAAAGGACAATTTGTTAGGGGTTCTCGAATGACATCAAATGACTCTGATTTTCAGGTGGAATGTAATTTATTACACAATATATTTAAAGAACGAGGTTACCCAGAGGAGTTTATTAACAAACTTAGAGAGGAGGTAGAAAAGGGAAGACCGGGCAGATTTGAACCCTTAATAGGTAAGGGGAATCAAAATAAAACTGGATCAGGGTGTTATAGAGAAATAGACAAAAAGAAAAATGATCAAGATGGCTACAGGAGAAGTCTAGTTTTGGATTACAATAGTTCGAACACAAAATTATATGACTTTTTTAAAAAAGAATGGAAAAGATTTAGTATCCTAACGGACATAGAGGAGATACCCAGAATGGAACCTGGGATAGTATTCAAAAATCCACCAAACATAGGTAAAATTTTGGAAAGGGGAAATAACAAGGTTAGGGACAACAGTACAAGAAGATGTGGGACTTATAAATGTGGAAGATGCCCACAATGCCCGTACATTACTAACAAGGCAGAAATATATATAGACAGTCGAAAGAGAAGGGTTACAAGTAGGACCTACTATAATTGTGATAGTAGGGGAGTTGTTTACATAGCAATATGTCAGATATGTCAGTCATTCTACGTTGGAAAGACAGAGAGATGTCTGAAACGTAGAATTCTGAACACAATTATGATATTTCAAGGGCTAAAAATACTAATGCACTTTACAAACATAGTAATGTATGTCCCGAGGCCAAATATGAATTTTTTGTATTGGATCAGGTCAAACCTGACAAAAGGGGAGGCCTTTGGGAGGAAATCTTGGAGAACAAGGAATTATGGTGGCAGGTGCATTTGGACTCTAACACCAGTCCAGGAATTAATGAATACCTGACCATAACACCCCTACTTAAATTAAGAGCTAACAAAATATAAAGAAGTTCAGAGTATGGACACTAGAGGGCATTAACACAGGATGAATATCCAAGCTCCATTCATTAGAAACACAAGTGAAGAATATAAAGTAACAATGGTTTTTAACATTTATTTATTTATTTATTTATATTTAATACATTTAAATAAATATCTATTTATTACAACTTATGGATAGAAGCCAGTTTTTAATAGTAGTACATATTTATATATATATTTTTATTTCATGGCACTAAGCACTTTATCATGAAAAGAATTAATATTAATGATTTTTAGGTAGGGATTGGTGTGTTTGACTGAGTTTAATTGATTTATCGACCAATGGAATTGTTCATCAATTAATTGTTTTAGCATTTAAATGTGTGTATTAAATTTATATCTTTGTCTGATGAAGTCTTCAGTGACGAAAACGCAGGAATTGTGTTGTATGTAAGAGCGTTTATGGTCTGGCATCTTGGCAACTAGGTGCAGCGTGGATAATTCTCATAATTTTCTTCAAAAATCTGCCGCCCTTTGTTATACTTTCCCTTCTGGACCCCCCAGATGCATTTTCACTGCTGCAAATTAAATTCCAGCCCCTATCTATAAGTAATATTCTTTGCTGAAAACTGATTATTTATCCCAGAATTTTCTTAAGCTCTATTATAGCAGTTTTAGGTGGAATATAAATACATGCCAGTGTAATCCTCCTCCCTTGCCAGCAGCCTCTTAGCACTACAAATCTGACATCATTTTTTTTATCCTAGTCTATCACTATTGGAATTTGCAATTAATATTAGTACCCCTCTTTTCCTTTGTCCAAGATATTCTGCTGAATAACCATCCTGAAAACCTTTCTTTATCAAATTCATATATACAGTTCTTTCCAAGTATGTCTCCTGTACCACTTGCTATTTGCACTTTATATTTTTTAATATAGTCCACTATTCTTTCTTTTTTGTATATCTCTGAGACCACTGACATTTAAAGCAATTATAGAAAACATCACTGTATTAAAAAATATTACTCCCACCTTTTATGTACAACACATTTTTGTTAAATGTCCAGTTCCACCTTTTGTGTTACATCACATACTGTTTGGCTGGTTGAACTTTTATATAGTTGCTGCTTGTCATATCCATTTGAGCCTATGTCACATCTTCCAAAACATGTTGTTTTATTGAAAGCCCTCAAGGGAAAAAACAAAAACAAAAAACAAACCTCCAGTACCTCCTAAAACCTATTAATTTAATACAAACACACAAAACTATGTACCTCTTCAAGTATTAAAGTTTTACCCTTCTAACAGGGACAGATGTCCAAAACTGACACCACACTCATAGACTTGAGTTAACCTGAAAGGTTATCCATACTAAGACACATAGTGCGGTCTGTGTTTCTACTAAGTGCTAACTGGTTTTGTCTTACCTTTATAGCTCTCCTGGCTGGGAAAACCCTGAATGTTTTCACAGAACATTTTCTTCTAGCCAGTTTCTATTTTCTTTTTTCTTTTTCCCAGGCAATCACTCTCCACCAGACTGTAACCAATTTCTCTTTATCAGATTGTCTTTGTGGAGACATGAAAACTACACAGCCAATTTCTCTATCAGATTGCCTTGATGCACACATGAATAACAGACCACCAATTTCTTATCAGATTGTTTCCATGGAGACATGCAGGCCAGATACAGAACTGCAACTAAGCATACATTCATTTGCTAGAAAAAAAAGCCTCATAATATTCAATATTCTTTTTCATTTACCTGATTTCTCTTAAAACTTGTTACTAAACCAATCTAAGATCCTTAATCCAGTCATTCCCCATGTAAGAGTGAGAAAAACACATTATTTTTCTTTTGTCATGCTCTTTTAACCACGTTTTATTTAAAGATTGCATTGCCTACATTTCTTAAAACTGAACAAGAAGAAAGAGAGAAGGAAGAAAAAAGTGAAAAAACTGAGGAAACTACTTTACAGCATGCAAAGAAAATAGTACTAGTTTTGTGGTGTATGGGTAAGAAAAAAAGTTTTCTTTACTTATAATTAACTTTCTCCCCTCGCTAAAGCATTTTTCTGAACATTAATGACATGAAGTAGGGTATACTTTAGAGTCTCCACAAGTCCAACAAATTCTGAAAAAGTCCAATATTTCCATATTTTCTTGTTCTATCATATTTCACAAACAGAACTGCATTATAATCCTAATCCCACACTGAGTTACTGGTTTTATTAATGCTCATCTCCATCTCCCATATTCTGCCTCTGCTTCATTTCCAATGTACTCTCAATTCTTCTAGTCAACTCTCAAGCTCCCTTCCTTCTCTCCATTTTCTACTAAAATAGTGGAAAAGGTTTCAAAGTTACTATTTTTATTACTATATTATTATTATATTACTGTTTTTATTATGAAAACAACAAGAAGCAGACTACTCTCTTCTGTTACACAGCTCACTTTTTGTTGGACAAACTTTTGTATTTCCTCCTTAGCATGTACTTCTTCAAAAATTGATTTTGTCCCTCCAGGGAAGAATACATTGAAGACAGCTGGATACAGCAGTTTGAATCTGACACCTGCGTCTCGACATTCGCTGAAAAGCAAAACAAATTCACTCCTCTTCTGCTTGGTGAACAATGAGTAATCATTCTCCACAAACACTCTGCTGTCTCCCACTTTTAGTATTTGTCTTGCCACAATTTTGTCAGAATCAACTCCTCCTGCTGGTAGGACTGCATCTTTACTATTAAAGATCTAGGTTGATTTTTAATAGCCAGATTTGGAGCACACACACAATGTGCCCTTTCAACTAACAACTTCTGCTGTAGAATACCAGTCCAGTTGCTTACCTGTGCTTTCATAAAATTAATGCAGTCTGTTCCTTCCAGCTTCTCTGGTATTACTGAAAATCTCAGGTTTTCCCTATGTGCTCTGTCCTCTAATTCTATTTTTTTTTAAACATCGCTTCCTGAGCAGTTTCATATTCAGCCAGCCTTTTCTTCAAATAAACCTCTGTTTTTTGCAGCTTTATCACATCATCTGAATATTTGGTTAAAGCTTCTTCCATTTTTTTCCAGATTTTTGTTGTTTGTCTCAATATACTCCCATCAGTGTTTTGTTTATTTTAATCAGGTCTGTGTGCAGTTGTCTTATATCTTCTGTAGGTTACTGGAAGTCATGTCTGGAAGCTGCACTGCTTTTTGCTGAACAGCTGCAGAACTTTCCCCAGTCAGTGTTTCTTCCTCATTTTTTGTAGCTGATTTTTTTCCAGGTGCTCTATATTTCTTTTTTCATTGCATCCAGGCAATGCACTCTACTAGCCAGTTACTGAAATTTACCCATAAACACAAAAGTCTACTGGCCTTCTCTGTTGAGTTTCTGTTTTCACACTGGGAGAGCTAGAGTTAAGTTGTTGGTTAATGTGTAGCCATCTTGGAAGATCACTACTATAGATCTTTAGTCTCATTAGCCTCGTATGGAAAAGGATGGAGTGTATTGTCTCAGATCTCATTAACCTGGACATTAAAAATATCTTAACCCTGGATCTTTATCAATTTTGCTTTGTCAAAGGAAGGCTGTGTCTCTAACTTCATAAATTTTGTTGAAAAAGTAAATGAAGCAATGGACAGTGATTATGAAATGCATACACCATACCTAGACCTGGTCAAGATTCTTGATACTATTCCACATTAAGTAATTACTGAAAAACTTCTAAACTTGAATATAAATCCTTATATTGTCCTGTGGATAGCTAACTGGTTGATTGAAAGAACTGGTGTGGTTAAAGTCGCAGGTCTCACTTCTGAAAGCAAAAAAGGTATCAGTGGTGTACCACATGGCACAGTTTTGGGCCCTCCCCTATTTGGAAAAATTAAGGCATAGATGGGACACCTTAATGGTTAGGGACAACACCTGGGTGCAACAACCCTGTGTTTCTAAAGGTTAGCCAAACAGTCCACTTATGCTGTGCTGATGGTGTCATAACAAGACTGAAATATCCATGTCCACAGCTAGTGGGGCTTGGCTTTATTGGCCTGAATTTGTCCATTAATCAACTTAAAAATAACTAAGTCATGGGCATTCAGAACCGCCATATAGTTGAAACACCTGGTGTCCTCAAGGGAGCATTTGCATATATCCCATAATCCTCTTTTACAAGAAGTTTCAAGGCATCACAGTACAAACTCTAGCTTGGCTAAGTTTTTCTTGTTTTTTTCTAGTTGTTGGATTGGCTGTGTGTCCTTTTTACTCTTTTATTCAATTTCACTATTGGAAAAAATATATTCTGAAAAATTGATGTTTAACAAAATACATAACCATAAACCAAGATAAATATGGTCATTTTAAAATAAATTATATAACATCTTATGTTTAAAAATAACTAAATCACTTTTTGAAAGTATACGCTGAGACATACTCTGGCTCTCCACACAGTCCCAACTCTCATACTGAAGTTGTACATGAAACACTGGCATCTCACTGCAGCAAGTGCATGGATCTTTCAGATATGTTAACAGTGAGGTCCCTTCTACAAATACTGGTGCTGTTATTGCCTTTTTTATTTTTGGTGTCTGGGTGGAGATAATGCAACACTGGCCAATATTCAAAATCAGAAGATTTCCTTTGGGTCATGGCCAATGTGCCAAATACCATAAAACCGATGCACACAGTTTCAGACTGTGTAGGTGACAGCATTTGCAATGGTTGCCAAAAACAGTTGTGTCACTAAAACTTGCTTACTTCTGTGTACACTTTATTGTGTGCATTTACAATACTTTGGCAAAGTGCTGCATGCATACTGACTCTTCTAGCAAACAAATCTGAAAACCAGAATCCCTTAAAGATCTATTAAATGCATTTTAATGGATTCTAAAAACATTAACAGTTTCTTGCATTTATTTGCAGATTGTGACTACACTCACAGCTCAGTGCCAGAAGACCCCCAAACAATCATCCACTATTAACTGTGCATGTGGAGACAAAGAAAATAAATAGCATTAACTTACCTTGGTACACCTGGAGGAATGCCGGGTGGAATTCGGGCTGGACGGGAGGGAATCTGAGGTGGAGCTGCAAAAGGGTCGTTGTTAGCAATAGGGAACTGAGGTCCAGGTCTGGAAGGAATTGGAGGCACTCCAAAACCAGTTGCAGGAGTTGGAATTAAAGGTGGCCCTGGTGTTGCTCCTCTCACTGCTGGTGGTCGGTTTGGTGGCAGTGCTGAAGGATTGTGTCTACGGTTGGAGGGTGGACTAGTTAAAAAAAAAAAAAAAAAAAAAAATATATATATATATATATATTTAAGCTCGAGTCAGTCAAAGGCCTACTACACAAACAACACAACTGCTTTTAATAATCAAACTATTAGTTTCAATTCCCCAATCCCCTTGCAATTACAGATTTTAGTACTTTGAATTTAGGTTTTAATGTTTCATGGTGTTTGAAACTGGGGAAACTACAGGGTTACTCAGACAGCCACATACTATCTAAAAAATCACACGAAATGTTACCTACCAGAAATTAGATCACCAGTAGTATATTTTTCATTAGTCCTTACTTCTTAGAATACTGAGCCTCAGATGTGCAGGACAACATGTAAACTACATGTAAGTATCACTGTGTTTACTATAAAGTTGGATACATAAAGTGCCTCTTCAACATAATCCTGTCAATGATGAGACTAAAGACGGTTTACCTCAATTTGTTCGGACATGGTATGTGCGATTGTGCTTTTGTGCGACTCGACAGGACGAATTATGGAAGACTTGAGGACAAATGTCGAAAATGGTTTGACAGAAAAAACATTTTGGACATTTGTCCATGTGTTTGAACGGCATAATCCATTCGCATTATAGCCATTTGAACCTGTGTGAGTCAGCGTTGCGGTTTTGTGCTGTTGTCCTTTCGATGCAATGCACATCAGACAACGGGTACATGACTTAATGAAGGAAAACCGACTAAAGACATAACTTTCATAAACAGTTTGTGTACACACACACACAGTTACATAGACAGGCATAAAATAATTCTCCCACTTATACAAAATATCAAACCCATGAAGGTAAAGCTTTAGTATTTAGTACACATAGATAAAGTTAAAGGCCTGATTGGAGAGGCCATAAAAGAAAGACTATAGTTATGCAGCACCTTTATCACAGTTCAGATTCCTGACATCAAATCAACCAGCAGGGCAGTTTTTGCAGCACTATTCTCTTCCAAGTAGGGGGAGTTGTTGCAAAACTCTGACGGCAGTTTCCTCAAGGTCCAGGTCCATCTCCAGTTTCGTTTCACCTTTTGTGAATTAAGTTGGAGGTCATCCTTCCAGTTCTTTCTTGTGAAGAAGGAAGAAACAGGAGAAGGAAGAACAGATCTGTGTAGTACTTACTGATAACGTCAGCCATATAAATAATACCAAGAAAAAAACACTTTTTAAGGGAAGGTCACTATCCTGCGAACTGATATAATTTCAAGTATTTATCACTATGGCATGTGCTGCTACACAATTAACATATCCTTTTCAGGCTCGTAACTTATCAGGGCTTGGGAAAAGTACCTAGAGGTGATGTCACTCACATGGGAGGTGGAATGCACAACTTATACAAAATCATATGACTTGCTGTATGAAAGTTACTCTGCTCTTGATCGGGTATATTGATTATAGGGACATAGGTATATACTAGACTAATGACCACCAGGGCCTTTATAAGCCTAGCAGCACAACCCAACCAAATTGTGTCCCCATTTAACATGGGCATCTATTTGGAGGGGTATTGTTGATTAGGAAGTTGCTAAAGGTTTAGAGTGTGAGTGTGTGTGTTTGGGGTATGTTAGGGAATATTTATTGTCAGTTTCTGTCAGAGACCGGGGCAGAGTTTTTGATTCCCATTCCAATTGTCAAGGTTACATTTGAATAGGGTTAGGGATGGCTGGGAAACCTATACCAGAGCATGGGGATCACCCCTTACCACAATATATATTCCTGACTTCAAATCAACCAGAAGGGCAGATTTTACATTATTAAAACAGTTGAGCAGCTATTCAGGCTGTAGCTTCAATAAATCCCTAGATGGATATCCCACAAAAAAGGTGGCAAGGAAGAGCTTTAACAAGATTCTTCCCAAAGCAGGCATAACACTTCACTATCAAGTGCCCATATTCACAAAGATCCAGTCAGTCCTCACCTTCTCTAGGAATGAATGACAGCAAGAGGCAAAAATGAAAAACATTACATCCAATATCCTGTGGGGACTAGAAAGATTTATTTTTTATTTTTTAATTCTGTTGCCCTCCCTCCTGTTGGGTATCAAGTATGGTGTAACAAACACCACACCCAACCCCATTGGAGTGCACCCGGAGGCTCTGACTGATCACTCCTGTTCCTAGTCTGACTCCTTGACTGCCTGAACCACTAATCAAATGTGCACTGGTTGGTGTTCAGTCACGGCTTTACCCTCGGCAGGATGGACTAACCACTCCTAGTCTATTTCAACACCAACACCATATTCTTGTCTCCTTTTAGCCTTTCTGAAGGGAGTTATATACAGGAAGAAAAACTTGATTTTCCCTTTTTATATTCATAATACTGACTAAATCTTCCTCAGGGTTATATTTTGCAAGAAAGTAAGCAGCTAGACAAATGGTCTCAATGAGTGTAACCTCAGACACCATTTTGACAGAAAAATAGAATTTATTCTAAGCAAAACCCTTTTTTACAGTAAAAATAAGTGCTTTAGATCAAAATGTCTGAAGCTCTAAAATGTTTCCACTTGATGTAATATTTATTTAAAGAAAGCATTTCAACATAAAGAAAAATGACAACTGTTTCAGATTAGTAGAGGTCTTAATGGAAAGAAAGGGAATAAATTCCATCCTATAAAATACTGACGGCTTTACTGGAATCTTATATTGCAGTAGGAAACTATAATGTAATATTTTCTATGTTCTTGTTTTCAGATACATGGAGATGGGAAAATAGTATTTGTTACTGGCACAATAAATAAAGAGACGGGATTAGTCTACATATTGATCATTATAACAATTCATTGTATATAAATTATTTATGACTTTTATATTATTTGTATAATATATGACTGGTCTTTATGCTATTTTGAATTCAATTTGACAAAAGTTAAAATGAAACAGTTACATTTCACATATTTTAATTTGTTTCTTGAATAAGTACATACAATTGTAATGGGTGTATTTTAATTCATAACTTTTTTTTTAATCACATAAACTACTTTATATTGTTAAATTATGCAACAACATATATACTTAGACGGAGAAGAGATGAGTGTTGTTACTAGCTTGATGGTCAAGTTGGGTGACAAATTTCATTGAAATTAGGAGTTTTTAACTCCAGGGGGGTTTAAAAGAGATTATGTTATTAGCAAATGTTATACGTTTCTGTTAATAGTTATTATGATGTTTACCAAGTCTTACAAGATTGAAATTGATATAAACATATTTCATTGGATAAAAGTTTTATATGTTTCATGTGTAAATTATAATTGTATTCCTAATAGTCAATTTCTACTGACTTATAAAATATGGGAAAAAAGGTGAGTTGTTCAACAACAAATATTCAGAACATTAACGTTTTATGACATCATTAAAGTGTATATCATTAAACATAAATGGATTAAATAATCTAAGTAAGAAGATCTTTGAATAAATATCTTAAATTACATAATTCTTAATTAATATTTCTCCAAGAAACTCATCTACTAACTGAAGATATCACAAAATTGGAATCCATATCTTACAAACTTTTGATTAGCTCAGAACATACACAAAAAAAGAGGGGTGGCCATACTATAGAAAAATACATCATCTATGCCTAAAATAATTGACACAAAGATAATAAAGGGATGTTATCTTCAGTTATTATAGAATTTAACAAGACAATTTTGACATTAATAAATATGTATTGGATTCCTGGCATTGGCCCTACAACAGTAAGACAACATATAGAACATATAGTTCAGTTTTCTAAGGGTAGTATTATTCTTGCTAGAGATTTTAATTGTATTTCTGACATAAAGGACTCTAGTACCAATGGTAAAAGGAAAATTCCAGCTATAGCTAAATTATTGAATGAATTTTCAGATTCATACATGATGAAAGATATTAATAACTTTGCAGATGCCAAGTCACTGTTCTATACATTTTACTCACATAGACATAATTCATATTCAAGAATAGATAGGGTATTAATTTCCAATAACTTAACTGATTTCTTATTAAACTCAAAAGTGATTTCATGCCCCCTTTTGGACTATAATTCCATAACATCTGATTTTAATACTAAACTCCACATTTACTGTTGAAATTAAAAGGATACCAGCCTACATAATTAAAATGAAATACTTTCTTGATTTCTTTACTACAGAAGTACAAAATTTTATTGAACTTAATAGTACACAGGGAACTTCTGAAGTATACATTTGGGATGCTCTAAAAGCTTACCTATATGGTAAAATTATGGATTGGTATAAAAAGAAAAGAATTTTGTGGGACAAAAGAATTTTGTGGGACAAAAATCAAGATATACAATGTTAGATGCTTTAAGACTTGATGCTTCAAAAACCCAGATAAGAAAGAAAAAATTAATGAAATAAATACTTTAAACAATATATGGAAATTTTAAACCATAAAGTCATTATAAATCTTGAAAAATATAAACTTATACCTTTTTCTATAAATCCTATATCTATGAATATACTATAGCTAACAAGACTAAAAGATTAAATAAACTTAACCATATTAAAGAAATCTATTCTCCAACAAAAAAAAATGTTATCTGATTTACCAAATATATTAAATGAGTTTAGAGATTTTTTTTAAAATTAAACCAACCCAATGGCTCGATTAATAGTACAAAAGATATTCAATCTTTTATAAGTAATAATATAAAGAACAGAATATCAGAAACACAAATAAAATTAATAGATAAACAAATATCTTTTAAAGAAGTAAAAGATCAAATCACTAAACTTAAGCAAAATAAAGCTCCTGGTAATGATGGTATCATTTACAAGGTTTTGCCTACCAAAGTGTTAACTCTGCTACACACAGTATTCAACACAGCTCAAAATATTAACATTATACCTCCCTCTTGGAACTATACATTTATTTCTCCCATACTAAACTCTGATAAAAATCCTGTAAAAATGTGCTTCATATAGGCCCATCTCGTTATTAAAAACAGACTATAAAATGTTCATGTCTATTTATGCTGATAGACTCATAAATATTTTACCATCCCTGGTAGATATGGATCAAACAGGTTTTATAATTAACAGAACTTCTTATGATAATATCAAAAGAACAATAACTTTAATTGAATCAGTAAAAGCCTTAAAGAATAATTTGACTCTTGTTAGTTTAGATATTAACTGTGCCTTCAACTCAGTTAATTGGGACTATCTTTTTATCTTACTGGAGGACAAACTTTTCTAGTAGCTTTATTAACCTTATAATTCAATTATATAATGAACGTCAAGCCTACATAAAAATAGGTACAAATATATCTCAGAACATACCCATTGTAAAAGGAACTAGACAAGGTCGCCCTTTATCTCCAATTTTATTTACATTAATTATGGAACCTTGGGCTAACTTAATATGGGATAACAATAATATACAAGGTTATATATTAAATCTTAATGAAACATCAAAAATCCAAATGTTTGCTGATGATGTATTAATTACTCTTGGTTGTACTAACCCCACCTTACAAGAATTGTTTAAAATATGGATATATTTCAAAATAGTTCTGGTCTTAACTTTAATAACTCAAACACAAATACTTCTAATTGGTTCCAAAAGTTATAATATACAAGATCAATATAAAAATATATACCTCAGTCTCAACAAATAACATATATATGTATAATTATAGCACTAATATTAAAGACATGTTACATCTAAATTATAATAAAGGTATAATAACCATAGGGACTCTAATAAGCAAGTGGAGCATGAGTCTATTTACAATGGCTGAAAAACTTTCCATTATAAAGATGATCTTGCTTCCAAACATCTTATACATAATACAATCTTTCTATTCCCCCTACATGCTCTTATATTAAAAAATTAACACACTGATTAAAAACTTTTTGTGGCATCTGATAAAGCCTAGAATTGCATTGTCCTATAATATGTATAGCTGAGAAAATGGAGGTATATCTTTCCAAATCTAGAACTGTATTCAATTCATCAGTTATTAAAACAATTGTTTATCTTATAGATGGAGAGTATTCAGCAAAATGGAAAGAAATTATGTTAAATTTATCCCAAAATACCAAAAAATAAAGATAATAATCATCTATCACAGTTAATAAATAATTAATTTATATGGAATTTGAGAGAGTACTTTTAAAATTATTCCACTCAAATGTTTAAATCTACTTATGTAGCTTTAATTCTAAAGGCCTTTAAAAACGATGCATTTAGATTTAGAATTTTTGAGAATTGGTTGTTCCTCATTTTTCCTATTACCTATACACAAGGGATAATTCTCTCTGCAGATCATTCTAAAATGTTGCTATGTATACAAAATCAATTAATGTTTTGGCATCAAATGCTAAATAAAAATAAGACAAAATCTATTAATGCGTGCTGGTGCTGCGGTAGCGTTGTCACCTCACAGTAAGACGTTGTCCCGTTCGACTCTCAACTAGAGCGTCTTCTGTCTGGAGACATGCGTGAATGGGCGTACCTTCGTTGAAGGTTGTGCATCAGGGCTGGCAACTCGGCACATAAAAATCTACTGCCAATCATTAGCGGACTGGAGTTCCGCTGTGGCGATCCCTAACCGGGAAAAGCCGAAAGACACAACAGAGATGAATATAACCTTAACACTTTACTTTGTTAAGATTTGCAAGAGTTTAGAAAATATATTCTAGATAAGCTAATTTTAATCCCCTCAAATGCTAAGAATTCAATACCCAAACTTATTCAATATTTGATTTTATATACTTATAATACTTTATCAGTTAAAATAGTACATCATATATTTATAGAGCAATTAAACAAGATCTAGATATATATTCAGATAACTACTGGAATTCATTTTCTGTAAACAATAGTTTTGTTCCCTCAGTAAAAAACAAAGTTAATTTCCTTCAGTCAGCCAGTAAAACCACTTCCTCCATTAAATGGAGAATCTTCACGTGGAGATTTCTACATAAATCTTTCATCACACCTAAGAAAATGAGTAAGATAACTAAACAAGATATTGTTTGCTGGAGATGTAATGCAGTAACCAACACTGATTGGAATCATATATTTTATGACTGTGTACTATTAAAGTAATTTTGGGAAGAAGTTAACACTTTTTTACAGGCAATTTTTACAGACAATTTCATGCTTACAAAATCACTTGTATTATTCAATACACCTGTTCCAGACTGTATAAACAAAAACAAATATTCTTTGCTCTGGTCTATACTGTCCATTGCCAGGAAAACAATTACAAGAAACTGGAATTCCTCATCAGTTCCCTCATTTAAAGAGTTTAAAGGTCTTCTCTTGGAAATATCTAAGTTAGAAATGTTAACTTCTTCTTCTTCTTTCGTCTTTTCCCAGTTAGGGGTCACCACAGCGGATCACCTGTCCGCTCATGATTGGCAGTGGAGTTTTACAGTGTCGAGTTGCCAGCCCAGCGCCCAACCTTCCACAGAAGGCACACACTCACACCTAGGGCCAATTTAGAGTGTCCAATCCACCTACAGCATGTCTTTGGGATGTGGGAGGAAACCGGAGCACCCGGAGGAAACCCACGCAACCACAGGGAGGACATGCAGACTCCGCACAGAAGGTACCCCAGCCGAGGATCGAACTGGAGAACCTCTTGCTGTGAGGCAGCAATGCTAACCGCTGCACCACCGTGAAATGTTAACTATCAAATCTACATCTACAAGGAATACAAAATTATATTACAAATGGGAAAATATACATGAATTATTAGTTAAAGAAATGGATAAATGATTAATGCAGTAATCTTTTTTTTTATCTTTTGTTCTTTATTTTTATTTTTCTTCTGCCAAAATTAATTGATCTTGTTGTTTGATATACAGTGAACATCATTGTATATAGTTTTCTGAGCTATTATAGATATTGTATTAATATTTTCTTTTTAAATATTGTACTTTAAAAATTCAACTTATTCAATTTTTTTTCAAAATATCTGTTCATTATATTAATGTTTTCAATAAAGCTGTTTAAAAAAAAAAAAGAAAAAAGAAAAAATACAAAATCTCAAAGATTCAGAAGACCCAAGTGTTCATTTTTCCAAAGCAAGCTCTGTGTAGGAGCTGCAGGCTTGATGTTACTAAAACCAGCAGGAATGCTGGAATTACATCAATTCTTGAGAAATAAAGCCACATGAAAGGTCAAAGTAGCTGACACAATTGGACCCTGATAGTGGAAAACTATATGCATGTTTCTAAAACAGAATCCAGTATTTATGTACTATGTAAGGAACACAAAAAGGATCAAGAATTTTACTTTCTGCCCAAACTGCAAATATTTTCCATTTCCCAAATGATGTTATTATAATAGACTACAGCCAAAAGCATCTCTACTGAGATTTGATTGGAAACTTCTGGAATTACATTACTTCTTGAGCAGTAAAACCACATGAAAGGTCAAAGTACTCGACAAGTGAACCCTCACAGTGGAAAACTGTATACAAGTTTCTGAAACAGAATCCAGTATTTAAGTACTATGGTAAGAAACACAAAAGGGATCAAGAATTTTACTTTCTGCATGAACTGCAAATATTTTTTTACCAAATTACGTTATAATAGAATACACCAAAAGCATCTCTACTGAGATCTGATTAGAAACGTCAAACCCAGGAACACTTAAAAGTTGAGCATAAAGTTCTACAATTCGATCTGGAGAAGGAAACTATTACTGGAAAGAAAAGATCAATCTCCAAAGCCAGTTCTGGTGGTAGTGTAGAGCGAGAAATGACTGACAATGGCCTAGGCAATCCATGTTCAATTAGCAGCTTTAGCACCGGAATCAAATGGCAGGAAGGATGACTATATCCATCTAGGGAAGGGGGATTGCAGCCAGCTGAGTTCTGTAATGATCCTTTACAGAAAGAGGCATGGTATGCAACATTGTGGCAGGCATGCAGTGCATCAAACTACTGAAGGGTGGTGGTTTTCAGTGAGCAAGTACACAGGAGCATGCATTTGGGAAAAGTGAAGGCACAGTGGCTTCAGTAGTAATGTTGGTGCACATCCCATGTCCAGGGGATTGGTAAGGCTAAGCATGACAATTTCATCAAAGCTAGTATGCCAGCAAGACACAATCAACTCTCCTGGCTGGCTAAACATTGGCTCCTTTGGATGGCTCTGTACCTAGTGGGATCCAAGGTGATCCCCACAACTACAAAATGAGAAGTCTCCAGTCTAGCAGACAAAGGGGTAAAAAGCACCTGGGGAGAAAAAAAATCTGTGTCCACGGTACATGACTACTAGGAAACTTGGGGCAAATGTTGGGACAAGATAAACCAAACCTGGTGCTGACAGTATGCAGTCACATAAATCATAACGTGACAATCCCATTAGACCTCAACAATTGGTTTCTGAGTACGTTGAGGAAGAAAAGGAGTCAGACTTCCTTTGCTCAAAGGGGACAGTCATCAAAGCAATACGTTTTGGGATTAGGCTTTACAAAGCAGAAAGTTTATTAATTCTGCATTGTGAAATGATGCAGACAGTTTTATCACTGCAGTTGCCCAAACTGAGAAAAGATATGGTACTATATCTTAAAAGTAGATTCAATTCATACTCCAGCTCCTAGACAGTTTGAAATATTCTTGGAAAATCTTTGTATACAATTGACCAAAACAGACAACTTCTAATCTATTTCACTTTTCCAAAGGGATGTGATCTCTTTGGCAATAAATGTCAATTTGGTGCACCACTAACTGTTCAAGTAATCCATCACTATGATATGGTCTGTGCAAACTGGCAACATAAACATAGCAGCACAGAACAGAAAAGCTGAAGGGCTTTGTAGACTACTGTTAATTTCAACAAGTTCATATCTAGCCCTCTCAAGTGAGAATTCCAAGTTTTCTGAGCTTTAAAACTACCCAGACACCCAGAATAAATCTGAACCAGCAATGCAAATACAGCATCTGTGCAAGCTGAAAGACTTAAAACAAAACAATGAAGCTCTGTGCATCTTTAAAGGGTGTGGGAGGTTGGCATAAATGGTTAAGGTGTTTACCTTACAGACACAAGGTGCGGGGGTTGATTCTTGCATGGGATAACTGGCTACACCTGAAATGGCCCACAAGGGCAGTTAGCCTAGTATTAATCTGTGAACCTATAAATTAACACCAAAGGTCCCTTTCCTTCTTATGGCTACTATGAATGTAGCAATATCCAAAGTATGCGTACATCCCAGTTCTGCTGGGTGCCTTTTGTTCTTTTCCTAATAGAAATAGGTATCTGAGCCAAGATCTACTATGATATGGCTTCCAGTATGGTGTTAATCTGATCAGGCATGAATTCCTACCACCCAGCCTGAAATAATTTATAAATAAGAGTTGCACCAAAATAAATAGCTTTTGCTGTGTTTGGATTTAAAGGGGAAGTGTCCAGATGAGTTAAATGCAAGAGTCAAGCAGAAAATCATGGGAAAATTTAAAAAAAACTCTAAAAATAAAGAACACATTTCCATGTCACACACTGTGGATATGAGAAACACAAAAAACTAATAGCAGACTCGGGCCTGGATGAAACTGCTGTCATGGCAGACTTGCACAGTAAAATATACAAAATGTATGAGGAAATTTTAAGGATGAGTGGGTCACTGAACAAATACATAAATTAACCAAAGGCTGGAAGAAATGGAGGATAAGTTATTCCTTCACTCCAATGAGATAGACGCTTTAAAGAAAAAGGAAGGTGATCACTACATGAAGTTGGCCGAGATGGCAGCAATGCAGGAGTCGACGAAAGAGAAGTCTTGACTGATGGAAGACAGAGACAGAAGTTGAGGTTTATAAATATTCCAGAAGGAAGTGAAGGAAAAGACTGTAAGAAATGGATTATTGAACAATTACATAAGTGTTCTGTCAGACAATTTCCTGATTTATCAGGAACACAAGAGTGTTTCAGGCTCAGTCGTTGGCCATACGGTACCATAGACTAATCTTAATAAAAGTACAAACTTTCCAGCTTAAGGAGCATCTGTTGACAGAACTGTGGAAAAAGGGTAAAGTCCTGTTGGTGGAAGAGAACACAGTTTATGAAGACCAAGATTACTCATAAGAAAGTACATGGCAAAGGAGGTAAGCACTTTCTGCCATGTTTTCAGACTTGCAAAGTCCTGGACTTGCAGTTCAAATTACTTTACCCTGCTGTACTTTGGATATTTTTGGCAAAAGGATTAGAACTTTCACTGAAGTAGTTGAAGTGAGTGCTGAAATAGAAAAGATATAAGCAGTTATGATCTGAGAACATGCATTAAGAATACAAGGAGAATATGGGATTAGTTTAGCTGATGGTCATATTACTCATGATGCACGAAGTCAAGATGAAGAGCAACAAGAATCATCCCCCTGGAAGAATGAGTGACAAACGGAGTATCAGAAATAGACTAAGGCTACTCATGAACACACAAGCAGGCAATGTAACGTTGACTTTTGATTATCAAGACTCACAAGCATTAGTAGAGAGGAGCACGGCCAGATGGAATAAGAACTTGGCACTGAATATCAGAGAGAATGCTGGTAATAGGTACTGACACAGCCCAATCTGACTGGAATAGCTCCAGTGCTACTAAAAGCTGTCCATAAATGGGAAACAAAATGGCTTGCATGTTGTGCACTCTCTGCTAATGTTAGAGAAACATTGGTGCTGATCATGACTTTTTTTTTTTTTACTTTTTACTTAAAAGACTAATAATAAAGTTAAAACAATTAGTTCTATGTTTAATGGGGCAATGCTGTTGGGTGGGTCACACTGACATTCTGACAGATTAACAAGTACAGGAAAGTTTAAGCAATGGAAGGACAAAATAAATGGGGAAATTTGCAGGGCCTTGCAGTGTAACCTCTCATTTACGTTGTTAGGGCTCCAGACAAGGGATATAAGTATATATTAGCTCAAACTAAAAGGCAATGGGGCTATACACACGGCAGCATAACCACAGATGTAGAAATTTCTGGTCGATTGATACCGGCACTTCATTTGAAAAGATTACACACAATTCTGCTATTTTAAGGGTTTTTGGACCCTGTGCCCCAAAGACATGTAGTTAAACAAGAAACTGTAGCAGTATTACAAGATACAGAAGATAGGGGACCAAGAACACTGTATCAATGGGCCCTGACAATATCCCAGGATGCCTTCTAAATAGCATGAAACATGACCTATCAGGCCTTCTGGAATTGCTATTTAACTGTAGCCTCTAAACAGGCTTCATCTTCATGCCTCATGAATGGAGAAAAGTAACAGTTGCCCCTTTGCAGGGCCCTGGAAACTACAGACCCATAAGTCTCACTAGTTTCATATTCAAACCCATGGAAAGAATCATCATGGAAACGATCAATAATGACACAGGAAACATCCAGATACTGGACTCAAACCAATTTGGTTTCGTGAAGAGCAGACATACCTACTCAACCTGGTGGACTTCTTTGAGAAGGTCACCAAAGCAATGGATGGGTGAAAAATAGTTCACACTGCCTAACTTCATCTGGCCAATGCATTTCACACACTACCCCCACTCAGGCACTGTTGACAAACTCAAGAGGTTAGGTGCAAACCTTTATGTTACCCGGTGGACAGTCAGCTGTCTCACAGGCAGGCCCCAGGAAGTTAAAACTGGGGAAGTCCATGTCTACAAAGAGGTCAGTCACAAAGTCCCTCAGAGATTGGTCCTGGGACCACTCCTTTTTCGCATTTACTTCTCTGAAGTCAATGCCAATGTCAATGGCCTCTTGCTGACTAAATTTGCAGATAATTGCAAATTAGGAGGTGTCATTGAATCCCCCACCAGAACAAATGTTCTCCAAGAAGGGCTGACAAAAACCAATAACTGCTGTCAGAGCCATGGACTAAAACTAAATACCAAGAAATGCATAATAGTATCCTTTAGGAAGTCCATCCACCTCTGGTAACTATCATATTGACAACGCACCTTAACAGTTGACCCAGTAGTCAGGGACTTGGGGACATTCACTGACAGTAATCTAGCCTTTAACCATCATGTGTCTACAGTAGTGAGGAAATCATTTTATGTTGTGCAACTTATAAACAAAGGTATGGCATCCGAGTCCAAGGAAGTCATTGTTGCACTCTACTTGGCATTCATCAAACCTATCATTTTTTAAACAAGAAACATCTTTATTAAATTATCACTTATGACATAGGCAATCATACATGATATAAATGAAAACATACCATAATGACAATTTTATTATACATCACAAACCATACTGACATAATTTTAGTTGCAAACATTGTACAATTATAATCTATCCAGTCTTTGTCAAACATTACATAAGCTCATTAAAATACTGCCTACTTTTACACCTTGTTCCTCCTCTGCATGTATTTTCCCACAATTCTCTTTTTTCTATGTAATTTGCTCCTACCCTTTTCTAAAGATCCCAGTTCCACTTGTTTCATCTGCGTTACTATATTTACTACTTCTAGTAAAGTTGGTTTAGACTCTAATTTCCATTTTCTAGCAAACTGCTTTTTTAGCAGCCACCAAAATTAGACTCACCAAGGCCTTACTATGTCTAGGCAATTCCAGTTCTGTATCGTAGCTAAAAAAAAAATAATTTCCTTAATTACACCAATTTGCTCATCCAGTATCTCTGACAGAGCATAAAGTCTGCCAAGTTATTACACTCCTAGAAAATATGTCCCAATTACCCCTTTATTCCTCATCACACCTCCAACATTTGCTATCTACGTGAGGAAAAAAAAATCTCTGGAGTCTACTTGAGGTATAAAAATACCCATGTAAACACTTCCAAGCAAAGATCCTAAATCTTCTAGACTTTGCTACATATTTGGGAGACATACATATATCCCCCATTGGTTCTTTGTGAATTGCTTATCCAATTTCCCTTCCAAATCCTTTCTAACCATCTCTCATTGATTCTAATAGTTATCATGCAATATCTTCTACTCCTTTTTCAACAACAGCTTCTGCTCTACATTCTACTAAAACTGTACCAGTGCTGTTCTTTTGCTTAGTACCCCCCATTTCTTTCTCTTTCGCTATACTCTGATATCCATCCTGGACACGAAAAGCAATCTCCAGCCTGCAGTCCAAATAAATGATTGACCTCTTCCCATTCTGTTATCTTTCCCTCTCTTAATTATTTGCTCCCAATACTTAGGTATTTTTGCCAGTTTTCTCCAATAAATTCCAGCCCCCTCTTGCCTACCTATTGTCTGTAACCCTAATTGTAATTATCCCTATTGGCAGAATCGCCTTTCTTTATTCCTGTGTTGGCTTAGTTCTTAGAATACTTTCTGCTACTTTATAAAGATAATATTTTGTATGTTTTTTTCTCTTTAAGGATCTGCACCCAAAATCCCAATCTCTCCTTGTTTCTTGAGCTTCCCATTTCATCAACATCCTTTTCCACTTTGAATTAGAGGTTTCGGCTTGTGCTATGTATAGAAGCGGCATTAACATGTTGCTCTGAAATTCCCCTTCAAATCAGGCAATCCCAAACCTCCTTGCTCAACTGGAAGAATCAACTTATCCCACTTGACTCTTGCTGTCTTCCCCTCCCAGATAAAATCCTTCAGCTTTTTGTTAATTGCTATCCACAATTTCCCCTCTGGTTGATAAAAATATGCCTGACCTGTGTATAAAACCAAAGGGACTAAAAACATTTTAATTGGTTTGTATCTTGCTATCCATATGCATATAACAGAGCTTCAAATTTCTCTGTTTTTGTATTATAAATAAATTATGTACTTACCATAATGTTCCATCTGTACTATCCATTTTCATTCTTCCTCAAATTATGGGTTCAGATCCAATCCCTCGGATCCAACTCGGCCATTACTAAAGCTTGTGGCAACCAAGAACTCTCAAGCTTCTCCCTTAACCACAATGCACCAACTTCAATCACCTCAGATCTTGTCTGCTGGCTTAGTAGAAAGGCATACTCATATTCAGAAAAGGAGGGGCTATATATGGAGCTTAACATAAAGGACAGAAATGTCCTGTAACCACTCATTCTTCCAGAAGTTTTAAAGGATGGGGGTTGGTGGGAGAGGAGTTGAGGAAGAATGAAAATGGACAACACAGATGGGCACATAACATCTTTATCTGATTATGTCAATTTTCATTCTATCCTCAACTGATGGGTCAGAGTCCCCAGCTAATTCAGGGTGGACTCAAGGAAGGCATTCCTGAGCACCATTGAGATAAATGATGCTCTACCTCTGGAGATTAAATCCAACTTGCAATGAGTAATAAAGATATGGGGAGTAGCCCAAGTTGCTGCAGCACATATATTATCCATAGATGCTCTAGACTGGAAAACTGTGGAAGCTGCCATGGATCTAGTTGGATGAGCCCATAATGGTTTTGTTAAAGTCATACCCAATTTGCAATAAATAAATAAATGAAATAAAGTCAGTAAGCCATCTGGCTAAAGTTACATTGGCAGCTGGTTTTCCCAATTTGACTTATGTAAATAAAATAAACTGGTCAGGTTTTCTGATGTCTTTTGTTCTATGTACAGTGGATATAAAAAGTGTACACACCCCTATTAAAATGCCAGGTTTTGTGATATAAAAAAATGAGACCACAATAAATCATTTCAAAACTTTTCCCATCGTTAATGTGACCTATAACCTGTACAATTCAATTGAAAAACAAATCTGTTAGGGGAAAAATATAAAAAATAAAAAACTTACAATAAGCTGGTTGCATAAGTGTGCACACCCTTAAACTAATACTTTGCTGAAGCACCTTTTGCTTTAATTACAGCATTCAGTCTTCTTGGGTACACACATAGCCGGGCCTTAGGCATAGGCCAACTAGGCGGCTGCCTAGGATGCCGCTGTAGCAGGGGTGCTTTTCCACTATTTATTTGGTGTAGGTAGACCAGGATGGGGGCACTGGGTGGTGTGGTGGGGGGCGCAGTGGAGACCTTTTGCCTAGGCCACCAGTTGACCTAAGGCCATTCCTGGGTACACACCTGCCATCAATTAAAGAGACTCTGATTAATCCCAAATAAAGTTCAGCTGTCCTAGTAAGATTTTCCTAACATTTACTCAGTTGCCTGCTACAGCAAAAGCCATGGTTCGCAGACAGCTTACAAAGCATCAAAGGGATCTCATTGTTGAAAGATATCAGTCAGGAGAAGGGTAAAAAAAATTCCACAGCATTGGATATACCATGGAACACAGTGAAGACAGTCATCAAAAAGTGGAAAAAAAATATGGGACAACAGTGACGTTGCAAAGAACAGGAGGCCACTCCAAAATTGATTAAAAGACCAGATGAAAACTAGTTAGGGAGGCTGCCGAGACCTACAGCAACACTGAGGGGGCTGCAGGAATTTCTGGCAAGTACTGGTTGTGTACTACATGTGACAACAATCTCCTGTATTCTCCACATATGGCCTATGGGGTAGAGTTGCAAGACAGAAGCCTTTTTTTTTTACACAGAAAAACATCCAGGGCCTGCTACAATTTGCAAAACAATACATCAAGTCTCCTAAAACCATGAGGGAAAATATGTTATGGTCTGATGAGACCAAGGTTGAACCTTTTGGCTACAATTCCAAAAGGTATGTTTGGCACAAAAACAACACTTTGCATCACCAAAAGAATACCATCCCCACGGTGAGGCATGGTGGTGGCAGTATCATGCTTTGGGGTTGCTTTTCTCCAGCTGGAACTGGGGCTTTAGTCAAGGTGGAGGGAATTATGAACAGTTCCAAATACCAGTCACTTTTGGCTCAAAAACCTTCAGGCATCTGCTAGAAAGCTGAAGAGGAATTTCACCTTTCAACACGACAATGACCCCAAGCATACATCCAAATCAACAAAAGAATGGCTTCACCAGAAGAAAATTAAAGTTTTGGAGTGGCCCAGACCTTAATCCAACAGAAAATCTGTGGGGTGACCTGAAGAGGGCTGTGCACAAGAGGTGCCCTCACAATCTGACAGATTTGGAGCACTTTTGCAAGGAAGAGTGGGCAAATATTGCCAAGTCAAGATGTGCCATGCTGATAGACTCCTACCCAAGAAGACTGAATGTTATAATTAAATCAAAAGGTGCTTCAACAAAGTATTAGTTTAAGGGAGTGCACACTTATGCAACCAGCTTATTGTAAGTTTTTATTTTTTTATATTTTTCCCCCTAAGATTTGTCTATTAAACTGTACAGTTTATAGGTCACATTAAAGGTGGAAAAAGTTTTGAAATGATTTATTGTGGTCTCATTTTTTTTTAAATCACAAAACCTGGCATTTTAACAGGGGTCTGTACACGTTTTATATCCACTGTAAGTAGAAATGCAATTGTCTGTGGACATCCAATAACTGTAATATGTATTCACCTTTGTTAGTAAACTTTAGGAAATAATACCAGCAAATCAATGGATTGACTGACATTAGGTTCTGACACCACCTTAGAAAGAAACAGAAGTTATATGTACTTACCATAACTTGGTATCTGTGTTGTCCAATTTCATTATGCATCATGAATGGGTCTTCAGATCCGTCCTTGGATCCAACTCGGCCATTTCTTCCAGACATACGATCTGGACCTCAAAGTTCTTCCTCCTCTTCAAATCCTCAGATCAAGTTTGCTGCCCCTTCCTCAAGATGGTTATCCCAAAGGTAGAGATACAGAGAAAGAGACCTACTGGAGTCCAAACTAGGAACCAGAGAATTCTGGAATCCTATAGATTGCTCTCAGCTGTACAAGGAAGGGGGAAGGAGGGTGGGATGTGATGCATAATGAAACTGGACAACACAGATACCAAGTTATGGTAAGTACATAACTTCTAATCTGATGATGTCCATTTCATTACCCATCATGAATGGGTCAGAGTCCCCAACTACATAAACCCTGGAAGGACCTCAAGGAAGGATATGCCTGAGAACTGCGGAACCAAAGGATGTGCTGTTCCTGAAAATAATGTCCAACATGTAGTGAGACACAAATGTATGAGCTCTGGACCAAGTATAGCTGTGGTGCAGATTTCATCAACGGAAGTTCTAGCAGAAAAAGCTGATGAGGTCGACACTGATCTGGTGGAGTGGGCTCTAACTGGATGGTGCAGTTGCTTGCCTTGCTGAGAAATAAACTGAAGAAATGCATTCCGTAATCCATTTGGCTAATGTAACCTTAGACAAAGCTTGGCAAAAAGGCAATGAACAACTGCTCAGAGTTTCTCTGAGGTCTAGTTCTATGCAAGTAGAAATGCAACTGTCTGTGAACGTCCAAGGAATGCAGCATGTATTCACCTCTACTGGAGTAATTAGGGGGAAAATACAGGCAAGTGTATGGTCTGATTAATGTTCATCTCCAATGTGATCTTTGGTATGAAAGAAGGATTCATTCTGAGAGAGACACTATCTTTAAAGAAGGCTATGTATGTACAGTGGTTGAGAAGACAGAGCTTGTAATTCTGACACTCTTCTAGCAGACATAATAGCCACAAGAAAGGCCATCTTCCACGACAAATACTTTAACTCAAGAACTAGCAGGTTCAAAAGGTTTCTGGGTGAGTCCCTGCAGTACCAATGTAAGATCCCAAGGAGGAGAAGGATCTTTGATTGGAGGCCTAAGATGAAAACCCCCTTTTAGAAAGGCCTGACAGTTTAGAAATGGAAAGGATAGAGGAAAACCAAACTCCTTTACCCACGTGGAAATCTACGATAGATGCAAGTTGCACTTTTATGGTAAAAAACTAACTCCAGCCTGGAAAAGCAAGCTTAGGAACATAAGGAGGCCCAAGCCTGAAGCTGAAAAGGGGTCAATATTCCTTTGTGAGGCCCAGGTGGAAAACCTCTTTGCTACAATATATTTTCTTGGTGGAGGGTTTATGAAAGGAAAGGATCATTTTGTGGACTGGGGAAGGTAGCCTGGACTTTAGCAAAATGACTGGAAGTGGAGAAACCAAGCAGTTAGTTTGAGGGATCAGGGACTGGGAATCTGTCATTCTGATGTATGGGAAATCAGATCCTGTCTGGGATCCAGTATTCATAGAGGATATCTGCTGTGAGACTGCAGGAAGGGGAGCCATACCTGATGAGGGCAGTGAGGAGCAATGAGGATTAGAATGGTCTTCAACCTGCGGACTTTCTCTAAGAACTTTGGGTATCAGGGGAATCAGAGGATAAACACAAAGGAGACCCGGGGTCCAATCATGGACTACAGCATCCCTTGATGACTCTATCACAGGGGATATCAGAACGAAGTACTTGCTGCACTTGTTGCTTAGGGGAGAGGCAAAGAGATCACAGCAAGGTTGGCCCCAGCAGTTGAATATCTGCTTCGCTACCGAGTGGTTTAGGGACCACTCATGAAGAATTAATATCAACCTGCTCAAACTGTCTGTCAGAATGTTGGATTCCCCCCGGGATATGCATCGCAATGAGAAAGCAGTTTGAAGTGATTGTCCATTCCCAAAACGTCATGGCCTCTCTGCAGAGCGGGCAAGAATGAGTTCCCACAACTTGATGATATACCATACCACTGGCATATTGTCTGTTAAAACTGCAATTGTCCCCAGAGGAAGGAATGTGAGAAGAACCATCCTCATCTCTAGGAGGTTTATGTGCAATTTGGTCTCTGTGGAGGACCATGTGCCTTGGACCATCTTTCCCTGAAAATGTCCCCCACCCCCTCAGGAAGGCATCTGTTGTCACTGTGGCCGAAGGGGGTGAAGGGTCTGCTTAGATGAAGGTTGTCTGTAATCATCTACCACTACAGGTGACGCCTGCAAATCGGAGTATAACAGGTGGCATCAAATAGACCAATGTACTGCCACAGTCCAAGAAGAATTTGCATGAAAAACTTGGCTAAGGGCACTAGAAGGATGGCAGATGACATAGAACCTAAGGCCATGAGGACTAGGCGAGCTGGAGGGGATGGAGTGTCTAAGCAGGCATTGAACCTGCTGTCTCAGAGATCTTATTCTCTGTAGGGGTAGGGCTGCAACTTGAGTGATTGTGTTCTATTGTATCCTGATGAATTCTATATCCTGTACTGGGGTAATTTTGGATTTTTGCCCTGTTCACTAGGATTCCCAGGTGGTGGAAAAGGTGCAGCATCACCTGAATTGCCTGGAGTAGTTGATGCCTTGTGAGTGCCATTAGGAGCCAATCGTCCAGGTAGGGAAACACCTGGAATCCTTGCAGATGGAGGTATGATGCAACTACTGCCATGCATTTGGTGAACACATGGGGGGGCAGTGGTGAGGCCAAAGGGCAGTGCTCTGAACTGGTAATAATCGGCCCCCAGCCAGAAGTGCAGATATCTCCTGCAGTGCCTGTCTATTTTGATATGATAGTATGTGTCATAGATCTACAGAGCACATCCAGTCATCCTTCCACAGGAGAGGCAAAATGGACTGTACCTTAACCATGCAGAACTTCACCTTCTTGACAAACAGATTCAGACTGCTCAGATCCAGGATGAGTCAAAGGTCCCCAGTCTTCTTTGGCACCAAAAAGAAGCGTACATTCTACATCCTAGTTGTTTGGTTGGGACCCACTGGATGACTCTTGTCTAGAAGTTTTTGTACTTCTAGAATGGCACACTCCTTTTGACTGGGTGGCACGTCAGGGAGATGCAAGGGAAAAGGGAATTTGTAACCTTTGGAAGTTGTATGTAACACCCAGGCATCGTCTGTTACGTCTGTCCAGGCTTCTGGGTGTAAGGACAGTCTGCCCCCAGAGTAGCAAAGTCAGGTAGCACTTCTGGACAGATGAAAGGGCCTATCAGAGAAGGGTTCCCTGAAGCCCTGGTTTTGTGGACCACCTTCTTCCTCTGGGGCAGCATCTACCATTGAATCCTCTCTCTCTGCCTCTAGATGAGGATTCATCTTGAAAATCAGGAAAAGGCCTTTGGGATTTACTGAACCACATCTTCCCTCTCCATTGGTTCCTGGAAAAGGTCCATTAGGGGGAAGAAAACTTAATCCTTAGGGCACACAAGGTCTTGCCCTCCTATTCACTGTGAGTAAGAGTCTCCTTAACTGATCGTCCAAACAAGGAGGAACCATCAAAGGGGGTGTTAATAAATGACGGCTTAAAGGAGTCCACAAACCCTCAAAATCTCATCCAGGCAAGTCTCCTAAGGGCTATGCCTGAACCAGCTGCTCGAGAGGTTCCCTTCACCATGTGCAAGATTAACCTCATCAAGGAGTTAGCAACAGAAGCCATAGTGTTTAGCTGAATGGAAACCTTTTTGAAGTTTTCCTCTGACTTTGTCAGAGAGGTGGAGATTTCCTTCACCAGATCTCTCTGGCAGCACGTGAAGTGTGCCAGGTAATTCAATGCTCTCAGGGAAAATGTGGCTGAGGCATACACCCACTTCCCATGTCTGTCCAAGTCCCAAGAGTCTCTGTTCAGGGGGTAAACAAGTAGGGAGCTCTGTTTTGATGGCAGCTAACATCACAATGGCATCAATCAGGACACCTTTACTCCAGAAGGGAGTATCCTGGGGGGACTAAGGTACTTATCTGCGTACTTTGGGATTGGTTCCATGGTGTCAGGCTCCTTCTAAGCCTGGCAGGCAATGAGATTAACAAGTTGATCCATGGGTGGGGTCACCCAGGATGTAGATGGTCTCATCCTGAATGCTTCCAGGAACACTAACTCCTCCGAGAAAGGGGTTTCGGAAGACCATCCACCCTTTTGTTTCAGGATTTCTAAGATATCTCCAAAGGAGATATCGTTGGGTGGAGATAGAGGGGAACCCCCCCTTCATTGAAAACAGTGTCCTCTGTCAGCGACTCCAAATGGGAGTTTATGTGCTTTCTTCTTTCACCGACGCTTCCAGGGGACCTCCTCTGCAGGATACTCAGGGAGGACTCGGAAGACGGGGGAACTCCTTACTGACTGTTAAGGCTGGAGGCTGTCCGGGAGAGGATGACCATAGATTGGTTGGATGGGAGCAAAGTTTTGATCCACAGAGGATTGGGTAGGGCCTGGCAGAGGAGGGACTGTGCCTTGTGGCACTGAAAAAGCCCTCTTTGCCACCTGGAATACCAAAGATGCCGGGAGAACCTGCCCCCCTGCACCGAAGGCTGAAGCCCCTAAGTAAAAAAGACACAAGGCGATCCTGGATCAGACATCACCAGAAGGCACTGGCCCAGAGCTGTAGGGATGCATCGAGAAGGTTGGAGCTGACAGCAGCCCCAAGAACCCAGGGGTGCCACCTCAGATTCAGGACCTGCTCTGCTCTGATGGAATTGGGGCCGAGTTGGTCTGGGACACTGGTGGAGCCAGGGAAAGAGATATCCCATGATCCGATACCAGTCCACTCTGGAATACTAGGCCCTGCAGCTCCAAAACCAAGGATTGGATCGGAGGAGGCTGCGGTAATCACGGTCTGAGTTCTCACAGGTCCCAGCATGGTTCAGAGAAGGCAAAATCCCTAGCTGGATCTGGGCTTTGAGGAAAACCTCACCATCCAATCAATATCAGAGTGGGAGAGCCGAGAGGATCGAGAAGACAGGGAGAAATGAGTCAACCGCACCAGTGACATGCTTGGCTGGGTGGTCTGAGATGGTGAGGGGGACATTCTGCGGCACGGAGTATGACTCCGAGATCTCCGATCTGGTCAGGTGTGATCCAGAGTCCGCTCCAGAGATGAGGAGCTGTGGATCTGGATGATTTCAGACAGCTCCGAGTGACTTCTCACACCTGAGGTCAAGGGATCCAGCAGAGCGGTTTGACTGGCACTGACTCCCCTGGATCCCAGGGGCTTCTCGGATCTGGACAGAAGTGAGGGAACTAGGGATGAGATGGTGACGGATCCAAAAGCTTCACTATGAACACAAACAGACTGGTTTGGCTCATAAAGAATACCTGACACTTCCAACCTTCACTGTCCCTCTATTAGGACAAATATTAAGTGCTTTCATCCTATAACCTAGGACTTCTTCAGAATATAAAATCTTACTCCATCCACAAAGTTTTTATATACACACCCAACCAATTACAACAGAGCTCGCAGACAAGAAAAAGTTTGAAGAGAATTTAAAGAGAGGATCCAAAAGCTTCCTGCATTTTTTCTGTAGAAGACAACATGGTCCCCTAGGAAGCAGAGAGGGCACACTTCTTTTGAGCAGAAGTCTGGAGTCCAAAGGAAGGATGAAGTCCTCTTAAAATAAGCTTATTCCTCCTATCAGCACGGGCCTGGGGACTGAAGGTTGAGCAGATGTCACACATTTCCAAGTGCCCTGGACCTAAGCAATAAACACACCTCTTGTGGGCATCTGACTGCAGAATCTTATGCCCACAAGAGGCACACCTCTTAAAACCAGAGGGTTTTTTCAGCTTGTCTGACATGTTGGGGAAAAAAAAAAAACACTCACCCAAGCATTACTAGCACACTCCCTCACAACCAACTACTCTACCACTAAAATTACAACTAAAAAATAGAGGGAAAGCTTTTTTTATATAAAGAGAAAGAAAATTGGAAAAAGAAAAATGGAAAGGCGGGAAGGGCCCCAACGCCACTGAAAACTGAGGAAACTAAAGGAGAAAAAAAAATGCCTAATAGGAGGGGAGGTTATATCTAAAGGTACATTAAATACTATAAAGATGAAAGAATTTGAAAAATACAAGAAAAGACAAGGAAATCCCATTTATCTGAAGAGAGGCTCACAATTGTGTCTATGCTGGTAGGCGGCAAACGAGATCTGAGGGTCTGAAGAGGAGTGAGGCATCATGGGAGAGGGAGGAGTTTGAGGTTTGGATCATATGTCTAGAAGAAATGGCAAAGTTGGATCAGAGGACAGATCCGAAGACCCATTTGTGATGCATAATAAAATGGACAAAATCAGATGGCAGAATCAGTCTGTGAAAAATCAAACATGGTGATTTAGAGGACAAGGCTTAAATCTCAGAAATTCATCTCTGAGGTTAATAGCTTCCAGAAAGATTGTCTTCCAAGAAAGGTATTTAAGGTCACATGTAACTGGTTTGATGGGGGATTTAGAAAGAGTCTGCAGTACCAGATTCAAGTCTCATGGAGGTGTAAGATCTCTAAAGGAAGGTCTTAGAAGAAGAGTACCTTTCGAGAAGGCTTTGCTTAATTTATGAGAGGCAACAGAGGAACCATCAAAATCAACACGAAAATTTGATATGGCTGCTAAATTAACTTTAATGGTTGATGAATTAGCTCCTCCTTTAAAGAGATGGGACAAAGATTCAAGAATGCTATGTATGGGGGCTGAGAAAAGTTCAGTAGTATTCAGATGCGGCCAGGGAACAAACCTCTTCCATTTGCTGGAATAGAGCTTCCTGGTAGAAGGCTTATGGGAAGATAAAAGTATTCGACAAACAAATGAAGACAACATATGTTGTCTGGATATTAATGGAACTGGAGAAGCCAAGCAGTCAGACTGGGGTTGGTTATGTTTGAATGAATCGTGGGTAAGAAAGGAGGTCCAGTGTCAGATACAAAATCCATGGTTGGAGAAACAAGTGAGACCAAAGGAAGGGAAACCAAATTTGTTGAAGCTAGTAAGGTGCAATGAGGATAACTTTGCTCTTCAACATAGCAGCTTTCTGAAGGAATATTGGAATCAGTGGTATGGGTGGAAAGGCATACAGTAGGCCGAGGGGTCAATTGTGAAGTAGAGCATCCCTCGGTAATTCCCCCATGGGGGGGATTAGGGCAAAGTAGCTGCTGCATTTGTTGTTTAGGGAGGAAGCAAAAAGATCACAGCAAGGCTGGCCCCACTGATGGAAAATCAATTCCGTGATGATGTTGTTGAGAGACCATTCGTGAGGTAAAAGAATGCACCTGATCAGTCTGCTATCACACCGGACTTCCCTGGAATGTGCATTGCTATGAGAAAGCGGTTGGATGAGATTGCCCATTGCCACATGGGGTAAGACCTGGTTCCTTCTTGTTTGTTGATGTACTAGACTACTGATATGGTGCCTGTTTGAACTGCAATCGTCCCCAAAGGGAGAGTATCCTGGTTGGCCTCTTCAGAGGACCAAGTCCCTGGACTGTTCTCCCTAAATAATGGCCCCCACCCCTAGCTGGGAAGCATCCATGGTCACTGTGGCCTTGGGCTGAGGGGGAAAGAATGGGCGGCCTTGTAGAAACTGACCTGACTGAACCCACCACCTAAGCTCTCTCTTGCATGTATGCATGATTTATATCTGAGTTGACATGGGTTGGGAAATAATCGACCACTGAGTTGTTAGCATCCACTGGAGAATCCTCATATAAAATCTGGCTAAAGGTACCAGGGTTATTGCTGCTGCCATTGAGTGTCAAGGAATGAAATTAATAGGGCCTACACTACAATGGATTTGTATTTATCAGATGCCCTATATCAAAGGTCATTGGACGAAAATTAAATTAAATACTTGAGTGTATGTCACCCCATTATACCAGTCATGTCTGGGATCCCGAAGATCCACAAAAATATTAACAACCCACCATTTAGACCAATAGTGGTGGCCAAAAGTTCCAAGACTGAACCCTTGGCAGCATTCGTGGATGCAGGAACCCAACAAGTAGTTAAAGAGGCTGAACACATATTAAGAGACTCATGGCATTGTTTGGAGCGCCTGAAACAAATAGACACACTGACGTGGTAAATTTATTTACAGTCATCCCCCATGAAGAAGGACTAATGTATTTTAGGGAATCCCTACTTAAGAGTGAAAAGATAGACAAGACCAAAATAAATGTGTTAGTAGAACTTATGGAAACGGTTCTTAGGAACAACTACCTAAGTTTTGAAGGTGAACTGTTTCACCAGGTTGCTGGCGTTGCTATGGGTGTTAGATGTGCACCTGTATACGCAAATTTGGTTTTGTTACACTGGGAAAGAACTTTCATTTTTCCCTTTGAATTTATGGACAAAATCGTGTCATACAACCCATTTTTGGATGATATTTTAATTTTATGGAAAGGTGGGGACCATGAGGTAAAGAGTTTTTTTAGATTATTTGAATACCACCACCACATTCCTTAAATTTACACCTGGCATGCATCTGAAATTGACTTTCTTGACATCCACCTGGAAAAAAAAAGATATGAGTTTGCAGAGTAGTATTTATAGGAAGAAGACCTATTCAAACTCACTATTACACTTCAACAGTTGTCATCCATACCATCAGAGAAAAAGTACAGTTAAAGGACAGATGGTGAGATTGTCGAGGCTTGTTACTGACAACGAAACATTTTCTAAAGAAATGTACTTCCTGGTTGGGATGTTTTTAGAAAGAGGTTATCCTCTAAGACTATTATTGAACACGAGACGTGAAGTTGTAGGTAAAAGATCTACTTTTTCCCCCCTATATTAACATCGAGTGCCAATGTAGAAATAGTAAACAAAAAAGTAAACTCTGATGTATTTATTTTGAAATACAATTCCTTAAGTTCATAGTTGATGGAGGTGATAAACAGGACATGGCAGGTATGTCTGGATGACAGTACCAAAGAAAAGCTGGGGTGTCAACCCAAGGTTGTTTTTAGCAGGGGGAAGAATGTTAAGAATATATTAGAAGTGGATAATTTTAGATGGCACAACTCACTTATGTACAAGTGTGGGGCTTGTAGATACTGTTGTTACATTAACGACGGGCCATATGTGGCAATACATGGATATGACTATGCCCTTTCATGCCCAGGAAAATGCAGCTGTAACAACTATGCTGGTATATGTAGCAACGTGTGCCAGCTGTCATGCTTTCTATGTGGGCAAAACAATTCGTAGACTTAAAGACAGAATTGGTGAACATCTGAGAGCTATAAAAAACAGAAATGTACAAAATGCACTGTTTGGACATAGTACAGTTTGTTCTAATTTTAAGAAATCTATTTTTTTCGTAATAGACTGTGTTCCACCAAGTGACAGGGGAGGTGATGATAAACTTAAGGTGGAAAACAAAGAACTTAGGTGGCAGCTTAGACTTAATCCCACATATCTACCAGGTTTAAATGAGGGCATCTCATTTATTTCAGTTTTGAAATAAAGAGCTAATGTTGTTTAGTGGTTTTTATACAATGTCCTATGGGGTTTGTATCACTTCATATTAGTTGCCTCATGAATTTTATGTTATCAATATGTACAAAATAAGATTTGATTTTAAAGTGGGCTACATGAATTTATTTTATGTAATGACAACACAGTTTTTTAGATGATTATAGGTACTACTTTTGTACGTATTTGTATTTACATATTTAACGATATTTAACTTTCTGGTTTTAGGATTGGTTGAAACATTGATTGATGTTATTAAACAAATTGTTAGATTTGTGCTATCCAGTGACTCTGATGAAGCCTAATTATTGGCAAAAGCGCTTAGTCGTTGGAACATTGTGTGAAGAATAAAGCCTGAGTGTTTACAGCTGGTTGTTGGGATTATTTGTTTTTATTCTTAGTTTTACCCTTGTTGGGTTGTTGTTTGTTTATGGGTTGGGAAATAATCGACCACTGAGTTGCTAGCATCCACTGGAGAATCCTCATATAAAATCTGGCTAACGGTACCAGGGTTATCACTGCTGCCACTGACCTAGAGCTTGAAGGGCCAGGCAGACTGAAACTTTGGTACTGCAGATTACCTTTGTGACCTGTGATCTTATGGTCTGAATTCCTGAGGGTGGTAGTGAGGCTATGGTTGAATTTGTGTTGAGAATTGCGCCAATAAATTCTAGAGTCCCAGTTTGTACCAGATGGGGCTTTTCGTAGTTTATGGTTATCCCCAAGAACAGAGCAAGTCTGGAGGACCTGGTATTTTGCTCTTATCAACTGATGGGCTGGTCGAAGCGGAAATGAGCCAGTTGTCTAGATAAGAAAACACCCAAAATCCTCGAATTCTAAAGTGAGCTGCTACTACTGCTATGCACTTGGTAAACACCCTGGGGGCTATGGTGAGTTCAAAGGGCAAAACTCTGAACTGGTAATGACTGGCTCCTAGCTGGAAGCATAAATACCTTCTGGATTGTCTAGTCATCTTTATATGATAGTACGCATCCTGAAGGTCTATTGAACACATCCAGTCATCCTTGCCAAGCAATGGGAGCAAGGACTGGTGTGTGACCATCCAAAACTTGATTCGTTGAACTGCCTTGTTTAAGTTGCTGAGTTCCAAAATTGGTCTCCAGTCCCCTACTTTCTTTGGCACTAAAAACAACCTTGAGTAAGTTCCGGAGTTTTTCTGGTCTGGTGGGACCTCTTGGATGACTTTTTTTTTATCAGCTTTTGAATTTGGATTGCTGCTTCTCCTCTCTGACTAGGTGGAATATTGTGAATTTTTCTCAAGTATGGAGGAGGAAGGGAAAAGGGAATTATATAACCCCTGGAAATAATCTTCTGCACCCAAGTATCTTTTGTTATATCTAGCCAGGCTCTCTGTTGCAGAGATAGTCGACCCTGATTGCTTTCAGAAGTGGACAATCAGGCTTCCTTTCAGAAGCACTGGTAGGGTCTCTGTCAGAAAAAAAAATCTCTGGACCCCTGGTTTTGCGGGCCACCTCTGCCATGGGGGCATCATCGTCCATTAGAGTTCCCTCCTCTGCCTCTGGGGAAACTTCCTCCAAATGTGTTCTGGAACAGACCCTGAGACTTCTTGAACCACATCTTCTGACCACCTCATTAATTCCTAGAAAAGTATCTTTGAGGGGGTCGAAAAATATACACCCATGGCAGACAGGGTCTTTCCATCCTTCTCATATCTGGATAGTATGCCCTTCACCCTGGGGCCAAACAAAGACGTGTTGTCAAAGGGAGCACTGACAAATGAGGACTTGAAGGGCTCTGCAAAATCACATAAGCACATCCAGGCAAATCTTCTGATGGAAATACCTGAACTCACTGCCCTTGAAGTTCCTTCAGCTATATGCAAGAATACGAAATGGATTGCAGGGTAGCCAACTAAGAAATCACAGATAATTGAACCTCGCAGTGACATCAAGGCTGCAGATTGGGATCCGAGAGGGAAAGATCCTTCCATTCTGTCGAGGCAGAGAAAACTTTCTTCACATCCTCAAAGGCAGATCACCCTGGAGAAAGGGAAAACCTTGGATTCGAAAAAGACAGCTTTTGGACTGCAGCCTTCCCCCACTCAGAGAGCAAAATCCCAGAGGTGGAAGCTGGAGCTGAGCAATCCAGTGCCGAGCCCTCGAAGCATAGAGATGGCTGCAAATGCTTTGGAGTTGACTGCAAAACCTCAGATCTGACAGGTAGGCTTTGGCTCCCAGACGTCTTTGGGTCCAACAGGATCAGAGCATCCAGAGAAAGCTTTGGATCCAAGGATAAGACAATCCTTGGATCCAAGTCGAAGGATCCAGATGGCTAGGATTCCAGGACTCCAGCTGAGTTAAACGGGGAGGTTGTAGAGGGAGTGTGGCAGAAAAATGGACCTCCTGACCCAGAGGGGTAGGAGAAGTAACACCTATCTGCCCCTGTGCCAAGAGAATCTTCCTTACCACTCTTTACACGTCTTCTTCTGTGAGACTTCTAGAAGAATGAGCAGAAAACACTGAAGGAGATCTGGGTCTGTCTAGAAATGAGGAAGGTACCTAGAGGATCCACTGAAGGTGAACACAGAGTCCTTGGTAAAATAATAAAAGTTGAAGAGCAACAGTTGGATCTGACTTGGATAGTGTTGGATTGGAGAAAGACGGATCAAATAATTTTAGTCATCTCATATCCAAAGGAGTTTCATCACACATTTTCAGCTTCTTTGGATCAGAGGGTGAAGTCAGACCTTTCTGAGTGCTCTTCTCTGAGGACTCTGAGGAAGGGGAGGAGGAAGAATACTTGGGAGATCAGGATTTTGTTTGGTCTTGGTTTTCAGTGATTTCTCTCCAGATATAACCTCTCCAAAAGATAAAGGGCTTTAAGAATCAATTTATTATTGCGTTCAACTAACACCTTGGGGTTAAACCCGTGGCAACTAGAACAATCTTCTTGTAAGTGAAGCAGTACTAAGCAGTATACACAAAGTGTGAGCATCTGATAAAGAGCTTATGCTCACACTAAGTACATTTTTTAAGCCTGTTGGAGCTTTATCCGCCCTACTGTCATGCCAACAAAAATCAAGAAAGGGGAGAAAAATGCATTTTAACAGTGACAGAGACAAGGGGCAAAAAGCAGTTACCAATAATGGTATTAAAGAAACTACATAAAATGTAGTCCTAAGGAAACGATACTAACAACAGTATCAAGATTTATGAGAGTAAAAGAAAAAGAAGGAAGCTAAGAAATTCAGCACAAGACAAGTCAAAAAGGAACACGTTAGGTAAGGGAAATGCTTAACCTAAATAAAGATGGGAGAATTAAGTGAAGTTTTTACAACTTATCTTAATATCACTCTAGAGTTTTGGAAACCGGGTCTATGTTTGGCTATCCAATGTTAAAAAATCTAAACTGCACAACAGTGAAAATAAAACAGCAAAATTCACAAGTCTCAAACAGCAGCAACATTGAAAAATAAAACATCGAATGGCCACAGTTGGCCAACATTGTGCACACAACCAACCAAGGTGGGGGGCTGTGTGTCCCCACACCCTCCCTAACTATATACACCAACTCCGAGATTACACAACAGTGGGGAATAGGGCAAATTGAAAAGGTTTCCCTTCACTTATCTTATGCATCACGTTACTTCCTGATTGTTGGCCAACTATGGCCATTCGATGCATTTTTTTTTTTACATTGCCATTGTTCAAGAACTGTCCCTTTTGCTGTTTTACATTAATTATTTTGTGGTTCGTGGTTTTTCGTATTCAGTAGCAGAACATGGATCCTTGGAAACCACGTCTTTCACTGAAAAGTAGAGGTGACTGGGGTTGGTGCATTGTCGGGAAGGGAGAAGCTCAAAAGGTCTTTGTTGCCATGAGCTTTAGTACAAATATAATTAATAAATTTGTAATCTCATACTTATTTGTTAATTTCCGAGTTGCTGATTTGATTCTGTTTATCTCAATCTTCCAAATCCAGTCTCTGCATAATTTCCAACTTATTCTTGGTTCTTTTAGTTGACTCGTGCTTTTTTTTGTCTCTCAAGCATTTTTCATTGAAACATTGGAAAAGGTTTCATTGGCACATCTCTCTGTGGTCCGTATTACCAGAAGAAGAAGAATGTCCTTCTGTTTCACAGCTCATGTTTTGTTCGACAAACTTTTGTATTTCCTCCTTACCATGTTCTGTATCAAAAAATGATTTTTGTCTCTCTAGGAAAGAATACGCTGAAGACAGCTGGGTACAGCAGATTGAATTTTATGCTTGCTTCTCGACATTCCCTGATTACTGGAATAAATTTACTCCTATTCTGCCTGGTGTACAGTGAGTAATCATTTTTCAAATACTCTACTGTCTCCCACTTTTAGTACTTTGTCCTTTTGCCACAGTTTTTTCAATCAACTCCTTCTGCTGGTAGGATTGCATCTCGACTATTAAAGGTCTAGGCTGCTTCCTCATGACTAGGTTTGGAGCATACACATGATGTGCCCTTTCAATCAACAACTCCTTCTGTAGAATACCAGTCCAGTTGCTTATTTGTGCTTTCATAAAATTAATACAGTCTGTTCCTTCCAGCCTCTATGGTATGGTAAAGCAGAAAATCTCAGGTTTTCCCTACGTGCTCTGTCCCCTAATTTTATTTTATTTTTTTTTAAACATCTCATCTTGAGCAGTTTCATATTCAGCCAGCCTTTTCTTTATTTTGACCACCGAGTTTTTGCAGTTTTATCAACTCATCTGAATATCTGTTTAAAGCTTCTTCCATTTTTTTTCTAGTCTTTTATTGTTTGAGTTCATATACTCAGTCAGTGTTTCATTTATTTTAATCAGCTCTGAGCACAGTTGACTTATTTTTTCCTCCAGATTGCTGGATGTCCTGCCTTGCACCAAAGCTGAAGCATGCACTGCTTTTGTCTGAACAACTGCACAATTCTTCCCAGTCAGTGTTTTTCTTCACCTTTTGTGACTGATTTTTCTTTTAGGTTCTCTGAATTTCTTTTCTGCTGGCATTCAATCAGTGCATTTACTAGCCAGTTACTGAAATTTACCCCAGCATATGAGATCACCTTCGCTCTCTCTTCTGGGTTTCTGTTTCAAACTGCGAGAACTGAAACTAAGTTGTTACTCAATGTGCAGCTATCTTGGAAGTCTCCTCATCAGACCTATCATTGAGTACAATGTCCCATTTGGTATACATCTAACTAGTCATATTCAACAACTGGAACATCCACAGAGGTTCCTCACTAAGAATACAGGGTATAAGTAATACATCCTATCCAGCCCATCTCAAGGCCCTATCCCTGTATTCTGTCTCCTACAGGCTGTTGAGGGGAGAATCTATGCCTTCTGCATATCTGCAAAACAAACAGCACCAGAAATACCCATTCTAAAGACTTAAACCTTTCCTGTGATATAAATAGGACCTGCTGGAGAGACAGGTATGCATCCCAGAGACTACCCCTTCTCTAGAACAGGGTCCCCATCCAATGTAACTTGGACAACTGGATGAGAAACAGGAAGCTAATCCCTGGTTTGGCACTTGTCTCTAATGGACACAGACAGCCTGTAAATGGTTCATCTCCCAGGTCTCTGCTTGTAAATGTTCCATCTCCCAAGCTTCTGCTTACACTTATCAAGGGTACTAGAACTGGTCAGAGATTTGTGATGCATGGCTAGGCTTAAAAAGGCCCTTGTGGTTGTTTGCCTAGTATACACCTATGAACCTATACAAGGAAATCTGCAATTGTTAAGAGTGTATATGCTACAGAAAGATTCACAGACACACTTTTGAAGGGAGCCGTTTAAGTGATTTGTAAAGTTGCCAGTCAGAATTAGAAGTGGGGGGTACAATTTAGGTTGAAATGGGGTGGGATTAACTGCTGTATGAACATGCCATCGATACAGGAGGTTGCAGTGGAAGGGAGGATATTGGAGCCTTGACAGAGATGTTTTATAAACAAAAATAATAACTGACGCCTAACCAAGACTAATACTGCTAAGAGGACTTCCCTTTGTACAAGAGTCATGTTAGTCGAAGCGTACACAAAATGAATATACACCAGGATTAACAGACTAAGCAAGATTAAGGAAAGTGCAGGATTGTTGGGGGTGGGGTAGAATAGAAGTCATAAGAACAAGAAGCTTCAGCACCAGGGTAGATGGTTGTTTTGAATATTTTTTTCAGGAATTATTCATTCATTTATTGATTCATTGACATTTGATTAGTGGAAAAAACTGACTGGGTAGAAGCCCATTTTTCACCAGAGGCCCAGGGAAAAAAGCTCCAAATTATCACAAAACATTTTAAGAACAATCATTTTATAATCTTCAAAAACAAAACAAAAAACATCTGCAGTTTTAATAATTATAACAAATTAGACACAATATAAAAGCATTGGTTAATAATCGATACAAGATATATGACAATCATTTAATATTTAGAGAAACTAAAGGTAAGTTAGTAATACAAATAGTAAAAACTGCAATATAAAGTGAGGGAAAAAAAAAAGCTTACGGTATACTTAATGAGAAAGTCAGGGAAGAGAATTAGACAGCAGTAAGGAAGTAAACAAAGAAGTTAGAGTAAAGATTATTAACTTTACATTAATAACTCCCCAAGTGATGTTGACATCCTACACACAGGCCTCACTGAGACCAATAACTGATGTGAGAACCATGGCCTTAAGCTCAATGCCAAAAAATGTGTCATCCCCTTTGGGAAAAACCCAGTTCCCATTAATTACCACATCGATGTTAGTCCACTGAACACAGAAGGCGTTAAGAGATCTGGGAACACAGGTTGACAGCAACCTCTCTTTTGACCACCACATTGCCACTGTGGTCAGAAAGTCCTTCTATGCGGCACATCTCATAACTAAGGGTTTTGCATCCAGGAAGAAGGAGGTCATTGCCTCCCTCTACTCTTCTCTCATTATGCCAGTCATCGAGTACAATACCCCATTTGGCATGTACCTCACACTAGACACCTGCAACAACTGGAGAGGCTGCAAAAGTACCTCAACAAAGAGGATTCTAGGCCTTAAACACTTGCCCTATATAGACTGACTCAAAATACTCCTGCTATTCTCTGTCTCATATCGCCTACTTAGAGGCAATCTCTGCTTGACTTACAAAGCCATATCTGACCCAGCTCTGTTAGAAATGCTACATCTAAAGAAATCCCAATCCCTCCGCACCACATGCTCCAGAGACCTCAACCTCATTACCACAATCAATAGAACATGCTGGAGAAACAGGTTCATAACTCTGAGACTGCCCTTGCTATGGAATAGACTTCCCATACATGTCAAACAGAACACCTCACTGGCCCTCTTCAAGAGAAATCTTGATGAGTGGATGGGAAATAGAAAATTAACCCCAGGGATCACTCCAGTGGCTCTACTCGACAGAGGCACTGGGAACTAAGGTCGGGTGGCACAATGCCAGGGTAATCCTATGGGCTAGGCTTGTAAAGGCTCCAGGGCCATTAGCCTAGTACACACCTATGAACCTAAGAGGTATAAGGAATGAGAAAGTACTTTTTCACATTGAGAGATATAGTTTATCCTGGTTTTAAGCAAGAACAGAGCAAGATTTTACACTGAACATTACCTAAAGTTTTGGAGTGGACAGCTTGGTGTAAATAGTTTACATTACATTTTAAGGGAACACTTTTGTTTATATAGAGATAAGATGACACCAATGAACTATTGCTTTAGAAGGCGGTTCTTAACAGTAAGGAGGATTAGAGGTGTGAGAAAGGATACACCCAAGGACAAAAGGCAGGCAAGGAACACATTAAAATGGAAATGCAAGGGATATCTTGGAATGTGAATGGACTCATCAATCAAAGCAAAGTGAGGGGGTGATGGAATATGTAATACAGAGTAGGGCTGAAGTGATCATGCTTCAGGAAACATCAGCATAGCAGTAACATGAGGAATTAATAAAAAGGAAGTCTGACACAGGGTATTATGCTACTAAGGCACAGAGTAGGAGAGGAGTAGTAACACTTATAATAAAAACAGTGACTCTGTACACAGACAAAACAATTTTGGATAGCAAAAATAGGAACAATTTAATTAGAGGGTACTAGGGCAATAGTACAATGGAACAAAGGAACTTCTACATTCCCCTCCAAAGCATCAACTAGGGAGGTCAATGAGATATTGGGAGATTAATTTGAGTATATACAGGGCCAAGTGGCTGTTTGTAGGTGTCTGGAATGTCACAACACAAAATGACGGTAGTGGGGGTCCAAGGGTAAGTAAGGCAATGAGAGCAGCTAGAGACAGTTAGACATGTATTCAAGGTATGGTTGATCTGAGTGACTTATGCCAACAGGCTAGACAACATATACATTATTCCATACAATTTAAGACACACTCTAGGCTACACAGACTATATATTACCAGAGTGCAAAGTAACCTAATAAAAGAGTAGGACATGTACAGAATTCCTTTATCAGACCATGACCCAGTCTATTCATGGCTATTAAAACCTATAAAATATAGTGTATAAGGCACTAGAGATTTAAACCAGGATTGTGGAGTAAAGATATGAAAAGAACGAGATTGAAGGTAATGCTGGCTTAGAAAACAGGCAACTCAGAAGCAAATGGGAATTATGAAATTCAGGAGTGGTAGAAGATTAAAACAGTTGAAAAGTGTTCCATGACTGGAGAGATTGGAAAGACCAGGTTGAGAAGAAAGGGGGGAAGTTAACAGAACTACAGCAGAGTAGGGGAGGGCTAACCCTTGAAGAGGAAAGTAACTCTGGGAGTTGAAAAGAATGTGGAAGGACCATTTAGATGAAGGGTTAGAACAAAAGTCAATAGTGTTAAAGATGTATGGCAATGAAATCACCCCTAAGCAACAAAAACATTTGGCCCCGCGACTATGACAATGAAAAACTGATACGGTGGAATCTTTAAGATTACGGACGCATTACGGGGCGGATAGTAAAGGAACCTGAAGTGTTGGAAAAAGTGTTCAAAGAATACTATGGGAACCTTTATAATTATTTTTTACTGACTCTAGCTGGAAAACTAGATGTTTTAAGGGGGCAGAACTTACAAAACTGAGGGAAGAGGAAGTTAGGAACCTAAATAAACCTACTTCTCAAAACGAGATTGAATACCAGGTAAAAAAATAGGCTATGGGAAAGTCCTAAGGGCAGGACGGTTCCCAACAGAAATATGGAGAGAGACGTTAGGCAAGCTACTGCTAAAGAGAAATGAGATCATTAACAATATAACAAATTGGCACATCATTCCAGAATCATGACAGATGGCAGTAACGAGAGTGTTATTAATGGAAGGAAAAGACCAGTGGAATCCTGGTTTGTACCATCCAATCTCAATAATGAACCACGACTATAAAGTGTTTATGGTGATAATGGTTGATAGGATAGCAAGACTTCTTCCAAGCAGCAATAACAGGAACAACCAGGTTCTTCTACTAGGGATGGATGCCAAAAAGGCATTCAATAACAGTACATTGGGAATATCTCTGGAAGGTTATGGAAGCCATGTGCTTCCCGGTAGCATTTATAGATTTACTGATGAGTATGTATATATATATTGGATCTAAGGCAAAAATAAAAGTTATTGAGAAAGTATAATTAGAATTTAAAGTAGACAGAGACACCAGACAAGGTTTTTCTTTGTCACCTCTGCTATTTGCACTTTATCTGAAATTGTTAGTTCAAAAGATTCAACACAGTGATATAAAAGAGTGACAGTGGGAACAGGGGAAGAGAAAATAGTCATGTTCTGTTTGTAGATGACGTGATATTACACACTATGCAACCAGGAAAGGATTTACCCAGGTTATTCAAATTATTGAGGGAGTTTAATAGAGAAATTTCAGCATATACAACCAATGAGGATAAAACCAAAGCAATCTGTATAAATCATGGCCCACGTCATAGCTGATCCAGGATTTTCCTCAGTTGTAGGGACACTTCAGCATAAAATATCTAGGGGTAGCGGTAACTCAGAACTTAAAAGACTCCGCTAGGGAGTCATGGGACCAAGTGAGGGCAAAAGTTCATAACCACTGACAAAATACAAATTGGTGCTGGAGAATATGTACCAATGAATACAGGCAGCAAAAAATGACTATAGTGTGGCTGGCAATGTACACTGCACAGGCTTTTATGATCCAGGTAAAAAACTGGGAAAAGTAAAAGAAAGAAGTGATGAGTTATATATGGAATAGAAAGGCATATACAGTGAAATAGCAAAAGATGATTTTAACAATAGAGGAAGGGGGTTTAGTAGTTCATCATCTGCAAGGATACTTTGAAGCTGCCAGTTGAGACTGGTTTGCTTTTTACTGGATCCTGAATACATGGCAAAATGAAAAATAAATTATGCTTGAGCTACTGAGCAACACCTGGAGAGCAAGCAACAAAGATTTTGGCATTGGCCTTACCATATGTTAACAAAGCAGTACAGCCTAGGGTAACTGTATTGACTGAAATGTTTAATATGATATACACATTATTTAACACTGAAGAGTACAAAGGAGCTTGAGATATAGCCTATAGATCTGGGCAAATATCCTCATCTAACCAACAGTGTGACAGTAATTATATGGGTGGAATTAGATAAAAAGAAGTTATGTAGTCACCATAACGTTCCATCTGTGTTGTTCATTTTCATTCTTCCTCAACAAGTGGGTCTGACTCAGACGCTTTTACAGCTCGTGAATACTGAAAACTCTGAAGCTCCTCCCTTACCTATAATGCCCTAGTCTCTCTCCATACATCAGATCTTGTTTGCTGACCTTATTGCTAATTAAAAACCAAGGAACAATCATTATAAGAGAATGCAATATCTGGAGCTCAAAGGCAGGAACACTGGTTCCCTTAGCATCTTATCATTCTTTCAGACGACATAAACAAAATGGTAGTGGATTAGAGAGAGGGGGGTTGAGGAAGAATGAAAATGAACAACACAGATGGAACGTTATGGGGAGTACATAACTCCTTTATCTGACATTGTCAATTTTCATTCATTCCTCAACAAGTGGGGCAGAGTCCCTATCTACCTGAATCCAGGGTGAACTCTAAGGGAGGATATTTTTGAGCACTGTTGAGCCAAAAGCTACTCTTCCCCTAGAGACCAGATCTAACTTGCAGCAGCACAAATATTGTCCATGGAAGATCTGGATAAAAATACTGAAAAGTTGCAATGGACCTGGTTGAATGCACTCTCAAAGGTTTTGACAAAGATAAACCCAACTTGTTGTAGACAAAAGGAAATGCAATCAGTTAGCCACTTGGCTAAACTTATTTTGGTTACTGGCTTTCAATTTTGACTCTGAAAAGGAGACAATTGATCTGATTTTCTGAATTTTTCAGTTCTATGAAAATAGAAATGTAACTGTCTGTGAACATCCAAAAATGTAAGGTATTCCCCTTTGTTCGAGAAATTTGGAAAAAAACCTGGAAAGCTTTCAGATTAATTAATGTTAGATTCTGACACCATCCTAGGAAGGAAGGGTTGGTTTGTAAGAATACCCTATCTTGATAAAAAATTAAATAAGGGGGCTTAGAACATGAGGCCTGAAGTTCTGAGACTCTTCTAGCAGAGGTTATGGTTACTAAAAAGATAGTTTTCCAGGATAAAAATTTTAGTTCACACTCTGCTGACAGTTCAAATGGATATTGAGTCAAAGCTTGTAAAACTAAACTCAAATCTCACCGTGGAGTTGGATCTTTAAAAGGGGGTCTGAGAAGAAGGGTTCACCTTAGAAAAGCCTTACAAAGCTTTGAAGAAGCTAGGGTGGAATTGTTTACTACTATATGAAAATTAGAAATGGCAGCTAGTTGTACTTTAATAGTCAAAGAGCTAGCCCCTTCACTAAAAATCGTAGCCAAAAATTCAAGAACTTTAGGTACTGGTGCCAAAAAAGGGTCAGTGTCTTTCTGCTGTGCCCAGAACTATTTTTTTCCATTTACTTGTGTAAGCCTTCCTAATGGAAGCATTATGAGAAGACAAAAGAATATGATTGACAGGAAAAGAAACTGCCTGGATTTTCTAGCTATTAATGTAAGTGGAAAAAACATGCAGTCAACTTTAGGCCTAAAATGTCTGGATGAACCATGTCTGTCAGGTGAGACAGGAGGTCTGAAACTGGATCCAGAATCCAAGGAAGGTGAACCAAATCAGACAAGGAGAGTAAGGTACAATGAGGATGACTGTGCTCTTCCATCGGGATGCTTTCTGGAGAAACTTGGAGATTAGAAGCATTGAGAGGGTAACCACAGAGGAGACTAGGGGCCAATCGTAGAAGCAAGAGTCTCTCAGTGATTCCCCTAATGGGTGGATCATGGCAAAGAACCTGCTGCATTTACTGTTGAGGGGAGATGCAAAGAGGTCACAACAAGGTTGGCCCCACTGGAGGAATATCTTTTCCACTACTCCCATGTTGAGAGACCACTAGTGAGGCAATTAAATGGACCTGTACTTCCTGTTTGCTATCATGTTAGATTTCCCTGGAATGTGCATTTCTGTCAGAAATTGACTGGATGTGATCACTACCTGCCACACTCTCACAGCTTTTGACACAAGGGTAAAATCTGATTCCTCCTTGTTTGTTGACGTACCAGACCACTGACATATCTCCATCTGAATCCCAATATTCCCTGAAGGGACAGTCCTTTGGAAGGCCTGCAATGCTAGGAGAACTGTTCTCATTTATAGGATATTAATATGCCTGTTGGCCTCTTTGGGATACCATGTGCCCTGGACTGTCTTTCCCAAGAAGTGCCCCCCCACCCAATTTGGGCTGAGGAAGGACGAGGATGCGGCCTTGCAAAATTTGATCTGAGTGAATCCACCAAAAGAGATAATTTTTGCATGTCTGAGTTATTCTGATCTGGGGGAACAAATGTTTGTGTAGAACAGACCACTGAGTCAATAGGGTCCACTGAAGAATTCTCATATGGTATCTTGCTAAAGGAACCAAAACCAACTTGTTGAGGAATGAATGAAAACTGACATGAGATCTTATTTTATTTCTGGAAAAAGATGAAAACATCTGACAAGACACAGAGTGGTAATAAATATGTGAGTGCTTGCAGATTAGGTTCAGAGATCTTTTTAGATATACAGTGTAACACACTATCCAAGTGTGATGCAGAGTTGGCAAATAAAGGGCTAAGAAGACCAGAAACAGTAGACCTTCTGCTAAAGGTTAGAACAGGAGAGAATTTAAACAAACTGTTTGGGACACACTAGGCTTTAACAAATGACAGATGGTACTCTGCAAGGAAACACAATTTGAATAGAGAAGGGCAGGATGGGATGGAACAGAAGAGAACTGGAAACATATTTGTGTGATGCCCATTAAAGCCACTAGATCTAGGAAATTTAGGATATTTGCCTGGAAGTGTCTGCATAAATATTTTTACACTCCTACTAGATTTCATGCAATGTTCCCAGAAGCGAATGATGAATGCTGAAGATGTGGATGGCAGGCAAAAGAAGACTGGGATCTCATTTTCTGGGAGTGTGATAAACTGAAGAAATATAAGCAGAACTGAATGAGTTAACACCTAAAATAATTTGCAAGGACTGACCTCTAGAGAAATTGAGAAGTTATGTACCTACCATAACGTTCCATGTTAGTTGTCTTCTCTCGCCTTCTTTCTTGCTGGATGGGTTCGGAGCCGATCCTCGGCTCCGACTCGGCCACTTACTAAAGCTCGAGAGCTTATTTTACCGGCTCGAGGCAACCCTATATCCCATGATGCTAGGCGATAACTCCCCAGATCTCATTTGGAAGCTGAAAAACCTAGCATAGGCCAATAAAACAAAATCCTCCAACTGGAAGGAGGAGGAAGAGGGATAAACCCCCCCAAAGATAACTATCTACACTATATATATCCTAGGACACCTAGATGGTGAACAAGGGAATAAAAGGACCCTTCAAGGAAGGGAAGATCTTCTCGGTCTGTCCAGGCTAGGGGGATGGTGGGTGGGATGCAAGAAAGAAGGCGAGAGAAGACAACTAACATGGAACGTTATGGTAGGTACATAACTTCTCAATGTTAAGTTGTCAATCTCGCCTTCATTCTTGCTGGATGGGACCGTATCCCCTAGCACCTTCATCCTGGGTGGCTCATTGGATGAAGAATGGTGGAACCAAATGTTGCTCTGTCCCTGGAGGCCATGTCCAATTTGTAATGCAAAACAAAGGTATGAGGAGAGGCCCATGTGGCTTCCGCACAGATAGTGTCTATTGATAGTCTAGCTTGAAAGGCTGTAGATGTAGCTAGTGCTCTAGTTGAATGGGCTTTTGGCTTAGAAGTTAATTCCCTGCCTCTGAGTTGATAAATAGATGTAATCACAGAAGACAGCCACCTAGATAGTGTTACCTTGGAAACAGGAAGGCCTTTCTTATTTTCTGCGTATGATAAAAAACAGTTGATCAGACTTCCTTATTTGTTTGGTTCTATCCAAATAGTATCGGAGCTGGCGGTGAACATCTAGATAATGTAGCTTTTGCTCCGCTCTATTAGTATAGTTTGGGAAAAAAACTGGGAGATCAACTGATTGATTTAAATTTGTCTGCGAAGCCACCTTGGGTAAGAAGGATGGATTAGTCCTTAGAGAAACTCTGTCTTTATGGAAGATTAAGTAGGGAGGACGAATGCAGAGGGCGTGAAGCTCTGATACTCTCCTAGCAGAAGTAATGGCGACTAGGAAGAGTGTCTTCCAGGAAAGAAATTTCAATGAACAGGAGACCGCAGGTTCAAAGGGGGGAGAATCAAGGATGTTAAGACTAAATTAAGATCCCACGGAGGTGGAGGGTCTTTGATCAGAGGCTTAAGTAAATATACACCTTTAAGGAAGGCTTTGCAAAGCTTATTGGACATGATGTTGTGGTCCGATAAGCCTGTATGAAAATTCGATATGGCTGCCAACTGAACCTTTACTGTAGATGCAGAAGACCCTGAATGAAAAATTTGGGCTAGGAAGTCTAAGACCGAATGAAGTGGGGCAGTAAAGGGATCTATATTCCTTGCCTTTGCCCAGAAGGAGAAACGTTTCCATTTACTAGTGTAAATCCTTCTAGTGGAAGATTTAAGGGAAGCTACTATGATATCCCGGACGGGATTAGAAATCATAGGAAGCCTGGCTAAGGACGGAAGTGGAGCAACCAAGCAGTGAGGTTGAGAGAATGTAGGGATTGGTGCAGCTGCCCCGACTGATGGGTCAACAGATCTGGAGCTGGGTCCAGATGCCAAGGCTGTACCAAAAGATAATAATGAAGGAACGGAAACCATATCTGTCGAGGCCAATAAGGGGCAATGAGAATCAACTTGGCTCTCAAGGTGGTTGCTTTCTGAATTACTTGTGGGATTAGAGGAAAGGGTGGAAAGGCATAGAGAAGTCCCCGAGGCCAATCTTGGACTAGAGCGTCTCTGAGGGGATGGCCTGGAAGGGGGAAGAGGGTGAAGAAGTCAGGGCATTTGCTGTTTTGGGGTGTAGCAAAAAGATCGCAGCAAGGAAGGCCCCACTTCTGAAAAATCTCTTCCACTACCGATTGTTTGAGAGACCACTCGTGTGGCATGAGTATAGCTCTGCTCAACCTGTCCGCTATGATGTTGGACTTCCCGGGGATATGCGTTGCTATCAGAATCCGCTGAGAGGAGATCGCCCATTGCCAAAGTCTGAGTGCCTCTCGACACAGGGGTAGGACTTGGTTCCGCCTTGCTTGTTGATATACCACACTACGGACATATTGTCTGTTTGGATTGCAATAGTTCCTAGGGGAAGAGAGTCGTGGAGGGCTTGCAACGTTAAAAGCACTGCTCTCATCTCTAGGACATTTATGTGCAGGTGGCGCTCGAAAAGTTGCCAAGTGCCATGGACCATCCTGCCCTGAAAATGTCCCACCCAACCCAATCAGGGAGGCGTCCGATGTCACCGTGGCGACCGGGGGAGGAGGAACAAAGGGTCTGCCCTGATGGACTTGAGGGGACAATATCCACCAGGACAGATGACTTTTGCAAGTTTGAGTTATCATGATCTTGTGGTGCATGAGGAGTTGCTGAAAGGACCATTGGGCAAAAAGCATCCACTGTAGAAGACGCATGTAAAAACGTGCAAGGGGAAGAAGTGTTATGGCAGCCGCCATAAGACCCAATACTTTCAGGACATACCTGGCCTGAATTTTGTCGCTCTGAAGAAGAACATGGACATGGTTTTGAATATCTAAGACTCTTTGATCTGTTAACTTTGCTGAAAGTTGTACGGTGTTCAAGTTGGCGCCTATAAAGGTAATAGACTGACAAGGCGACAAGGCAGACTTTTCGAAATTTATAGAGATTCCTAGCCCTCTGCAAATGTGAATGGTGTAAGCTCTGGCTTGGAAAAGTTGAGGCCTGGTGGTGGCAGTGAGGAACCAGTCGTCTAGATATGGAAACACCTGGAATCCTTGCCGTCTCAGGTGAGCCGTAACCACTGCCATACATTTGGTGAACACTCTGGGGGCTGTAGTGAGACCAAAGGGCAGGGCTCTGAATTGGTAGTGACTGGCCCCCAGCCGAAAGCGGAGAAACCTTCAAGAGCGCCTGTGAATTTTGATGTGATAGCATGCATCCTGAAGGTCCATGGAGCACATCCAATTGTCCTTGCCGAGAAAGGGCAGAATGGACTGTAGCGTGACCATCCGGAATCTTGTTCTCTTTACAAACTTGTTTAGTTTGCTGAGATCTAATATTGGTCTCCAGTCCCCTGTCTTTTTCGGTACCAAAAAGAACCTTGAGTAGATTCCGGATCATAGTTGGTCTGCTGGGACTGGCTGGATGGCTCTTTTTGCTAGCAGTTTTGATATTTCTGATACTGCTAGTTCCCTTAGACCGGGTGGAATGTCTGGAAGGGTTCCCTTTTGCTGAATTGGGGTTTGGATAAAGGGAATTTTGTAACCCTCGGATATGATCGACTGTACCCATTTGTCTTGAGTAAGGGAAAGCCAGGCTATTGGGTACAGCAACAATCTTCCCCCGACTGCCTCCGAAGGTGGACAATCGGGCAACATCTCAGGGATACTGAAAGGGTTTGTCAGAGAGAGGCTCCCTGCTACCCTGGTTCTGCGGACCCCCTCTGCCCCTAGGGCGGCGTCTGTTGTTGTTACCTCCTCTGCCTCTGGGGGTAAACTGACCTCTTGCATCAGGCGTGACTCCTTGAGATTTGCGGAACCACATTTTCCCACCCTTCTGACCCTTAGGGTATGGTCTTGAAGGGGTGGAGAAACGGACTCCTATGGCAGAAAGAGTCTTGCCATCTTGTTCGCATCTGGTCAAGGTGTCTTTCACTTGAGGTCCGAACAAAGCCGAACCATCAAAAGGGGAATTTGTGAAGGACGCCTTGAAAGGGTCTGCGAAATTACACAGCCGCATCCAGGCGTGACGCCATAAGGCCACTCCTGTGCCTGCAGCCCTACTCGCTCCATCGGCTGCATATGAAATTAGACGCATGGAGGAGTTAACAATCGAGTTCAGGGTTCCAAGCTGTGAGTTTATTTTATCCTGGGACCCAGCAGCTGATGGATCCTGTAAGACTTCTCCCAACTCTTTGAGAATATCTATCTGAAGGCATGGAAAAGGTCGCTGAAGAAAACATCCGCTTACCGTACCTATCCATGGTCCTAGAATCCTTATTAGGAGGATGGATAGATACTGAAGGATCAGCTAGTTCCTTCTTGGTGGCTGCAGCCACCACCATGGCATCCGCCGGTACACCTTTTGTTAGGAATTGCTAGTCAACTGGTGCTGTGATGAATTTAGATGGCCTCCGAGGGGTGGGTTCCACCGAATCCGGGACCGACCACGCCTTCCGAGCCACTACTTCCATAAGGGGGTTGAAAGGCAGAGACAACCAGGAGATGGAGGGTCAAGAACCAAACGCCTCCAGGTACACCGACTCATCCTCGGAAGGATTAAGGGAAGACCAGTTCCCCCTCTGAATCAGGATTTCTAGGATGTCTGAGAAAGAGACATCCTCAGAGGGGGACTTTGGGGATCCCTCCGACTCATCCAAGTCGGTGTCAGATGTAATGGACTCAGGGGAGTCCACATGCTTCCTCTTACATGTTCTCTTACGCGGAGGCTCCGCTGACAGGTCAGGAGAAGCCTCGGAAGAGGAAGAAATTCCCAGTGGGGAAACCTGAGGCGTTGGATCTCTGGGTCCGGGAGCAAGAGAGTGGGAAGAGACATCAGCAGGCACTGTAGTGGGAGGTGCTGATGGAGCTGACCGTTGACTATGCCCTGGGGCTAGTACGCTCCTCATCACCTCGAAGGCTCCCCTATCAGAAAGGCCAGAGGGCCCCGCTCAAGAGGTAGGAACCCCAGGCGCACCGACAGGAAGGCTCCAAGGCCGATGTCGGGCTGAGCTCACCAGCCGACGCCCGAGAGGGAGAATGGGGTCGGACAATGGTCCGATGCCACTCGCCCCCTCGGAGCCGATGAGAGAGATCAGGCGCCCGGATCCGTCCAATGAAGGTATCAAGGAGGAGATCGGAGCTGAAGATGAAGGAGCCAAAGGGGGAGGTATCGACTCCGATGCCACAACAGTCACGGCTCCGAGGAGCTCCGGCTCCGAACTCTGAGGGAGAGTCGAAGGAGGAAAATTAGGTGGAGTCGTAATAGCTACCATCTGATGAGACGGGCTAGAGATCATCTGGGCCAATGCCTGAGACTTTAATAGCCTACTTACCACTCTTTCAAGGTCGTGATCTGAAAGTCTGGATGACCGAGAAGATTGGCTCCGATGGCTCCGCTCGGAGAGCAGGGGAGACCTCAGAGCCAAATGGATGGACTCCAATGAAGGGGATCTTGACCTCTTCTTAGATGGAGCCAAAGGATCCGAGGACACGTCGGCTCCAGCCGGAGCAGACAATGAAAGCATGGGCTCAGAGGTATTGGCACCGAGTGGTGCCGAGACCGGAACCTGTGACTCTAGGGGATCGGCTCCGGCCGGAGCCGATCTAGGCACAGACAAGGAGCCAGCAGCCGAAGGCTTAGTACTTGGAGCCGACGGTTTTGCTGGTTTCGAGGGCCTCCCCGACGCAGAATTAGTCAGGGAGCCCTCGGGCTTTAACAAGCCCCTCAGTATAAGTTTGTTCCTGCGCTCCTGCAGGACTCTTGGACTGAATGCATGACATACTGAACAAGAGTCCTGCAGGTGCAGGGGTCCCAGGCAGTAAACACAAGAAGTGTGATCGTCTGTCAGAGACATTTTCTGACAGCACGAGTCACACTTCTTAAAGCCTGAGACCTTAGTTTCCTTTGGTTCCTTCGACATAACAGTGTCGAGGGTTTACAAAGGTAAGAGAAAAACACACACACTCTCAAAAAACTATAAATTAACAATAAAAATGTTAATAGGGATACTGACACACCCAAACACTCCACAGGATCCCTAAGAAAAATTAGGAAAGGGGCAGGCTTAAGGCCTAACCTAAGAGTGGAGGGGGAGGGATATAAGGGATAAAAAGGGAAGGTATAAAACAGTAAAGAGTTAAAGGTAGTTGCTAACTATTGAAAAGAAATAACTAGGTGAAAAAATAACTCAAAAGGATGACTGAACACTATATATATATAAAGACGTACCAGGAGCCGGTAAAAAAACGCACCTCGCAAGCGAAAGCGGCAAACGAGATCTGGGGAGTTATCGCCTAGCATCATGGGATATAGGGTTGCCTCGAGCCGTTAAAATAAGCTCTTGAGCTTTAGTAAGTGGCCGAGTCGGAGCCGAGGATCGGCTCCGAACCCATCCAGCAAGAATGAAGGCGAGATTGACAACTTAACATTTAATTTTTATTGAACTGGACAGGAGATCTGGCTTTATTTGGACATGTTAAGGCATTAGTCTGATTGGTTATGTTAGTGGGGGAAAAGGGACAACAAAGAACAGGCTACAAAGTACCAAGATATAATGCTGCTGATGAATGAGATAAAAGTGAAAAAAGAGGATAGGAAAATCTGGATACTGACAAAAAGGCAAAGGCTTATAAAAAGGCCAAATCCTGAAACAAAACGAGAAAGACAAATGAGGTATGGCTCCTAGAGTTCTGACTAAGGCAATAATGAAAGAGTGGTGAAGGTGAGGGCTACGTGGCCACATCACAAATGTCCACAATAGAGAAAGTCATGAAGCAAGCAAAAGAAGCAGCCACACCTCTGGTAAAGCGGCCAATAACAGCAACAGCAATATTTTCCATTGAGAAGCTTGCTATTCATAGCATGTCAAAAAATAACACAGTTAAGATGCACAGCAGTGACTTACTTAGAAACTAGCAGCCCTTCTGTCCATGAGGCAAAGACAAGCAGCTATTCCACGTTCAAGAATTTATGCACTTAATTCAGGTAGAATCTATGGTGGTAGAGCACATATAGGATGTGAAGTCCTCTTGGCCTGACTGACTTGAGGAAAATTCTGACACTAATTTTTGGGAGAAGGAATATGGGTTAGTCCTAATCTGAAGATATGAGATTCTGTGGTCAAACCTAATGAGCACAAAAAAATCCCACAACAAAACGTCCAACAGACAAACCTGAAGGCTGCACAAATGGGACAATGGAATAGTGGACAGGCTGGCCTGTCAGTTATGAAATCCAAGCCCCAAGGAAGGGTTCTTCAAAGGCAAATGGTAACTGACTGCCCCTTTAAGGACATGATTTTCCAAACAAATTTACCATAAGAGTACAGATCACTACCGAAGTAGCTGTTTGGGTCCTACCCACTGCAATGGCCATCTTTCAAAGCTAAAGGGTGCCTTCTACATGCTCTCACTATTAGGTGTGTAAAAGCAGCTCTATAGAGTGGGGAAAAATCAGAGCTTTCTTGCACCAAAAAGGGAGGTATTAGCCCTGAAAAGAACAATGCTAGGAAACAACAAAAGGGAATGAATATACACCAAAATATATATATACACTTCTTGACAACACAAATAAACAGTAAAATGGGGTTAGAGGAAGGGGATGTCAACAGAAAGTGACCTATTAGAACATCTACTGTTAAGTTTTCTTACACAGCTGTACAATGTTCAGCATTACATCATTATTGCAGTAGCCTAAGCTATTGAGGTAGATTACCATAGCTTAAAGGAAAACTACACCCGAATGTCAAGTTTTCCTTTTCACAAAGTGATCTACCCTCCTGTAATCCAACACTAAAGGTACCACAGACAGAAAAAGCATAACTTAATTATTCCATTTGTTTTATGCCTGAATTTATTTCTGTTTGTCTTTTTTCCAGTTTCTCTCTTCATCTGTTACATCATAAAATCTAAGAGGGGGCAGAATAGCTACATTAGATCACGGATTCCAACTACAGAGACATTAAGAAAACAATGGCTCTTGAACATTGGTATTTAAATGTGCACTGTCTGTCACAGATTGGCAACATCACACCTCAGATAAATAGCGCAGCTTGGAGCTAGACACGACCCTGAAAAAAAAGCAAGGCTTTCAAGCTTAGTTCTTGGATGCAAATGAACAAGAAAACTCTACTCAAATGTTAGATTTTTTGGTATTTTCGTATTATCGCAACCAGATTTCCGAAGCCCCCTAATTCTTCATCTTTGTGCAAAAACAGATATGTTACCATTGAAAGTGGTGTGTAAAATTGTGTGTCACATTGGGTATGAGGCATGGTACAATAAAAGGTTTCCGTTCAATTAAATAATGGTGTAAGGGCACACAAACTATACATGTAAAACTGCTAATCAAATCACTGTTCATAGGTTCAAACTAGGCTATCTGCCCTAGGGCATTTATAAGCCTAGCCAGAGTGTGTTTGGCTTTCGCCACCCATTTTAAATTAATTTTGCTATGCCCTTTTTCGAGGTTAGTATACCGTGCCTCTGTCTAACAGTGACACAGAAGTGATACCTGGAGTAAACCTACGATCTCCCATCCACTCATCAAGATTCCTCTTGAAGAGAGTCAATGAGGGACTCTGCCTAACCTGGACTGGGATTTTATTCCAGAGTGAAGGGAGCCTCTGGGTTATGAATCTGTCCCTCCAGCATGTCCTATTTATTTCAGTGCTGAGGTTCAAGTCTCTCGAGCATGTAGCTCGATGGATTTGGATTTTCTGAGGTGCAGCATGTCCAGTAATTCCGGGTTGGACATGGCTTTATACATCAGGCACAGATCGCCTCAGAGCAGGTGGTATGCCACTGAGTAGAGCTGGAGTTTCTTTAACCGGGCAGCATATGGCATCTGTTTGAGCCCTTTGATCCTCTTGGTGAGGTACTGTTGGGGTTTTTCCAGTTGCTGCAGGTGTCTGGTAAGGTATATCCCAAAAGGGGCATTGTACTCAATTATGGGCCTGATGAGGGATGAGTAAAGAGGCACGATGACCTCCCCTGATCTAGATGTGAATCCCTTCATGATTAGGTGGGCTATATAAAATGTTTTTCTAACCACTTTAAATAGATGAGTCTGAACAATAAACAAACCATTTAATTTTATAGCACATGGCACCTGGCTGTCAAAGTATGGCTACTACGAATTAAGCGCACCATAATAAATACCGTTTCTATGCATGTGTTTTGCATTTTTTTTAAACTTGCTATGTAGCTGAAAGCTGCAACGTTTGCAAGTTAAACTGCCAACAGGTAAGCAGTCCATAAGAACCATTAACACACTGGGATTGTGACAGTTTACAGGTGGGTAACTTGATAAAAGCAACAAAAGGTTTACTTTCCTGTATATGCAACGTCTACTTTTCCTGTATATATACGTCTTTTTTTTCGTATGCATACTTTCTCTAAGTAACACACTACAAAGTAAGAACTTTAAACTGCACAATATCGCCATGACAGTTTGCACCAACCCAAGCCTTACTAAAGGAAAAGTCAAGCGTGTGTTGGTGATGCCTGAAAGTAATGCAAAGTTTTTTTGCCAGTAGTAAGGACTTTCAAAAGCAGCTTGAAGTGCTTCCTGCACTCATTTCTCTGCAGCTTGCGCATTTCACAAACGCAAAAATCTGGCTGCAATAATATGCAAGTACCAATTTTTTTTTTATTATTACTACAAATTAGTTGTCATTCCCTTTACTCTTAATTTTTTTCAGTATTTGATGTGGCATTTTTATACACTGTTTTTTTCTGTAAAACACATTTTCTTCTGGTGTTTTGTTACAGCAATGTTACATTGTATACAGTATTATGGTTCAGACCAGTCTGAGTTCTGGGAGAGGAGATTAACATCAAAGTTTTTAATTCTAGCTACAGCATTAAAAGCTGCCAATGCAACACAAACCAGTTCAAGTATCACCTTTTAATCACAGGGTCAGATTTCTCACACTTGAACTACTGTTACTACTAAAAAAGCACATCTAACTCAGGTACTGTTTAAAACCTGTCATTCAACTGTTCCTTAATGGAAAACTCCACCTTAGAACTAAAAAAAATCTATTTTTTCACTATGTCTCCGATTTCTGAGTTAGTTTAGCACCTCAAAATTGCTCTGACTGCTTCTTATAGAATTTTAATATGTTTTCAGCAAAATGGCGGTCAATGGGGCTTGACATATCAACATGATTTTATTTTTCTTCAAGACCTTCTCTTTCCCATAATCCATTTCAAGTCTGTTTTATATGAATCATGCTAGACACAAGGAAGTAGCAGTACTGTATTCTCATGCCATTGACATATAATGTGATTAGTGTCAGTCTGTGTCATCTTATATACAGTCTGTAACAGGACTGCTTCTTTTATTTCTTGAATGGCCCTCAGCTGTGTGTGTCTCAGGACTTGTTTTATAGTATACAAAGAATTATACAGCTGCAACCAAGACAGTTGCTAAATTGCAGGCCTTTGTTCAAAGCATCTTTTTGTAGTCCAAGATGAATTGACAGCCCCTCCCCTACACTTTAGTAATGTGCCAATACTTTACAAGAATTAAGAAAAAAAATCTTTCTGACTTTTCTCTAAATGTCACAGACATCTTTAATACTACATTCAAGTCATCTTAAAATGTATAGTAGTACAAACAACAAACATTTAAAGTTTAAAGCTTGGCATTTTAATACTGTGATGCTGCTTATGAAAATTTGTCAAAAGAGGTGACAACTGCCTTTGAACCACTGACTGATCTAATTGCTGTTTTGCTATGAAAGGCATGGCTGTACTGGAAGCAGCTGTGAATCGGTGCAAGTTTTCTTCCTCTGCAATAAAGACAATGGAAAACAGTTTCACACCTCTCTGTCTTGTTTACAGCAGCCTGAGCACCTAACTACAAATGTGTATGTTTGTGACGTATCATGCAAGTGTAGACAAATTCCTCTGCAACTTATGTGAGAAGTTAAGCTTAAAAAACAGTTAGGTGGTCCTTCCCTTCCCTTTGATACCAAAGTGAAGAAATGAAAGTTTTATAAAGTAAAAGCAGGTTTCAGGTACCTACACAGTATTGGAATCATATTGCAGGGAGAAAAATAACCTAAGAATTGAGTTAAAATGTAGGAGAAGGTGGAGTTTTCCTTTAATATGGTAAAAGCAAAAACGAAAGGGCCAGAGATAACCTCATATAAATAATCTGCTTTTGCTGCCAGTTGTCCTTTTCTCCTACCTTCATGAGATCAGCTTTCCTGAAGGACTGAGGTTTATTTAGATAGTATCTAATCCACCTATGGATATCCAAATAATGAAGAATTTTTCTTCCTTGTCCTTGGGATCAGGAAAAAACAGGGAAATTAGAGTGACTCAAGGTAAACTCTGAGACAACTTTAGGCATAAAAGAGGGCTTAGTTCTCAAGGAAACACTGTCCTTGTGGAAAATGACACAGGGTTGACTCACCATATGACCGTGAACTCATATACACTCCTAGCTGAAGTCAGAGCAATCAGTAAAACAATTTTCCATGTTATGCACCTCCATTTAGGCTAATGAGCTGTTTCCTGTACAAAGTACAGATTCTAATGAGGAAACCACCCATTTTATAGGTGGATGGACATATAAAAATCCCTTTCATAAACTGCTTAACTTGAAGATGTTTAGAAAGGGGGTAGGTCCAAAGACAGACAAGCAAAGAAGGCGGCCAAATGAACCTTGACAGAGGAAAGGAGAGAAGAACAAAGGCTAGAGGACAGTAAGCTTCTCAAATCAAAAAAGAGATGCAGTTGGGCCTTGGTTCTTTAAAAGGCACCAATTAGAAAATCTCTTACACTTAACACATTTTACAGTAGCAGTTTTTTTAACCTCATTCAATACCTTCTGCATGTTCTCAGAAAAAAGTTGACAAATGGTTTCAAAATTCTATCATCTAGGCAGTCAACTGTAGTGATTTTAGGTTGGAGTGTATTAAACTCCCCCGTCTTGTGTGAGTAATGCCAGTTTGTGGGGAAGCCTGTGGTAATATAGTCCTTGGCCAGTTTCAAAAGAAGGGAGCAACACTGTTGCCTGGACAAAAAGGGGATTACCACCACAATCTTTAGACAGTCCTTTTGAATCTTTAGAAGAGCCCTGGAAATCAGTTGAAAGGGCAGAAAAGCAAAGAGGAACATTTTCATCCACTGGAACAAGAAAAAAATAAGTTATGTACTCACCATAACGTTCCATGTGAGTTGTTCATCTTGCCTTCATTCTCACTGATGGATTTGGAGTCTATCCGCGGCTCCAACTAGGCCAAATGCAAAAGCTCGAGGTCTTCAACCAGCTTGTGGCCTACTCCCTATCCCATGATGCACTGCTGCTTCCCTCAGATCTTGTCTGCGGCCAACTAAGCTAAGTAGATAAGTTCCCCCCAAAAATTGCATCCAATGATACACTAGATAAGGGCTAATGACAACCCAGACTTGTTTCAACTTCTCGGTCCACAATAAACTGGTACGGGGTTAGAGGGTGGGACATAAGAATGAAGGCGAGATGAACAACTCACATGGAACGTTATGGTGAGTACATAACTTCTTATGTGAAGTTGTTCTATCTTGCCTACATTCTCACTGATGGGTTAGCGTCCCAAGCACCATCTTTCTCGGGTGGCTCACGGGAGCATATTCCTCAGGACAGTGGAATCAAAGGAGGCCCCATCTCTCGAGGCCTTGTCCAATTTGTAATGAGTGATGAAGGAATGATGTCTAGACCATGTGGCTGCTGCACAAATGGAATCTACTGGTCGTTTCGCCAGAAAGGCTGAAGACGTGAAAACAGCTCTAGTTGAGCGGGCCTTTATTTTTTGATGTAATGGTGAATGGCAGAATTGTATGTAAAAGAGATGCAAATCTGATAACCATTTTGACAAGGTGGTTTTTACCACTGGAGCACCTTTCTTTGAATCTGAAAATGAAACAAAGAGCTGTTCTGATTTTCTGAAGTCCTTAGTCCTGTGTAAATAGAATCGAAGCTGCCTGTGGACGTTATGCTTGTCCAGCATATCTTCCATCTTGTTAGTATATTTATCAGAGAAAGAGAACTCAGGAGATCACCAAGGCAGTAAAAAACAGTTTATTGTAGACAAGCGCTTTCATGTAGTAAACCTACGCTTTCTCAAGCCCTTAATACAACTTAGCATACTAATACACCATTTATACAAGTTAAAACTATTAAAAAATCAAATAAGATAATTAAAACACTTAATCAAATCATCAATCCACATTTCTTTCACTTAAGGGGGTCAGCAACTAACTCCAGTTTGATACTCGTATAGTTATTCAAACCAGGATATACATGTGACTGTAACCTTAAAATCCACTAATTCTGTCCTTTCTATGGATCGTTTTTTACCTTTGCCTGTGAAGCACAATGTTTATCGGCAGCAGACACGGTCAATGAGTCGGGGGAAGACAAAGAGAAAGTTCTCAGAAGAAAAAGTAACATCAAACAGAAGAGCAAGGCAATAAATTAACTTGTTTTTAATTTGTCTGACTATAGCTTGAGTCAAGGTGAATTAACTGTTGAATAAGGGTTTTAACTTTCATATCCTCTATGCGAGCTGATATAAGTGATGTTTTCATTGACTTGAGACTGTTTGCCCGTAATGTGGCACTGAAACTGTTCTTTAAAAAATGAAAAATAAAATGAGTATAAAATGTTACAAAAAAGTTTGTTTACACCAATCATACCTTCTCATATAGAAATGTTTGTTACAGCTTGTGAAAAAGAAATATGTAATATTTTATATGAGAATAATAAGGGCTTATATTGTAACCTGACAACTGATGAAAGGAATGCTCTATATGCACTGCAAAATAATGAAAATGAAGTATAAGACCTGCAAATAAAGGAGGGGGAATAGTTGTCATGAACAGATGCGACTATAGGCAATCTATGCATTCAATGTTAGAAGCAACAGACACATATATGCCCTTGAATAGTATTCAATATTTGAACATTGTTAAGGACATTAAAGGGAATTTATACGATCTCTTGATGTGTAGACAAACAGATGAAAACCTATATGCATATTTTAACTTTGAATATCCCAGAATACCCTGCATAAAAGGTTTACCCAAGGTACATAAATGCCTGCAACGACCACCATTGAGACAGACTGTGGAAGGAAATGGTTGGGTGACAGAACCCCTTTCTGTATATGTAGAAAGCAAATTAGGGGATCTAGTCAGCAAGATTCCAACTATCCTCAGAGATACACCCCAAATTCCTGAAGGATTTAATGGAACATGTTGATGAACTTGATTTGAAGGGTTGTTACATGGTTACCCTAGATGTTCAAAGTTTATTTACATGTATACCCAACACTTATGGAATAGAAGCTGTTAGAGAAGTTATGAATAGTCTAGGGCATAGTAATGCTAATGAGATTCTGTTGGTTTGTACATTATTGGATCTCATCCTATCAATGTCTTTATGTACGAGAACACTATATATCTGCAAAAGTGGGAAGTTGCTATGGGAAACCCCTGCGCAAATTCATATACAAATTTGACAGTATATTACTGGGAAATGAAACATTTGTTTAGCCATAAGTATAATAAGCATGTGAAGATGTATAGACGTTTTGTTGATTATATTTTTTGGTTGTGGGATGGGGAACTACATTCCTTATTAGATTTTATACAGTATTTGGGAGAAACAACAGATTTCTTAAAAGTTTACTACAGCCTATTCCCTTGACTGTATAGAATTTTTAGATGTAACAGTGTACAGAGATGAAATGGGAGCTATAAACACCAAGCTATTTCGGAAGACATGTTGGAAGAATAGTTTAATTATTAGAGTATAGTAGTGTGCACCCGAGACATATTTTTCCCAACATAGTCAAACAGTTACACAGAGTGAATAATATATGTAACACAGATAAAGAAAAAAGGAAGAGATAGATAAAGTTACAAGAAATGTTGGCTGACAGAGGGTATGGAAAATCTAAATTAGAAAATATTAAGGAAGTGTTTATGCAGAATAATGGTTGCAATAATGATACAGCAGTGAATCCACGGAGAAATACACATAATAGGAGAAATAAGTTATGTTCTAGAACCAAGTATGCCAATAATAGTAGTAGGATATGTGACACTGTAAGGAGGAATTGACATTTTTTACAAGATAAAGAAACACAATGCTATAGGACATACTCCTAGTTTTATATATAAAAATAATAAGACTGAAACATTTTTTGTGTAATGAAAGACAAAGTATAATATCATACACACACAAAGTAGGAACATTTCCTTGCAGAAATTGTAGGATGTGCGAGTACATTAATAAAGTACAGGAATTTAAACATCCATCTTCGCCTTTTACCTTTGTTGCTAGATTTTATGCCACATGCAACAGTTCTAATTTAGTTTATTTAGCGGAGTGTAAAAATTGTAAATGTTTCTATGTAGGCAAAACTCAGAAGAGACTTAAAGACAGAGTTTATCAACATATATACGGTATAAGAAAGAAAGAAATTGAATGCTTTAGCCAGGCATTTAATGGAATTTTCCACACATAGATGTTCTTCGTGTTTCACTGTTGCAGTCATCACATTTGGGTTATCTGCCTGCAGGTAGCCCTCATCCGGCCTGAATACCAGTCTCTTGGATTCCTGCGACAGATGCTGTCCCTTCTTCCATGACGTCAGGTTGTCACGGGTATAAAACATGCGGACGATGCCATTACATCAGTCTTTCTTGCTGTGCGGTGTCGAAGCAGCAGCAGTTCGCAAGTGCCGGTTGACCGACTCCTGAAATTTTCGTTTTCAAGTTTCAGAACTGAAGTCTTCAAAAGATAAGTACCCCATTGGGGATCTTTTTTCTTGCTCCAACTGATGTTAGTAAGAGCTAACAATTGTCTTACCTGTGGAAAGCAAATACCTCAAATATTTTCATTCGTACTGCATTCCTTGCTTAGGCCCAGACCATGACGTTCCTCGCTGTCGGTTTTGTGCCTTGTTCAACCCCCAAACTATTCATCGTCGTGCTATCTTTGCAGCAAATTATTTTGGTACTCAGTATCAGTACTCCGAAATGGCTTTGTTAAGCCATCCAACTACCGATCTTCCAAAAAAACGTAAAGATAAAGACAGACCGCATAGGTCCAAAACTGCCGACAACGCTTCCGTTAAGCTAGTTGCCAGTCCACCGGTACTCAGTGAGGCACTTTCACAGCCCCTGATACCCGCTACCTCAGATTTGCAGCCCTCTACTGAATTCCATTCGGAGTCCGGTATGCCGCGAGATGATGCTTCGACTATGGAACCTGTGGATGTCTCAACCTTGGATGTGTCCGGTTTCTGAGGGTGTATTCAGGCCTACAGACTTGCATTTTAAACTGACGCCATCTTCTTCATCCAGGCCTAAAGCTCACACCACGCCTAGAAAACCGACATCCAAACCGTATGCTAAGGTCCATATGCCTAAAAAACAAATGCTTAGAATGGCTGAAGACCTTATTACCTTAATTAAGGGAAGCCAGCCTTCCCCCTCTAAGAGACCTGGAACTAATTTTCCTTCTGATTCTTCTGATCAGGAATCTGATATTTCTGTTCCTTCTGATTACCAGGATTTGCCCTTATCTACCTATGAGGATTCTGATGCAGAGGATTCCATTCCCTCTGCTTCCCCTCCAGAGGATTTTTCTTTTGGTGAAACCTTGCACACTCTTAGGGAGCATTTCCGCTGGGAAAGCCAGGATTACTCTGACTCCAAAAAGAGGCTTAGGGAATTTTTACTCCTTTCTCAACACAGGCCTTTAGCTATCCCTCCAGTTCTGGACATTGTAGATAATGCTTTCTTGGAATCTGGCCTTTCCCCAGACACTTCACCTCCAGCTCCCAGAAAACCTGACAGGTACTACAGAGTACCTGACTCTCACAAGTTCCTCTTCAAGAATCCTACTGCGGATCCAGAGACCATTTCCAAAGGACCAAAAGGCATTAAAGGCTACTGCTACCAAAAATCCTACCCCTTCCGATAGAGATTCTAGAGCCTTGGACAGATGGGGTAAGAAGGTATACACTTCTGCTACTTTGGCCATTAGGGCTTTAAATTGCCAGTTGCATATGTTAAAGTACCAGTAGCATATTATGGGACTATGTAAACAGAAAATGATGTTGATTCCTGACTGTGCTGAACACAAAGAATTACAGGATTTAATGCATTCTGCAGAACAAGTTGGTAAACATACTTTGCAATGTGGTTTTGACTCTTTAGAAGCATCTTGCAGGCTGCTGTCACTGGGTCTGTACTTAGAAGGCATGTTTGGCTTAAGGAGCAAAACTTCCCAGATCATGTTAAAGCTAAATTACTGGATGCTCCCTTAAACCAAAACAGCCTGTTTAGCAACAAAGCAGTAGTAGTCCTCAAAAGTAGTCCTCAAAAGGATGGAGGAAAAAGCTAAATCTATGCAAACTGTTAAAGATTTCCTACAAGTACAGCCTCCCAGATTTAGTAGGCATTGGCCTTCAAAGAATTGGTCCTTTCCAGTCTCTTCCAGGCCTTCTCAGTCCAAACCCAGGAACAGCAGACCACCTAGGTTACAGTCTCAGGCTACGCACAGGCCTAAGCAGTGGGGGGCTCCCACTTCCAAAGCAGGGAGTAGTAAGCCACCTCCCTATGGAAAAATGGCACAATGACTTAACCTTAACCCTTCCAAGCCCTGCTCAACTGCCTGCTCCCTTAGGAGGAAAGCTTGCCCTGCATGCAAAAAACTGGGAACTCACTACCCAGGACAAATGGGTTTTGAATACAGTTTCCCAAGGATACCGAATCCACTTCCACACCCTACCAACCCCAAATGGTTGGCCAGACCTACCCCCAAATCAGTGGGAGGCCCAACAGCAGGTTCTCTCTCTGCTAAGTATCCGGGCTATTCAACCTGTCCCAGCAGAACAAAGGGGACAAGGTTTTTATTCAAGACTTTTCCTGCTACCCAGAAAAGACATCTCCTGGCGTCCTATCTGGACCTCTCTATTCTAAACACCTTTCTGGTAATCCCAAAATTCAAAATGCTAACACTTCAACAGCTGCTTCCTATGCTAGGCAAAGATGCCTGGTTGGCAACCTTAAACTTAAAGAAAGCTTACCCGCACATTCCAATAAGGGAACCTTGCAGGAAATACCTACGCTTCAGGGGAGGCTCTGCACTTCCCTTTGGCTTATCTACTGTGCCCAGGGTATTCACAAAGTGTCTAGCTCCAGCCAGTGCATTTTGCAGGCAGATAAATATTCAAATATACCCATACTTGGACTATTGTCTGATTCAGGCAGAAAGCAAGGACTTGCTATTAAAACATCTGGCATTCGTAAAGAAACTTCTAACCTCACTGGGGTACACCATAAACGAAAAGAAATCTCACCTAGTACCCTACCAACAGATTGTATTCCTGGGAGCAAGCTTGAACACAACTTCCCAGATGGCTTTCCTCACTCCAGAGAAACAAGTTTATTTGACAACCTACTTCAAACTATTGGCCAGAAAGCTCCAGCTATCTGCAAGGAAAATTCTGCAAGCCCTGGGGTTCACGGCCTCTTGCATTCTACTAATTCCATATGCAAGACTGCATATGAGGAAACTACAATGGCTTTGTTAAGCCATCCAACTACCGATCTTCCAAAAACGTGAAGATAAAGACAGACCGCATAGGTCCAAAACTGCTGACAACGCCTTAGTTGCCAGTCCACCGGTACTCAGTGAGGCACTTTCACAGCCCGATACCCGCTACCTCGGATTTGCAGGCCTCTACTGAATTCCATTCGGAGTCCGGTATGCCGCGAGATGATGCTTCGACTATGGAACCTGTGGATGTCTCAACCTTGGATGCGTCCGGTTTCTGAGGGTGTATTCAGGCCTACAGACTTGCATTTTAAACGGACGCCATTTTCTTCATCCAGGCCTAAAGCTCACACCACGCCTAGAAAACCGACATCCAAACCGTATGCTAAGGTCCATATGCCTAAAAAACAAATGCTTAGAATGGCTGAAGACCTTATTACCTTAATTAGGGGAAGCCAGCCTTCCCCCTCTAAGAGACCTGGAACTAATTTTCCTTCTGATTCTTCTGATCAGAAATCTGATATTTCTGTTCCTTCTGATTACCAGGATTTGCCCTTATCTACCTATGAGGATTCTGATGCAGATGATTCCATTCCCTCTGCTTCCCCTCCAGAGGATTTTTCTTTTGGTGAAACCTTACACACTCTTAGGGAGCATTTCCGCTGGGAAAGCCAGGATTACTCTGACTCCAAAAAGAGGCTTAGGGAATTTTTACTCCTTCCTCAACACAGGCCTTTAGCTATCCCTCCAGTTCTGGACATTGTAGATAATGCTTTCTTGGAATCTGGCCTTTCCCCAGACACTTTACCTCCAGCTCCCAGAAAACCTGACAGGTACTACAGAGTACCTGACTCTCACAATTTCCTCTTCAAGAATCCTACTGCGGATCCAGAGACCATTTCTAAAGGACCAAAAGGCATTAAAGGCTACTGCTACCAAAAATCCTACCCCTTCCGATAGAGATTCTAGAGCCTTGGACAGATGGGGTAAGAAGGTATACACTTCTGCTACTTTGGCCATTAGGGCTTTAAATTGCCAGTTGCATATGTTAAAGTACCAGTAGCATATTATGGGACTATGTAAACAGAAAATGATGTTGATTCCTGACTGTGCTGAACAAAAAGAATTACAGGATTTAATGCATTCTGCAGAACAAGTTGGTAAACATACTTTGCAATGTGGTTTTGACTCTTTAGAAGCATCTTGCAGGCTGCTGTCACTGGGTCTTACTTAGAAGGCATGTTTGGCTTAAGGAGCAAAACTTGCCAGATCATGTTAAAGCTAAATTACTGGATGCTCCCTTAAACCAAAACAGCCTGTTTGGCAACAAAGCAGTAGTAGTCCTCAAAAGGATGGAGGAAAAAGCTACCACTCTACCCCCTGCCACCCAAACCATAACAACAGACTATGCATTGGGGGGCTCACTTGGCAGGGCAGTGCATTCAGTGCAAATGGAATCTGAGACAGATGCACCTGCATATCAACCAAAAAGAAATGTTAGCTGTACAGAATTCCCTGACAGCCTTCAAAGACCGCATTCTTCCAGGACAACTATTGGTAAAGACAGACAACACCACAGTTACATGATACATAAATAAGCAGAGGGGAACGCACTCGTACCCTCTCTGCAGACTAGCCATGGCTCTGTGGAACACAGCCTTGAGCTACCAAGTGCACCTACAAGCTCAATTCTTGCCAGGCAAGCTAAATTCACTGGCAGACGACCTAAGCAGAAATCTCATGGACCCACACGAATGAAAACTGGTACCAAAAATATTCAACCTCTTGAGGAACAAATGGGGGACTCCAGAGGTAGACCTGTTTGCCTCCCCTTAGAACTACCAATTAAACAAATTCTGCACAAGGACTTCCCACAGTCAAGCTTGGAAAGTGGATGCCCTGTCCTTTACCTGGGAAAGCCTCTTGGTTTATGCCTTTCCTCCTCTGCCTCTCCTCTCCAAGGTTCTGCAAAAGATCAAACAGGACAAGCCAAGGACAATACTGATTGCACCAGACTGGCCACGCAAGCACTGGTACCTCTCTTGCGCAGTATGATACTGCTGGAACCATGGCACCTGCCTCAGACCCCTTCCCTGCTGTCCCAGCAGGTGGGCCAGATGCTGCACCCTCAGCTTCAAACCCTGAACCTTGTAGCCTGGCAAATTCCTTGAGCTCTCCAATAGCATCCCTCAGTAAGCAGGTGCTAGATGTCATTCGGAGGCAAGGAGGCCTAGTACTAGAAAATCCTATGCTGAAAAGTGGAAAAGATACTGTTCCTGGAGCTAGACTCAGGGGATGGGCACAATGGTGCCCAACTTATCTCATATTCTTCAGTACTTAACAGAAATGCTCCATAAGGGCCTATCCTTCTAGTCAATTAAAATTCATGCCTTTGCCATTTCAACACATTATAATACTGAGCCACCCCTCTTCTCTCACCCCCTGCTAAAGCAATTCCTTAGAGGGGCCAAAAATTTAAGACCCCTCAGGAGAGCCTCTACTTCAGCATGGGACCTTAACTTTGTATTGGAAAAGCTCACTCTCCCTCCCTTTGAGCCAGCTGCAACTGCAGAGTTGAAATTCCTTTCTTGGAAAACAGACTTCCTTCTGGCCATCACTTCAACAAGTAGAGTATCTGAATTACAGGCCCTCATGGCAGAACCCTTCATTATCTTCCATGCAGGGTTTCCCTCAGGACCAATCCTTCCTTTATGCCCAAGGTGGTGTCTAGTGTGGCCCTAAATCAGTCCATTCATTTGCCTACTTTTTCCCCTAATCCACAAAACAAAGGAGAATGAATACTGCACTCTCTGGACATGCACAGACAACTTAGATTTTATTTGGACAGGACTAAGCCTCTCAGAAAATCTGAACAGCTGCTAGTTGGCTTTGCTGCAGGGGTAGAGGGGAAGGCCATTTCAAAGCAAACCATTTGTAAATGGATAGCCCATTGCATTAATTTCTGCTACAAGCACCTTGGAAAACCTACCCCACAGGGGATAAGATCACATTCCACCAGGGCTGCATCTACCTCTGCAGCCTTTCTCAGAGGAGTCCCTACCAGGGACATCCTAGAAGTTGCTACCTGGAGCTCTGTACATACCTTCACCAAGCATTACCACATGCCTATTTTTTCTAAATCCAGAGCTGGTTTTGCCACTGCAGTCTTGCAGGGCTTAATAGCTGGCCCTAATGCTCTCTAACTTCCTCCTCCCTTCCTTAGCTTTGGGAATCAACCCAAATGTGATTACTGCAACAGTGAAACATGAAGAACATAGTACAGTTGTGTACACTTACCATAAATGTAGATGTTAGAGTGTATTCACTGTTGCAGTCCTGGTTACCCTCCCTCCAGCCCCCTGACTTCTCTTGGCTCTACCTTTCCTTCTTGTTTGGTGTATTTAAGCTTTCTGGTGTATTTGCTTTTTGTTGGAGGTGTAACCTAACATATAATTGCTTCCCATTATGGGGGCACCTGACATCTGGGGCAAGAAAAACTGATGTAATGGCGTTGGCTGCATGTTTTATACCCCTGACGACCTGACGTCATGGAAGAAGAGACAGCATCCGACACAGGAATCCAAGACTCTGGTATTCAGGCCGGCTGAGGGCTACCTGCAGGCAGATAACCCAAATGTGTTGACTGCAACAGTGAATACACTCAAACATCTACATTTATGGTAAGTGTACACAGCTGTACTTTTTTAGTTTTAGAGTTTTACAATTAGTTTCTCTTGACAAAAGAGGAGGTAACCGCAATAATCAAGTAGAAAGGACAGAATTAAAGTGGATTTTAAGGTTACAGGCACATGTATATCCTGGCTTGAATAACTATGAGAGTATCAAACTGGAGTTAGTTGCCCGCCGCCTTAAGTGAAAGAAATGTGGATTGATGATTTGATTAAGTGTTTTAATTATCTTAAATGATTTTTTAATAGTTTTAACTTGTATAAATGGTGTATTAGCATGCTAAGTTGTATTAAAGACTTGAGAAAGTGTAGGCCTACTACGTGAAAGCGCTTATCTACAATAAACTGTTTTTTACTGCCGTGGAGATCTCCTGAGTTCTCTTTCTCTGATATTTCGTGTTTTGTTCTTGGGAGACCTTTGGGTTTGTGCTGGTGTTTTTTTGTCTATTAGTATATTTAGGGGAAAAAAAAAGGTAATTCTATAGTCCGACTGAGATTTGTCTCTGAACAAACCTTAGGTAAAAGGGATGTATTTGTCCTAAGTGAAACTCTGTCATTATGAAATATTAAATATGGAGGTTTAATGGACAAGGCATGTAATTCTGAAACCCTCCGAGCTGAAGTGAGAGCTACTAGAAAAATGGTTTTCCATAACTTTTAGTTATGTACTTACCATAACTTTAGATGTTTGGGATCCATCTCGCCTACATTCTGTACTGATGGGTTCGGAGCCGATCCTCGGCTCCGACTCGGCACGCTATACTATAGCACAAAGTCTCTTATTAGCTGAGCTATCCTACATCCCAGGATGCACCACCCCTGCTTCCCCAGATCTTGTTTGTCCGCACACATGCACACATACATAGACTGTTGATATAACATTGCCAGGTGTTTCAAGATGAAACGGCTGAACTCGGACCGTCCGGTCTCTTCTGATCTCCAAGGCAGGGGGAAGGAGGGTGGGTTATTAGGAATGTAGGCGAGATGGATCCCAAACATCTAAAGTTATGGTAAGTACATAACTAAAAGATGTTATGTGATCCTATCTCGCCTACATTCTGTACTGATGGGACAGCGTCCCTAGCACCTGATTCCTGGGTGGCTCACTGGAAAACACTCCTGAGAACTGTGGAACTGAAGGAAGCTCACCCCCGAGATGCCACGTCCAATTTGTAATGAGAAATGAAGGTGTGAGGAGAAGACCATGAAGCCGCAGCACAAATGTCACTAATGGCAAGCTTAGAATGAAAAGCTGCCGAAGTAGCCATAGCCCTGGTAGAATGAGCTTTCACAGAAGTTGTAAGCTCTTTATTAGAAATGAAATAAGTATGACTGATACAGTCTCTGATCCACTTGGCAATAGTGACCTTCGTGACGGCTTTGCCCAATTTATTGCCCAAAAAGGACACAAACAACTGATCTGTTTTCCGTGTTTGGTGCGTCCTATCCAAATAGAAGCGCAATTGCCTATGAACATCTAAGGTGTGAAAGATGTATTCCGCTCTGTCTGAGTACTTTGGGAAGAAAACTGGAAGTTCCAATGACTGTTGCAGACAAAAACTAGAACAAACCTTAGGAACAAAGGAAGGATTCGGTCTGAGGGATACTCTATCCTTGTGAAAAACCAGGTATGGTGGTTTGACACATAAGGCTTGAAGTTCCGAAACTCTTCTGGCTGATGTAATTGCAACTAAGAAAGCAGTCTTCCAAGAAAGAAATTTCAAGTCGCAAGTTGCTGCCGGTTCGAAGGGGGAAGAAGTCAAAGCACCTAACACAACATTAAGGTCCCACGGTGGAGCAGGATGAGATATCGGAGGCCGAAGCAGCCCTGCACCTTTCATGAAGGCTTAACATAACTTGTTGCTCATCAAAGGTGGTTCTATGTTCTCATGAAAATTGGAAATAGCTGCCAATTGAACCTTAATGGTAGAGACCGAAGAGCCTTGATTGAACAAAGAAGCTAAGAACTTCAAAACTTCTGACACTGGGACAGTTATGGGATCTAATCCCCGGAGTTGGGCCCAAATAGCAAATCTCTTCCATTTGCTATTATACATTTTCTTAGTAGAAGTCTTGTGGGCCGAAGACAAGATATGTATGACTTCCGGATCCAAAACCTGGTTCCTGACTAAGGTTGGAAGAGGAAGAGCCAAGCTGTTAACCTCAACGAGTGGAGGGACTGATGATGCTGTCCCGACTGATGGGTCAAGAGGTCCGGAATTTGGTCCAAGAACCATGGACCGTCTAGTGCATATTTCCGAAGAAAGGGAAACCAGACTTGACGAGGCCAGTATGGGGCAACTAAAATCATCTTGCTCTCCAAGCGAATCACCTTCTGGATCACCTTGGGAAGAAGGGGAACTGGAGGAAAGGCGTATATAGTAGGCCGGTGGGCCAAGCTTGGACTAGGGCATCCTTGGAAATCTCCCCCGGAACTGAGGTGAGAGAGAAGAACTGTTGGCATTTCGTGTTGAGGGGGGTTGCGAAAAGGTCGCAACAAGGAGTTCCCCATCTTCTGAAAATCTGAGTTGCCACTCTGCCGTTCAGAGACCACTCATGAGGGGAGAGAACAGTTCTGCTCAGTCTGTCGGCTATCACATTGGATCTCCCTGGAATGTGTGTTGCTACCAGTGAACGTTTGGTTGCAATCGCCCAATCCCATACCTTCATGGCCTCTCTGCAAAGGAGGTAGGATCTGGTCCCTCCCTGCTTGTTCAGGTACCAGACTACTGACATGTTGTCGGACTGAATGGCAATCATGCCCTGGGGGAGGTAACTGTGTAGTGCTTGCAGTGATAGAAGCACCGCCCTCATTTCCAGTATGTTGATGTGGAGGAGACTCTCGTCTGAGTGCCACTTGCCTTGGACTGACCTGCCCAGGTAATGCCCCCCCACCCCGTCTGGGAGGCGTCCGTAGTCAATGTGGCCACTGGAGGTGGTGGAACAAAGGGTCGCCCTTGATCCAGATTGGAGGAAAGAAGCCACCACCGAAGGTCCTGTTTGCACATCTCTGTGATCAGAATGAGGTGACTGAGAGGGAGATCCTGATAAGACCACTGGACTGACAGGAGTCACTGGAGAATCCTCATATGTTACCTTGCCAAGGGAACTAGGAGAACGGTGGCCGACATGGAACCTAACAGTTGTAGGACCATCCTGGCTGGGGCTCGGCGTTTGGGGAGCAAGGCTCGAACTTGAGACTGTAATGTTTCTATCCTCTCTGTAGGAAGATAGACCCGCATTTGCTTTGAGTCTATCTCTACTCCGATAAACCGAATGCGCTGAGATGGCAGCAACACAGACTTTGCCCAGTTGAAGGTGATTCCTAGGGAGTTGCCTAGAGATACAGTGGCTGCTAGGTTATGTAAGAGTAGACGCCTGGAGGTGGCAGTTAGGAGCCAGTCATCTAGATATGGAAACACCTGGAATCCTAGACTTCTCAGGTGAGCAGTCACCACCGCCAAACATTTGGTGAACACCCTGGGGGCTGTGGTGAGACCAAAGGGCAGTGCACGGAACTGGAAATGACCGTCTCCCAGGCTGAAGCGCAAGTGTCTCCCGGACGCCTGATCTATCAGGATGTGATAATAGGCGTCCTTGAGATCTATGGAGCACATCCAAACACCTTTCTCCAGCAGCGGGAGAATGGATTGTAAGGTGACCATCCGGAACTTGGACTTCTTGATGGATCGGTTTAGTTTGCCAAGATCCAAAATGGGCCGGTCTTTTTTGGCACCAAAAAGAATCTTGAGTAAGTCCCTAATCCGGTCTGGCCTTCGGGGACCGGTTGGATGACTCCTTTTTGAAGCAGCTTTGAGATTTCGATGGCTGCGAGATCCCGTTGACTGGGTGGTGGGTCCGGGATTTTCTGGGATGGTGGGGGGGGGCTGAGAAAGAGGGATGGTGTAACCTCCGGCAATGATTCGGAGCACCCATCGGTCCTGAGTGATATTCTCCCAGGCCTTTAGGTGCTTCGAAAAACGATGCCCGATTGGCTCCGGAGCTGCACAGTCGGGCAATCCTTCAGGGATGCTGGAAGGTTGAAGAGCCACGAAAGGACTCGCGGTCTCCAGTGTTGCGGGGGCCTCCGCCGCCTCTGGGACGGCGTCTTCCTGAAAAATTTCCCCCTCCTCTGCCTCTAGAAGGGGGATCGCCCTGCTGTGAGGAGTAAGCCTTTTGAGATTTACGGAACCACATCTTCCCCCCTCTTCTAGTCTTGGGATAAGGCCTGAAGGGAGAGGAAAACCGTGCTCCTACGGCAGTCATGGTCTTACCCTCTTGTTCACAGCGGGTCAAGGTGTCCTTTACCTTGGGTCCAAACAGAGAGGACCCATCGAAGGGAACGTCAGCAAAGGAAGACTTGAAGGCTTCCGCAAAGTGACACAGGCGGAGCCAGGCTTGTCTCCGTAGAGCAACACCTGTTCCCGCCGCCCTACTCGCCCCCTCGGCTGCATACGAAATGAGCCTCATGGACGAGTTCGATAATGATGATAAGGTAGCCAGCTGAGAGCTAACCGTCTGGGCCAGCTGCTCAGGTAGGTTACCGGAGAGGGTATCTGAAAGTTCCTTGACCAGATACCTCTGAAGTCTGGTGAAGTGCGTCAGATAATTCAGAGACCTTAAAGTAAAGGCTGCTGAAATAAGGGTGCGCTTCCCGTACCGATCCATGCTCCTGGACTCTATTAGGAGAATGGACGGACGTAGACGCCTCTGCCACATCTTGTTGGGTAGCAGATGCCACCACCAGGGCATCTACAGCCACACCTTTGGAGAGGAATTCCTTCTCGGGGGGGGGGGGGGCTGAAAGAAATTTATTGGGGCGAGCTGGCACCGGTTCCACGGAATCCGGGTGCTCCCACGCCCTTCGAGAGATCAAATCTAGAAGCTCATCGAAGGGCGGAGACACCCAGGAGGCGGAGGGCTGACCCCCGAAGGCCTTGAGGAAAACCGACTCCTCAGCAGAAGGGGGTTTGGACTACCAGTCGCCTCGTTGCCTGAGGATTTCTAAGATGTCCGCAAAGGAGACATCATCCGAGGACGACTTGGAGGACCCTTCCGCATCATCGAGGTCGGTGTCCGAGGTGCGAGACTCGTCCGGGGAGTCGACGTGCTTCCTCTTGCACTGTCTCTTCCTGGGAGGTTCCTCCGAAGAAGCCTCGGAAGGACCTCCAGGAAGGGGGGAACCCCCAATGGGGGTAACCTCAGGCCCCAGGGCTCCGCTGTCTTGAGACAGGGGGACAACAAAGGAACCAGTCTCCGTGCCAAGGGAAGGTGCCGGAGAGACGGTGGAGGTAGCCAAGGAAGATTTGGCCAAAGCACTCCTCATGGCCCTGAAGGCTGGACCCCCAGAGTCCTGGGAAGGTCCGACCCCCGAGGCCACAACAGTAGACAGCACTCCCGCAGCCGACGCACCGAGAGGGAGGCTCGGAACCGAAAACATCGGTCCCGAAGCGTCACCCCCGGGGCCGACCGAGGAGGTCTGTGTACCGAACTCCGACCCGAAGGTCGGGGTTGGAGTAAGGGTCGGAGCCGACCCGAAAACTTCCACCGGCTCCACCAGCACCGACTCCAACGGTGCCGAGGCTGTTGGAGGAGGAACCAAGACAACAGGGTGGGCAATCGGCTCCGGAGCCGACTGGGCTGGAGCCAAAACCAACTTTTGGAAGACTGGAGACTGAAACAGCCTTTGAAGCACCCTGTCTATGTCCGAATCCGACATTCTCAAAGACAGAGAAGAGATCAAACGAGTTTGAGTCGACTTCTCCACCGGTTACGAAGGATTGGGGGACCGGCTCCGAATCGTCTCGATAAATATCGGTGCCGTGGGAGACTCCACAACCAAAGCAATTTCCCTCGGGCGAAGTGGGGAGTCTGAGCGGGCAACTCTCATCGGCTCCGAAGTCAGTGGAGCCGATGAAGGTGACCCGCCTCTTGAAGCTCTAGCCATCGGCTCCGAGGTCAAAAGAGTCGATGCTGGAGGCATCGAGGCAGACCGTTCCGCCCTCGGCTCCGAAGTCCGTGGAGCCGATGGAGAAGCCTGCCGAGATTTCTTCGTGGCCGGTTCCGACGGGCTGGTCGGCGCCGACAACTTCTTTTTCTTAGAAGGTGAAGAGGAAGATGATAAAGCCTCTTCAAAGGCTGGTTTAATAAGCCCTTTTAAAATCAATTTGTTTTTCCTCTCTTGGAGGACCCTGGAGGAGAAAGCGTGACAAACGCTGCATGACTCCTGGAGATGTATAGGGCCTAAACAATAAACACATAGGAAGTGATTGTCCATTATGGACATGTTGTAGCCGCATTTAGAGCACTTCTTGAACCTAGATGGTCTGTGCTCTTTCGACATATTGAATCCCAAACACTACAATCAAAAAGGAAAAAACTTTTTCAAACTGTCAACAAAAGAAGCAAGAGTAAGTAAGGACAAGACCCCTCTAATAGAAAATGGGATTACTTGTTCAACTATAACACACAACAAGATTCACTCTAAAGTATAACTCACGCGCGAGGGCAAGGCCTCTCTAACTAAAACGGGATCCTTTCCCTCAAATAAAAGACAAATTTACCACAAAACTTGCTCAAAACTCAGTCACACAACAACGATAGCTGTTAAACAGTTTTTGGGTATGTTATTCAAAAATTTCTGACAGAAATTAGTTGAAGAAATAGACACTTAGCTCAGCCAAGTCCGAGACCACGTCTTTGCTGTAAAGCGGCAAACGAGATCTGGGGAAGCAGGGGTGGCGCATCCTGGGATGTAGGCTAACTCAGCCAATAAGAGACTTCGTGCTACAGTATAGCGTGCCGAGTCGGAGCAGAGGATCGGCTCCGAACCCATCAGTACAGAATGTCGGCGAGATAGGATCACATAACATCAGATATTTCAAGTCACAAGATGAGGCCGGTTCAAATGAGGGTAAAATGATTCAAGAAAGCACAAACTTTAAATTCTATGGTGTAACTGCAGACCTAATGGGGGTCTCAAATGAGCGGTGCCCTTAAGAAAAGCTTTAGGGAGTCTGTGGGACATATTAAACCCCTGATCACCAAGGTGAAAATTAGAAACTGTTGCTAATTGAACCCTAATGGTTGCAGCAGATGCCCCTTCATTGAAAAGTTTGGTGAAAAACTCTAAAATGGATGAAATTGAAGCTAGATATGGGTCAATATTGTTTTGAGATGCCCATATAGAAAATCTTTTCCATTTACTAAGGTATAACTTCCTGGTAGATGATTTATGGGAGGATATTATAATGTGCTAAGCTGCAGCTGAGATATTTTGAAACCTGGCTAAACTTGGAACTGGAGCAGCCAAGCTGTCAATTTGAGGGTGTGAAGTGGAGGATGAACAATCCTTGATGAATGAATCAGAAGATCTGGAACTGGGTCTAGGATCCAAGGTTCTTCCAATAGAAGAGGCTGAAGAAAGGGAAACCAAATCTGACGAGGTCAGTAAGAGGCGATTAGAATGATGGTCCTTCCCGGAGTCTTTGCTTTCTGTAAAACTAAAAGAAACCCGGGGGCCAACTGTGTAAAAATGCGTCCCTTGGGGAATCTCCCGTAGGGGGATTAGGGCGAAATAGCTGGTGCAATTCATGTTTGTTGGGATTGCAAAGAGGTCGCAGCAAGGCTGGCCCATTTGCAGAATATCCTTTCTGACACCTCTTGCTTCAGGGACCACTCATGATGCAACAGAATTAAGAACAAACAAGAGCACACAACTGCAGAAACAGCATGATGCAGTCCATAAGGCTTTATTATACACAATTAATGCCAACAAAATGGATAATTCGTTTTCGTCCAAACCAAGTCAGACTTCATCAGATGATTTTGTTGGCGTTAATTGTGTTTAATAAAGCCTTCTGGACTACATTGTGCTGTCTCTCCAGTTGTGTGCTCTTGTTTGTTCTTGTTTTTTTTCGGCACACTTTCCTTGAATTTGTGGTTATAGGCAATAGAATTGCTCTGTTCAGTTTTGTCTGCTGGACGTCCCCGGGATGTGCGTTGCTATCAGAAACCGTTGGGTGGAAGTTGCCCATTGCCATACTCTCGGGGCCTCTCAAGATAGGGGGTAAGATCTGGTTCTTCCTTGTTTATGTACCAGACCACTGACATGTTGCCCGTCTGAACTGCAATAGTCCCTAGAGGAAGGGAGTCTTGAAAGGACTGCAATGCTAGAAGTACCACTCTCATCTCTAGGACATTGATATGCAGGTAAGCCTTGTGTTCTTTCCATGTGCCTTGGGCTGTTCTTCCCTGATAATGCCCCCCCCCATCCTAACAGGGAGGCATCCGTCGCCGCAGTGGCAATGGGAGTGGGTAGAACAAAGGGGCGACCTATTATTACTTGTTGAGATGTCAGCCACCAGCAAAGGTCATTCCTGCATGAGTTTATCATCACAATTTGATGCGACATCGGAAGTTCTTGAAAGGACCATTGAGTGAACAGAAGCCACTGCACTATACGTATATGTATTTGACCTAAAGGAATCGCAATGAGGGCTGCCGCCATTGTCCCCAATAATTTGAGCACCACTGAAGCTGGGGCTTTTTCTTTTGATAGAAGATTCAGGACCTGTTTTCATAGAATACAAACACTTTCTGGTGGAAGTTTTATGGTCATGAAAATGGTGTCTATATCTGCTGCTATAAAAACGGTACGTGTGGATGGTGACAAGGCAGATTTATCTGAGTTTATGGTAATCCCCAACTGACTGCAGAGGTTTAAAGTTGTGTCCCGAGTTTGTATGAGTTGATGCCTGGTGGTGGCGGTGAGGAGCCAGTCGTCTAGGTATGGAAACACCTGGAATCCTAAACGTCTCAGGTGAGCTGTGACTACTGCCATGCATTTGGTGAACACTCTGGGGGCTGTAGTGAGACCAAAGGGCAGAGCTCAAAACTGGTAGTGACTGGCTCTGAGCTGAAAGCGCAGATGATCTCCGGATGGTCTGGCCATTTTGATGTGGTAGTACGCATCCTGGAAATCTACTAAGCACATCCAATTGACTTTTCTGAGAAAGGGAAGTATCGACTGTAGCGTGACCATCTGGAACTTTGTCTTTTTGACAGATTTGTTTAGTCTGCTGAGCTCCAAAATGGGTCTCCAGTCCCCTGTTTTCTTTGGGATTAAAAAGAACCTTGAGTAAGTTCTGGATCCTCTCTGGTCTGCTGGGACTAGTTGGAGGACTCTTTTTCTAGCAATCTTTGAATCTCTATAGTTGTTTGTTCCCTGTGACTGGGTGGAACGTCTAGGATTTTCCTTACAAGAGGGAGTGGGGTGGCAAAGGGAATGGAGTATCCTCTGGATATGATGCTTTGTACCCAGCGATCTTTTGTTATTTTTTGCCAGGCGTCTGAGTACAAAGATAAGCGTCCCCCAACTGCCTCCAGAAATGGACAGGCGGGCCTCCTTTCAGGAGCACTGATTGGGCTTTCCAAAGAACTGATCTCTGTCGCCCTGATTCTGCGGACGCCCTATGCCACGTGGACAGCGTCTTCCATTATTACCCCTTCCTCTGCCTCTAGGGGGGGGGGGTTCACCATGAGTGTCCTGGAAAGCTCCTTGAGTTTTACAGAACCACATCTTCCCTCCCTTCTGACCTTTGGGGTAAGGTCTGGTAGGGGTGGAAAAATGGAGTCCGATGGCAGACAGTGTCTTTTCATCCTGCTCACTCCTGGTATGCATTTCCTTCACTTTGGGTCCAAAAAGGGACGAGCCATCGAAAGGGGTGTTAACAAAGGATGACTTAAAGGGCTCTGCAAAAGAACATAAGCGCATCCAGGAGGGTCTCCTAAGAGCAATTCCTGTACCCGCTTGCCCTGCTCATTACATCAGCTGTGTACAATATCAGACTCATGGAAGAATTTTACAATGGAAATTATGGTAGCAAGCTTGGAAGATACTTCATCTGAAACTCCTGCAGTACTGCACTTTGTACAGTATCTTCCAGCTCCTTAAGGAGATCTCTGTGTAGTCTGGTAAAATGCATAAGATAGTTCAGGGATCGAAGAGCAAAGGCCGCTGAACTAAACATGTGCTTTCCATATCTGTCCGTGATCCTAGAATCCCTCTTAGGAGGGCAAACAGATGTAGAGGTCTCTGACAACTCTTTCTTGTTGGCTGCCGCCACCAGCATAGCATAAATGGGTACTCCTTTGGTTAGAAAAGCCTTGTCGTGGGGGGGGGGGGTCATAAATTTGTTAGGCCTTCGAGGGACAGGTTCCATGGTATCTGGGGACTCCCACGCCTTTCGAGACATGAGGTCCATCAGCTCATTAAAAGGCAGAGACACCCAAGAGATGGAGGGTTGAGACCTGAAAGCCTTCAGGAGAACTGACTCTTCATCAGTAGGGTTAATGGGCTGCCACCCCTCTGTTTGAGACTTTCCAAGATATCCCTGAAAGAGATATCTTCAGAGGGGGACCATGGGGACCCTTCTGACTCATCTAAGTCAGTATCTGATGTGACAGATTCCTGTGGGGAGTCAAGATGCTTCCTCTTGCAAAGTCTCTTCCTGGGAACCTCAACAGTGGGAGCTTCTGGTGAGGTCTCAGGGCTCACCCAATGGGGCGACCTAAGGCTCTGTGTCTCTACGCTTTTGAGGGACCAGTGAAGCAGAGGTAGACGCAGGTGCTTTGGGGGAGGAGGTTGCTGGTTCTGATGACGTGGGTGCCCAAGGAGACAACACTCTCCTCATGGCATCAAAAGCCCCCCCAGACTCCGATGAGAAAAACCCCCTGGATCTGAAGAAGCAGGTGATCTTCCCGTCATCAAAGCGGTGGGATCCGAGCCAGAGGTAGGCGTCTAGCTCAGATGCGCCGAAGCCCCAAGAGGTAAAGTTGGAACCGAGAGGTCAGTCCGACTATCCTCCCCAGACCTGACCGGCATGTGTTGGCTCCTAGACTCCAAGGTCGGCACAGAGGAAGTCAGAGTAGTTGAACCGACAGATCTGGAGCAGGTGTTGCCTCCGCCGGTCCCACGATCTTCAGCTCTGAACACTCCGGCTCCGAAACCTCAAGTCAGATTGTAGGAGGAACAGAAGTAACGTAACAGACTGGGTTCTCAGTCAGGCCCAAAGCCCCTAGGGTCAGCCCCGACAAAATTTTTGCTAGTGCCGGTGTCTGTAGAAGCCTCTGCACCACACAATCCACATCCTTATCAGAGAGTCTTGAGGACTGAGAAGAAGCCACTTATTGTAAAATAGGTGACAAGTGTAGGAAAAACTGGCTCCAAAACAGGGGACCAGGTCCTACCAATAAGCACAACCATCGGCTCCAAAGCTTGTGGCGCCGATGTAGATGGTTTGTCTGATTTTTTTGAAATCAACGAGCTTTTCTTCGGCTCCGTTCCAGAAGTCGTCTTTGAAGATCTTGAATGTCTATCTTGGGTATTGTCCTTATCTAATGAGTCCTGAAAAGCGGACTTTATCAGTCCTCTAGCAATCAGTTTACTTTTTCTCTCTTGCAGCACTCTAGTACTGAACAAGTGGCATATGGAGCAATTTTCTTGGAGGTGAACCTCCCCCAAACAATATACAGTCAGAGTGTCCATCAGTGATGGACATCTTCTGTTCACACTTAGGGCATTTTTTGAAACCGGATTTCGATTTCTCATGGGACATGACTACAATTCTACAAAAACAATATTCACACAGTATCTAAGAAGAATAACACACCAAACTGGAAATACTATGAAACAACTATTAAAGCCTTCTAATTTAAAGAGGTTAAAATATTAAGGAAGAAACAGCCCTAAATAAAAAAATGGGCTCACAAAAAGATACTTAAGCCTTTTTATAATACAGGCAATCAAACTAACAACAAACACACCACACACAGTTATATATTTTGTAAGAACTCTAAACTGCAGTAATCTACTGTAAACTAAGAACCATCAACAAAGTACAGTTGCGTACACTTACCATAAATGTAGATGTTCGAGTGTATTCACTGTTGCAGTCATTACATTTGGGTAATCTGCTGGCAGGTTGTCCTCAGTCGGCCTGAATTCAAAAGTCTTGGGTCCTGCGTCGGTTGCTGTGTCCTCTTCCATGACGTCAGGTCATCAAGGGTATAAAACAGGCAGCAGACGCCACTTTCTTTCGTTTTTCTTGCCCCAAATGTCAGGTGCCCCCCAAATGGGTAGCAAAAATATATATAAACTATATATACATGCAACAATATAAACTTTACCTTCATCTACAAGCAAATACACCACAAAGGCTGTAGAAAATAGTGAAGGAAAGAGAAAACTCCAGAATAAAAGGGGGGATGGTGGGCGGGTAACCTGGACTGCAACAGTGAATACACTCAAACATCTACATTTATGGTAAGTGTACACAACTGTACTATGTTCTTCGTGTTTCACTGTTGCAGTCAATACATTTGGGTAGAATCCCAAAGCTATGGATGAGAGGCTGGAGCTCAACTGCATTAGGGGTGGCTATAAGGCCCTGCAGAACTGCAGTGGCAAAGCCTGCCCTGGACTTAGAGTAGAGAGGCAAATGATAATGCTTTGTAAAAGTGTGAACAGAACTCCAAGTAGCAGCTTCTAGAATGTCTTTGGTTGGTACCCCTCTGAGAAAAGCTGCTGATGTAGCTGCAGCCCTGGTGGAATGAGACCTAATGCCCTTGGGCACCGGTTTACCATGATGTAAGTAGCAGAAATGAATGCAGTGGCTTATCCACTTTCAAATAGTCTGCTTTGAAATAGCCTTTCCCTCTGATCCTGCAGCAAATGCCACCAGCAGCTGCTCAGTTTTTCTTAGAGCTTTAGTCCTGCTCAAGTAGACTCTTAGTTGTCTGTGTACGTCCAAGGAATGCAGAATCCGCTCCCCCTTGTTCTGTGGATTTGGATAAAAAATTGGCAGATGAAAAGTTTGGTTAAGAGCCACACTGGAAACCACCTTAGGCATAAAGGAAGGATTGGTCCTGAGGGACACCATGTCTGGGTAAAATATGATAAAAGGCAACACAGCCATGAGGGCCTGTAGCTCTGAAACCCTTCTTGCTGAAGTAATTACCAGGAGCAAAGCTGTTTTCCATGATACGAACTTTAGATCTGCAGTAGCAGCTGGTTCAAATGGAGGCATGGTGAGCTTTTCCAACACAAAATTATGGTCCCATACAGGGATTGGTAAATCTTCTGGGAGGCCTTAAATTTTTGGCCCCTCTAAGATACTGCTTTAGCAAAGAATGAGAAAAGATCGGTGGCTCTGTGTTGTAATGAGCCAAGATGGCAGAGGCATGGATTTTTATTGATGAAAAAGAAAGGCCTTTGTCAAGCATATCAGTCAAGTATTGTAAAATATGAGGAATATTTGGCTCTCCTGTGTCAGTTCCTTGTGCTTGGTTCCAAGCACAGAATCTCTTCCATTTATCAGGATAAGATTTTCTAATACTAGGCCTTCTGACTTCCAAAATGACATCCATCACAGATTTACTGAGAGGTGTTGTTTGAATAACTACATGATCAGCCATGCTGCCAGGTTCAGTGTTTGGAGCTGATTGTGCAAGATCTGATTGTTTTGCTGAGAGAGTAAGTGAGGTATTTGAGGCAAGTACCAAGCTGGGAATTGAGACATATTCCTTGGGATTGGGTACCAGTGTTGGTGGGGCCAGTCCAGGGCAATTAGTATCATCTTTGTTTTTTCTTGTCTGGCCTTTAGTAGGACCTTGGGAAGAAGAGGCAGAGGAGGAAAGGTGTAAACTGATAGGTTTTTCCATCTGAAGGATAGGGCATCCACTTTCCATGCTTGTCTGTGATAAGCCCTTGTGCAGAATTTGTCCAGTTGATAATTCTGAGGTAAGGCAAATAGGTCTATGTCCGGGCTCCCCCATTTCTTTGTTATCATGCTGAAGACTTGTGGATCTAGTTTCCACTCGTGATGGTCTATAAGGTTTCTGCTTAAGTCGTCTGCCAGAGTATTTTGCTTTCCTGGCAGGAATTGAGCTTGAAGATATACATGGTAAGTCAAGGCTGTGTCCCACAGTGCCATGGCTAGTCTACAAAGGGGTATGAGTGTGTGCCCCCCTGCTTATTTATGTACCACATAACCGTGGTGTTGTCCGTCTATCAGTAGTTGTCCTGGATGAAGTAAGCCCTTGAAGGCTGTCAGGGCATTTTGAATAGCTAACATCTCCTTTTGGTTGATATGTAGATGCATTTGTTTTGGGGTCCATATGCCCTGAATGCATCTTCCCGCCAGGTGGGCCCCCCATGCATAGTCTGATGCATCTGTAGTTAAGGTTTGGCTGGCAGGGGGTAGAGTGAAAGCACATCCCATATTTTGGTGACATGCCTTTGCCCACCAAATAAACTCCTGTTGTAGGCAGGAAATGAGAGGAATCATTGTTTCCAGACTGTGACAATGTTAACTCCATAAACTTTTTAGGTACCACTGTAGTTTCCTCATATGCAGTCTTGCATATGGAATCAGCAGAATGCAGGATGCCATGAACCCCAAAGCCTGCAGAGTTTGTCTTGCAGATAACTGGGTTTTTGCTGCCATCTGTTTGAAGTAAATAGTCCATTGCCTTTGTTTGTCTGGCGTGAGGAAAGCCATCTGGGCAGTTGTATTCAAGCTTGCACCCAGGAATGCTATCTCTTGAGAGGGTACCAGTTGTGATTTCTTTTCGTTTATTGTGTACCCTAGGCATGTTAGAAGCCTTTTCACAAACGCCAGATGCTGAAGAAGAATGTTCTTGTTCTCTGCTTGAATGAGACAGTCGTCCAAGTAAGGATAGATTTGTATACTTCTTTGTCTGCAGAATGCATTTACTGGTGCCAGGCACTTTTTAAAGACCCTGGGCACAGTAGATAAGCCAAAGGGCAGTGCAGAGAATTGGTAATGCATAAAGCCAGCCTTGAAACAGAGGTATCTTCTGCACGATTCCCATATTGGGATATACAGGTATGCCTCTTTTAAGTCTAATGTCACCAGCCAAGCGTTCTTGCCCAGCATGGGCAGAAGCTGCTGCAAAGTTAGCATTTTGAATTTTGGAATGCCCAGGAATGTGTTCAAAATTGATAAATCCAGTACTGGGCGCCAGGCCTTGTCCTTTCTGGGTACCAAGAACAGTCTTGAATAAAACCCTTGTCCTTTTTTCCTGTTCTGGCACTGGCTGAATAGCCCCCATATCCATGAGGGACGTGACCTGTTTCTGTGCCTCTGCCCATTGATTTTTTTGGCAGATCTGGCCAACCATTTGCAATTGGCAGAGTGTGGAAGTGGAATCTGTATCCCTGAGATACTATGTTTAACACCCACTTGTCCTGGGTTATTAACTGCCAATTCTGAGCATAAAGTGCTAATTTTCCCCCTAAGGGTGCTGCCAAAAGATAAGTGCTTGGTGATGGCAGAGGGGAGTCATTGAGACCGTTTACTGTAAGGTTGTGCTTTATTTCCTCCAAATTTGGAGGTAGAAGCACCCCATTGCTTTGACCTGCAAGAATCCTGTGACTGGTATCTAGAACCGTTAGGGCACCTGGATTTGCCCCGTGGAGCTCTGTCGGACACAGGAAAGGGCCAATGTTTTGTAGGCCAGTGTCTACTGAATCTTGGTGGCTGCACTTGTAAGCCTTTTACAGTTTGCATAGACTTAGCTTTGTCTTCCATTTTCTTTAAAACCTCTTCTGCCTTAATACCAACAGAGTATCATGCTGTAAAGGTGCATCCAGTAATTTAGCTTTAACATGATCAGGCAAATTTTGCTCTTTTAGCCAGGCATGCCTCCTAATCACAGATGTAGTAACTGCGGCCCTGCAGGAGGCCTCTAAGGAATCAAAACCACATTGCAAAGTATGCTTTCCAACTTGTTTTGCTGCATGCAATAATTCCTGCAATTCTTTATTTTCTGCACATTCAGAAATCAACATCATTTTCTGTTTCAGTAATCCCATAACATGTTGTTGACACTTGAGCATATGAAACTGGCAGTTTAAGGCCCTAATTGCCAAGGTTGCAGATGTATAAACCTTCTTTCCCCATCTATCCAGTGCCCTGGAATCTCTGTCAGAGGGGGTAGGATTTTTTCCTGTTGAGGCTTTAACACCTTTTGGACCCTGTGAAACAGTTTCAGGGTCGTCACCAGCAGGGTTTCTAAATAAAACTTTGTGAGAGTCAGGAACCCAGTAATATCTGTCTGGCTTGCTAGGAGCTGGAGGTAAGGAGTCTGGAGTCAAGCTTGACTCCGAAAACACATCATCCACAATGTCTAAAACAGGAGGTATGGCTAAAGGTCTATGCTGAGGGAGAAGGAGGAAATCCCTAAGCCTCTTTTTTGATTCTGAGAAATCTCGACTCTCCCAGTGAAAATGCTACCTCAAAGTATGCAAGGTTTCTCCAAAGGAATAATCTTCAGGAGGAGATGCAGCTGGGATAGATTCCTCTGCATCAGAATCCTCATAGGGTGGTATAGAAAATTCCTGATCAGAAGAGGAATCAGAAGAAACAGAAACCTGATCTGAAGATTCATAATCAGTGTCTTGCCTAGGCCTCTTATCAGGAGGGGGTTGGGAACCCCTGATCAAGGTAATTAGGTCTTCAGCCATTTTGATCATCTGCGTTTTGGACATAGAGGCCTGTGCACGTGGCTTATGCATCAGTTTTTTAGCTTTAGAAGTTGCTTTTGTCTTTGTTTTTGAAGCTGGCGGCGGTTTTATATAGAAATGCTGTGGCCTGAAGACACCCTCAGAAGCCAGTGCCTGCTCAGCGGCTCTGGACCCATCCGAGGGAGAGACATCCGCAGATACAATACTTTGAAAATCTCGCGGCATACCATACTCCACATGGGTCTCGGTAGAGGCCTGCGACTCGAAAATAGTGGGTATCAGGGGCTGCGAAAGCACCTCACGGAGTACCAAGCGAACCGGCGACTGGCTTAGGAGAAGCTTTGTCGTCGGTTTTGGACCTCGACGGTCTGTCTCTGTCCTTTTCTTTGTATTTTTTGTGAACTCCAGTAGTCAGATTGCTATCAGACGACATTTCAGGACAGTTAAATGTTTCCAAAATATTCTGAAGCAAAGATATACAGACGCTTAACAGTGCGTCGGTTAAATCTTGCACAAAACTGACAGCTAGGCACGTTATGATCAGGGCCTAGGCAAGGAATACAGTATATGGAAATCCTTATGAGGTATTTGCTTCCCACAAGTAATGCAATTATTAACTTTTACTGACATCGGTATGGAGCAAGAAAAAGTTTTCCCAATGGGGTACTTAGCTTTAGTGAAGACTTCGTTTCTGAAACTCGAATTTGAAAATTTCAGGAGTCGGCTGACCAGCAAGGAAAGACTAAAGAAAATGGCGTTGGCTGCCTGTTTTATACCCCTGATGACCTGACGTCATGGAAGAGAAGACAGCAACCGACGCAGGACCCAAGATTTTGGAATTCAGGCCGAATGAGGGCAACCTGCCAGCAGATTACCCATATGTAATGACTGCAACAGTAAAACACGAAGAACATCTAGATTAAGGGGAAAGGAGTGAAACTAGGCCTAATAAAAACGGCCACAAGGAGAGAAAGAAACCCTATTTGTAAATCTCTTAACTATCTTGTTTAAACTAACAACTATTATATAGAAGAGGAATTGTCAAAAAATGTACTAAAACTGGAAGAATATTTATTTTCACTGGCCAGAGCTGGTGAAACAGACAATCTGTTGCAGCGGCAAATGAGATCCGAGGGAAGCATCAGTGCATCGTAGGATATGGAGTAGGCCACAAGCTGGTTGAAGACCTCAAGCTTTTGCATTTGGCCGAGTCGGAGCCGAGGATCGGCTTTGAACCAGTCAGTGAGAATGAAGGTGAGATAGAACAACTTCACATCATCTGCCTTCCAGACATGTTTGCAAGGAATCCTAGAGAAGAATTTCTTTAGTTACCTGTTCTGCTCAGAAGCAAATATGTCTACCTGAGGTGTTCTCCACATTTAGATCAATTATTGGAAGACCCCAGGGTGAAGTTTCCATTCATGTGGGTCTGTCTTGGTCCTGCTTAGCTTGCCTGCTATGTTTTGTTGCAACAGAATGCATGTATCCTGAAGAGTCATACTGAGCTGAGATGCTAACTCTTAGGCTAACACTGCAAGTTTGCAAAGGGAGTATAATCTTGCAACCCCATGTTTGTTTATGTACCGCATCACTGTGGTGTAATCTGTGAAAACTTGCAAAGGTCCTGGAGACCAGAGATGATTCAGGGCTTTCAAAGGATTTATTACTGCCAACATTTCTGACAGTTATATGCTTTTGTCAGTCCTATTTATTCTACGTACCCTGCACTATCACCCTTTTTGAAACTATTCACCAAACCAGTCTGAAGCATTTGTTATGGACAGACTAAATAGGAGGCGAAAGGGAGAAAAGACGACCTGGATCTGAAGAGAAATGGTCTACCCACCACAAAACCTCCCCCCCTCCCTCCTTATAAAACCAAAAGAGGGATCTGGAAAGATAAAAGGTAAAGATGCAGAGTCCACACTGACCCAAGGAACCATTTAATTTTCCTCATGTAAAGTCTGGCCAGGGGAATAACAACAATCATCCAAGAAGACTGAATGCTGTAATTAAATCAAAAGGTGCTTCAACAAAGTACTAGTTTAAGGGTGTGCACAGTTATGCAACCAGCTTATTGCACATTTTTTTATATTTTTCCCCTAACAGATTTGTTTTTCAGTTGAATTGTACAGGTTATAAGTCAAATTAAAGGTGGGAAAAGTTTTGAAATGATTTATTGTGGTCTCATTTTTTAATATCACAAAAACCTGGCATTTTAACAGGGAGTGTGTACACTTTGTATATCCACTGTATATGAGAAAACATAAAATAAAAAAGATTACATATATAGGCAGTGATACATATAGAGACAGTGAGACTATCTCTAGAGCTCAGCACAGGAAAGTGACAATATAGGCCTACTTGCTCTTTTAGGAGTCCAAAGGTAGGGGATTAGAGGGTGGGTTGTTGAGGAAGCATGAAAATGGACAACACAGATGGAACTTTAGTGAGTACATAACTTCTTTATCTGATGTTGTCAATTTTCACTCTATCCTTAACCTGTGGGACAGAGTCCCCGGCTACCTTAGATCCTGGGTGCACTCAAGGAAGGATGTCCCTTAGCACCACTGAACCAAATGACACTCTTACCCTGGAGACCAACTCCAATGTGTAATGCATAACAAAGGTATGGGGCATAGCCCGAGTTGTGGCTGCACATATATCATCCATGGACACTGTAGCTTAAAATAAAACCAAAAAAAGTGATGAATACCAGAACCAATGGAGACAAAGGTAGCCGCAGGTGTGCTGGAATATAAATTTAATAATCCATGAAATACTAAAACACCAACAGGATTAAGTGCTTTTGTCTGATAACATACACAGACTTCTTCATTATCAATGATGCACTTACAGCCAATAAATTTAAATAAATCCCCAACTCACAAAGTCACATTTTCTTTCCCCTCCAATTAAATCCAAACTACATTAAGGAATACCATAAAAACAATAAAAATAATGTACAAAATTAACCAAAAAAAGCATAAAGATTACAATAAAAATCTAAAAATAATCCCAAAATACCAAGCAAAATTCAAATTAAGCACAGTAAGACCTAAGTATCAAAACACTCCAAATGGATATATGATCATTAAAACTGGGTGGAACAGTGCCATTTAACATAAATTGCCAGTGCAATTCTCGTTTCTCTATAAAATCTTCCCATGGCCCACCCCTAGGGTTCATAACCTGTTCCAAACCAAAAAAGCAAGAAATAATGCTCAGGATAATTCAAAATATGCTTAAACAGGGCACTTTTGACATTTTGTTTTCTAATGTCTAAAAGATGCGCATAAATATGCTCTTCCTTTGAGTTTTCCCCACGTAATACCCTCTGCATTTTTGACATGCGACTCACATCCCAGGGGGAGCAACACATCAACTGTTTAAGATATTTTGGCTGTATACTTGATTTTCACAATATTTAAGTCAGCCCTAAAACCATGTGCTCTTCAAATCGTCATTGGATTCTATTATCATCATCTCTACTGTGCAGAATATTTGTGGCAATCTGAAAAAAAAAAAGCAATTCAAAAGAACTTGTCATTTCAGGCCATATGCACTTCAAGTCAGCAAAACAGCTTGGCACACACTTTAAGAAGAGAAATCTACATCTCTCATGATTAGAAACTATCAGCACTTTCAGTTGATAAAAGAATGGGGTCAAACAAGAGTAGATCTTTTTGCCTCCTTGCCTGAATCACCAGCTTCCTGTGTTTTGTACTAGGTCTGCTTCTATAGTCAAGTATTGACTCATACACTTTCCTTCAGCTGGAGTCTGGGTTTTCTGTATGCATTAGTCATCTAATTCTAAAAAAAAAAAAAGAAGTTATGTACTCACCATAATGCTCCATCTGTGCTGTCCATTTTCATTCTTCCTCATCCTGTGGGCCTCTGCTCAGAGGATCAGATCAGAGACCCACAGGTTAAGGAACGAATGAAAATGACAACATCAGAACTTTTGTTAAAGATGAAAAGAGAAAAAGTTATTCACCTGGCGATGCAGAGAAGTCTAGTTCTAAATCCAAACCTCAGGTCTCTCAATCTGACAACATGAATGACCTGAGAGTAATACCAACATTCTGTCCTTTCTCATTTCTTGTACTGTCTGTTTTGATAAAGGCTAAAAGATCAATCACCAGAACAAAAACTATTACCTTACTTGGATAGAAGGAAGTTTCTTTGCTCACCAGTGGGAGTGGGGAGCCTTGAGCAGCCTACCTGTCCCTGTAGGAAGTGACCTCAGCACAAGAGCTGTAGTAATTGGTTGTTTTGGACCATTCCTAGCTCTTTTGAAGTTCCCTGTTTAAAATCCGCCTCTGGGCGTTTTTTTCTGACTATACTACTCAGACAAGCTCCTCATGGTCCTGCAGAGTGGTCCTAGCTACAGATAACTCAGAAAAGCGACTACTTTATGGATTTAAGTATCTTTGCTGTTTTTTTACTCTAAATATCTTCTCTAGCTTACCCTAAACAAGCTTAAACTGTTTTTTTAGCTGTTTGCTGCATTATTTAATATCTGCACTTAAAGTTACATTTTAGTCGAATTTGATCGAAAGTTTGTTTGTTTGTTTAATTTAACTGTTGAGGCTGCCCACTAAAGTGTGCTAGCCTGTGTAACTGATTTATTACTGTTTCTGCATTTTCTGTGTGTTTCTATCTAAAAACAAAAAAATAATCCTTGTTTTCCCGCCTCTCCTCGACTAGTTTAGACCAGTTTACAGGCTTTGCTGTATTCTGGGCTGTGGTGTAGTTCCTGTGTTGTCCATTACCTTACTTGGATAGAAGGAAGTTTCTTTGCTCACCAGTGGGAGTGGGGAGCCTTGACCAGCCTACCTGTCCCTGTAGGAAGTGACCTCAGCACAAGAGCTGTAGTAATTGGTTGTTTTGGACCATTTCTAGCTCTTTTGAAGTTCCCTGCACAGCTTTGCGCGATTGTGCGCATAGCGCAGCACCGGTTAAACTTCTTCTGGCTCCGCCAAGTGTGCTCTTCAAATTTTCCCTTAAGGAAGCTCTACTCTTAGTATAATCAGACTACTCGCTATATTATAAGCCTAGCACTTGTTCTCAAAACTTCTCTATTAAGTAAGCACTCTCATACTAAGTAAGCACTACATCCACCTACCACCCCTGTGAATATCCACTTCCCTTAAAGGCACAGCACTCCCTTATACTGTTCTAGCATGTCGAGTGGTAGATTACTGGTGTCCTCTCCAGTTCAGCTGGTTAATCTGAGTATCTTGAGACAATGCTACAATTGTCTCATATACACAGACAACCCTCTCCTCCTCCCAACAAACACAAATACATGTGAGAGATGCAACTATATAGCCAAACTGGAGGCTGAACTCTCTCTCCTCCTGTCTGGCATGACCAGACAGGAGGAGATGGCAACCACACACACAACAAACCCAGTCCCACATAGACCTACCACATCTGCAAACCAAACACATAAAAACACAAAGACATACTCGGAGGCTCTAATAAAAAACTTACCAAAACAACAGAGGCTCCCAAAGCAGACATCCAAAAATCCACCACCTCAAAACAAAACACATGCAACACATACTTCAATAAATCAGTGTGTCAATCAATCACAGCCCTTAAGGCCAAACACCATGCCTGATACACTAGTAATAGGTGACTCTATAGTCAGACACACTGATGTCCCGCTTACCAGGCTGAAAAAGGAGAGGGTGACTGTGAGCTGCCTATCGGGAGCTAGGATCCGCCACATAACACACGCACTCAGGTCACTCCAAAGCAAGTACAAATATGACTCTGTCATTGTCCATGCTGGTGTGAATGACCTGAGACGTACCTCCCTGGACTACATGAAAAGAGACATAGAGGAGCTCTCTGATTATGTAGCCCAGGCTGGTATGACCCTGACCCTGAGCAGCATCTTGCCCTCACCAAGAAAGATGCCACAATACAAAGACAAGATGATCAGCTTTAATAACTGGCTCAAGTACTAGTGTCATTTTAAGAGGATCCAATGTCTGTCTGCCTGGGATGACATGTTGGACATGCCACGCTGCTTCGCAAGGGACGGCTTGCACCTGTCACCACTGGGCTTCCAGATATTGGCTAAGGCTCTTGCCACCCCCATAGTGCCTTTTTAGGCAAGGCTCAAAAGACAAACCCACCTCCTTAGAAAACAAAAATGGAAAAAAACTAAGGGTAATGCTGCCCAACGCTAGAAGTCTAAATCTCAAGATGCAGGCACTCAATGCACTCCTCAGTATGGAGAACATCGACGTCTGTGCAGTAACTGAAACCTGGTTCAAGGCTCCTGAGAGCACCCCAGTGCTACCAGGCTATACCTCGTATCATGCTTTTCGGCCACAAAATCCAGGCCGAACCACAAAGGGAGGGGGAGTGTCCATATTCATCAAGGACACCCACACCTCCAGGTTAGTAGCAACACATGAAGCATCGGAGACCATACTGGTACAACTAACCATAGGCAAAACTGCTATACAACTGGTAGCATGTTACAGACCACCCTCCCAATCTCAGGAACCCCACTCAGCCTTCCTGAAGACATTGGAGAAAATGAATGTATCACAAAATACCATCATACTGGGAGACTTCAACTACCCTAACATAGATTGGGTACATTATTCTAGCCCTAACACCCTAGCCCAAAGGTTCCTGGAATTCATAAATTCAAATGCACTGGAACAACTAGTCACCTCTCCCACTAGGGGAGATAATATACTAGACCTGATCATCACAAACATGGGGACAGAATGCTCCAGACTGGAGGTATACCCCTCACTAGTGAGATCTGACCACAAACTAATCACCATGGATATACATATCCCACCTCCACCCCCAGCACAAAAGACCACAGTGAAAAACTTCTCAAAAGCAGACTTCACTCTTCTTAAGACTGAGATGGTATCCTTTAAGCCCACTGGGCCAGTGGATACCACATCCCACAATGCTGAATCCTTCACAAATGCTTTCTATGGACATCTCCAAGAATGCATGGATCATGCAATCCCAAATAAATCCAAGTCCCTCTCCATCAAATGCAAGCGTCCTGTCTGGTGGACCTCAGCCATTAACAAATTGTATAACAAAAGAAGGAAGCTATGGCACGACAGAGCAAAATCCCATAAAGGGAAGAAATCTCTGATCAACACTAGCAGAAAACTATGTTCTCTCATAAAAACATCCAAGGCCAACTTTGAGAGAAAAATTGCTAAGGACACTAAAGATAACCACAAAGCCTTCTTCAGCTATGTTAGAAACCTGGGTGGAAACGCTCAGATATGCTCAGAGTTAGTTCACAACAACAAAAAATACACTGAACCCACAGATATTGTCAACATTCTGGCTGACAGGTTCAGTGCAAATTTCTCCCCTCCCTCACCCCCAAAAGAAGAAATACTTATCCCAGCTGAATGTTATCTCCCTGTCATCTCAGATGTCCAGGTGAGAGCCGCCCTCAGCAAAGCTAAAAACACAGCATCAATGGGACCTGACGGTATCCCGGGTTGCGTGCTACGTGAACTCCAAGACAAGCTAAACCCGCACATAAAAATGCTATTTAACCTTAGCCTTACTACAGGATACGTACCTGAACACTGGCGTACAGCAACAGTGGTCCCACTCCACAAAGGGGGTACCTCTACAGACCCTGGGAACTACCGCCCCATAAGCTTAACCAGCCTGGTCTGCAAAGCTATGGAAAGAATCATTATGGAACTCAAACAGAGACATTGGGGACCTACAGACACTTGACCCCACCCAGTTCGGCTTTGTAAAGGGCAGATCCTGCCTTTTGAACCTGGTTGACTTTTTCGAAACAGTCACTAGAGCCACTGATGAGGGCAAAGCAGTCCATACAGCCTACCTGGACTTGGCTAAGGCCTTCGACACAATACGCCACTCAGGCATCATAGATAAGCTCAACAGCTTAAATATAAACCCTTATGTCACTAGATGGGTTGCAAACTGGCTAAAGGACAGAACCCATGAAGTTAAAATCGCTGGAGCAATGTCAGACTCAAAGCTAGTCACAAGTGGTATCCCGCAGGGATCTGTCCTGGGACCCCTCTTGTTCGGCATTTATTTCTCAGATGTTAAAGCAAACATGGGAGGGTTGTGGCTGACAAAGTTCACAGATGACTGCAAACTAGGCGCCATAGTCGATACACCAGCGGACACATGCATCCTACAAAAAGGCCTCACAGAAACAGACAACTGGTGCCGGAGTCATGGCCTTAAACTAAATGCCAAAAAATATATAGTCATCCCCTTTGGGAAAAACAAAGTACCCACAAATTATCACATAGCAACCCACTGAGTACGGAAAAAGTAATCAGAGACCTAGGGACCCAAGTCGACAGCGACCTCTCATTTCACACCCATGTTGCCAAAGTGGTTAGAAAAACATTCTACCTTGCACACCTTATCATGAAGGGATTCACATCCAGATCCAAGGATGTCACTGTACCCCTATACTCCTCCCTCATCAGACCCATGATTGAGTACAATGCCCCATTTGGTATGTACCTCACCCGGCATTTGCAACAGCTGGAGAGACCACAAAAGTACCTCACCAAGAGGATCAAGGGTCTCCAACATATGTCTTATTCTGCCAGACTAAAGAAACTTCAGCTCTATTCAGTAGCATACCGCCTGCTCAGAGGTGATCTCTGCCTGACGTACAAGGCCATGTCCAAACAGGAACTGATGGACATGCTCCACCTCAAAAAATCCAAATCCATCAGAACCACGAGAGCTAAAGACTTAAACCTCGAGACAAGTATGAATATGACATGCTGGATGGATAGATTCATAACCCAGAGGCTTCCCATGCTCTGGAACAAGATCCCAGTTCATGTTAGGCAGAGCCCCTCACTGACTCTCTTCAAGAGAAATCTTGATGAGTGGATGGGAGATCGTAAGTTTACCCCAGGGGTCACATCTGTGTCACTACTAGACAGGGGCACAGTAAACTAATTCTATTATATAAGGGGACCTTCACTGTGTCACTACTAGACAGAGGCAGAGTATTCTAAATCTATTCTGTGCATTTTTGTACCATTTTATGGAGTGGCGAAAGCCATATCACTATGGCTAGGCTTACAAATGCCCCAGGGCAGATAGCCTAGTACTAAACTATGAAACTATGAAACTAAACCCATACAAATGGACTGTATTTCCTTTCTTATGTAAAGGACAAACCCTTCTCTTTCCCATTATCCACAGTCTATTTCAAATCATGCTGGACATAAGGAAAGTACAGTTGTGTACACTTACCATAAATGTAGATGTTCGAGTGTATTCACTGTTGCAGTCATTACACTTGGGTTATCCTGCTGGCAGGCCACCCTCAGTCGGCCTGAATTCCAAAGTCTAGGTCCAGCGTCGGTTGCTGTCGCCTCTTTCCTGATGTCAGTGCGCCAGGGGTATAAAAGATGCAGCCGACGCCATTTTCTTCAGTTTTTCTTGCCCCAGATGTCAGGTGCCCCCAAAATGTTAGGCTAAAAATATGCCAATAAAAAATGCATGCACCAAAATATATTATATCTTCATCTACAAGCAAATATACCACATAGGTTGTCTAGATTAGAGAAGTTCAGATAAGTTGCAGCAAAGATATGGGGGATGGTGGGTGGGTAACCTGGACTGCAACAGTGAATACACTCAAACATCTACATTTATGGTAAGTGTACACAACTGTACTATGTTCTTAGTGTTTCACTGTTGCAGTCATTACACTTGGGTGGAATCCCTAAGCTATGGTTGGGAGGCTGGTGCTAAATAGCATTAGGAGCGGCTATGAGGCCCTGCAGAACTGCAGTAGCAAAGCCTGCCCTGGATTTAGAGTAGAGTGGTAAATTATAGTGCTTTGTAAAGGTGTGCACTGAACTCCAGGTAGCAGTCTCTAAAATGTCTTTGGTTGGTACTCCCCTGAAGAAGTCTGCTGAAGTGGCTGCTGCTCTGGTTGAATGTGGCCTAATGCCCTTAGGCACTGGCTTGCCATGTTCTGAATAGCAGAAACGAATGCAGTGGCCTATCAACTTTGAAATCGTCTGCTTTGAGATAGCCTTTCCTTGTGATCCTGCAGCATATGCCACTAGTAGTTGCTCTGTCTTTCTGAAAGCTTTGGTTCTGTTCAAGTAGAGCGTAGCTGTCTGTGTATGTCCAAAGAATAAAGAATTCTCTCCCCCTTATTCTGTGGGTTTGGATAAAAAGTGGGCAGATGAATAGTTTGGTTAAGGGCCACAGTGGACACTACCTTAGGCATAAATGTCAGGTTTGTCCTCAGAGAAACCCTGTCTGGATAAAAAATGATAAAAGGTTCCACAGCCATGAGTGCCTGTAGCTCTGAAACTCATCTTGCAGAGGTTGGTGCTAGGAGCAGAGCTGTTTTCCAAGATAAAAACTTCATATCAGCTGTAGCGGCTGGCTCAAAAGGAGGCAGGGTGAGTTTTTCCAAGACATAATTGAGGTCCCATGCAGGTATTGGTGATCACCTTGGAGGCTTTAAGTTTTTGGCTCCTCTGAGGTACTGCCTTAACAAGGGATGAGAAAAGATTGGTGGCTCTGTATTGTAATGAGCCGAAATGGCAGAGGCATGAATTTTAATTGATGAAAAGGATAGGCCTTTGTCCAGCATCTCAGTTAAGTATTGCAAAATCTGAGGAATATTTGGTACAGCTGTGTCAATTCCTTGTGCCTGGTTCCAAGCACAGACTATCTTCCATTTTTCAGCGTAAGATTTTCTGGTACTAGGCCTTCTGGTCTCCAAAATGACATCCGTTACAGCTTTAGTGAGAGGTGCGTTTTGTATGACTACATTATCCGCCATGCCGCCAGATTTAAGGTCTTTAGTTGGCTGTGCAGGATCTTATTGTTTTGCTGGGATAGTAGATGAGGTATCTGAGGCAAGGTCCAACCCGGGCATTGAGACAAGTTCCTTAGGATTGGATACCAGTACTGGCGGGGCCAGTCTGGGGCAATAGGTATCATCTTTGGCTTCTCTTGTCTGACCTTTAGTACCTTGGGGAGGAGAGGCAGTGGGGGAAAGGCATATACTGTTAAGCTTTTCCAGCTGAAAGATAGGGTGTCCACTTTCCATGCTTGTCTGTGATAAGTCCTTGTGCAGAATCTTTTTAGTTGGTAGTTGTGAGGAGAGGCAAACAAATCTATATCCGGGCATCCCCATTTCCTTGTTATCATTCTGAAAACTTGTGGATCCAATTTCCACTCGTGGGGATCCATGAGGTTTCTGCTTAGTTCGTTTGCCAGAGTATTTATTTTTCCTAGCAGGAACTGTGTCTGCAGATGTACTTGGTAAGTCAATGCTGTGTCCCACAAAGTCATGGCTAGTCTGCAAAGGGGGGTAAGAATGAGTGCCTCCCTGCTTGTTTATATACCACATGACCATGGTGTTGTCTGTCTTTATCAGTAGTTGTCCCAGATGAAGTAGGTCCTTGAAGGGTGTCAGGGCATTCTGAACAGCTAGCATTTCTTTTTGATTGATATGTAGATGCATTTGATTTGTGGACGATGTGCCTTGAATACATCTTCCTGCCATGTGGACCCCCCAGGCATAATCTGATGCATCTGTTGTTAATGTCTGCCTAGCTGGGGGTAAAGTGAATGGCTGTCCCTTGTTCTGGTGACAAGCCTTCACCCACCATCGAAACTCCTGTTGCAGGCAGGGAATGAGGGTAATTATTGTTTCCAGGCTGTGGCAGTGTTGAGTCCAAACACTTTTTAGGTACCATTAAAGTTTCCTCATATGCAGCCTCGTATATGGAATTAGTAGAATGCAGGATGCCATGAAGCCCAAAGCCTGCAGAATTTTTCTTGCAGATAACTGGGCTTTTGTTGCAAACAAGTTGAAATAGGTAGTCAGTTGCCTTTGTTTGTCTGGCGTGAGATAAGCCATCTGGGCAGCTGTATTTAAGCTTGCACCCAGGAATATTATCTCTTGAGAGGGTACTAGTTTTGATTTCTTTTCGTTGACTGTGTACCCTAGGCCTGTTAGAAATCTCTTTACAAATGCCAGATGCTGTAGTAGAATGTCCTTGTTCTCTGCTTGAATGAGGCAGTCGTCCAAGTAAGGATATATTTGTATTCCTCTGTCTGCAAAATGCAATTACTGGTGCCAGGCACTTTGTGAAGACCCTGGGAGCAGTAGATAAGCCAAAGGCAGTGCAGAGACTTGGTAGTGCATTGAGCCAGCTTTGAATCTGAGGTATCTTCTGCATGTTTGTCTGATTGGGACATGCAGGTATGCCTCTTTTAGGTCTAAAGTCACAAGCCAAGCCTTCTTGCCCAGCATGGGCAGAAGTTGCTGTAGTCTCACCATTTTGAATTTTGGTATATGTAGAAAAGTGTTTAGGATAGATAGGTCCAGTATTGGTCTCCAGGTCTTCTCCTTTCTTGGTACCAAGAACAGTCTTGAATAAATCCTTGTCCCTGCTCTTGCTCTGGTACTTGTTGAATGGCCCTCATGTCCATGAGGGATGAGACTTGCTTTTGTGCCTCTGCCCATTGATGTTTTGGCAGGTCTGGCCAACTGTTTGTCCTTGGCAGGGTATGGAAATGAAACTTATAGCCTTGTGACACTATGTCTAGGACCCATTTGTCCTGGGTTATTATGTGCCAATTTTGAGAAAAAAGTGCTAGTTTCCCCCCTAAAGGTGCTGCCAGAAGATACGTGATTGGTGCAGCCTGGGGGAAGTCATTGGGACTGTTTCCTGTATGGTTGTGATTTGTCTTCTCCACTTTTCGAGGTAGAATCACCCCACTGTTTAGGTCTGTACGAACCTTGGGGCTGGGATCTGCCTCTTGGGCGTCTGTATCTGCCCCTTTGTGATCTGTCTGACACTGGAAAGGACCAATTCTTTGTAGGCCAGTGTCTGCTAAATCTTGGAGGCTGAACCTGTAAGAAATCCTTAACCGTTTGCATAGATTTAGCTTTGTCCTCCATTTTCCTTAACACCTCTTCTGCTTTTAACAACAAACAAAGTATCATGCTGAAATGGGGCATCTAATAATTTTGCTTTGACATGATCAGGCAGATTTTGTTCCTTTAACCAAGCATGCCTCCTGATGACAGAACCCGCAACAGCAGCTCTGCAGGAGGCCTCCAAAGATCAAAACCACATTGCAAAGTATGCTTTCCAACTTGTTCAGCTGCATGCAATAAATCCTGCATTTCTTTGTTTTCTGCACATTCAGAATTTATCAACATTTTCTGTTTAAGCAGTGACATAATATATTGCTGATATTTGAGCATATGAAACTGACAATTTAAAGCCCTTATAGCCAAGGTAGCAGAAGTGTAAATCTTTTTTCCCCATCTGTCCAATGCCCTAGAATCCCTGTCAGAGGGGGTAGGGTTTTTTGCAGCGGAGGCCTTGACCCCTTTGGGACCCTGAGAGATAGTTTCTGGGCCAGCAGTAGGGTTTTTGAAAAGGAATTTATGAGCGTCAGGAACCCTGTAGTACCTGTCCGGTTTAACAGGAGCTGGAGGTAAGGAGTCAGGGGTCAGACTGGACTCTGAAAATACATCAACAATGTCTAACACAGGTGGAATAGCTAGGGGCCTGTGTTGTGGTAGTAAAAGGAAGTATATGAGCCTTTTCTTAGATTCTGAAAAATCTTGGCTCTCCCAGTGGAAATGCTCCCTCATGGTATGCAAGGTTTCCCCAAAAGAGTAATCCTCAGGGGGAGAGGCTGAAGGGATAGATTCTTCAGCATCAGAATCCTTATAGGGAGGAAGAGAGTATTCCTGATCAGAAGAGGAGTCAGATGAAATGGAAACCTGATTTGAAGATTAATATTCTGTCTCTTGCCTAGGCCTTTTATCAGGCGGGGGATGGGAACCCCTGATCAAAGTAATTAAGTCTTCGGCCATTTTGAGCATTTGTTTTTTGGGCATGGAGGCCTGACCATGAGGCTGTTGTACTTGTTTCTTTGTCTTTAAAGGTGCTTTAGTCTTTGCCTTTGAAGCTGAAGTTGCTTTAATGTATAACTGAGTAGGTCTGAAAACACCCTCAGAAGCCGATGCCTGCTCAGCGGCTCCGGACCCATCTGAGGGAATAGTCTCCGAAGGTCCAATACCTTGAGCTTCCAGCGGCCTAGTCGACTCCACGTGGGGGTCGGTAGAGGCCTGCGGGTCTAAAGTTGCGGGCGTCAGGGGTTGCGAAGGTACCTCACTGAGAACCGGCGACTGGCTTAGAAGAAGCCTCGTCATCAGTTTTGGACCTCAGATGCCTGTCCTTTTCTTTGCGTTTCTTGTGAATTCTGGTAGTCGGATGGCTATCCGACGACATCGTATAATTAAATTTTCTGCCAAAACAGTGTAATTCAAAATCGTACCGACGCTTAATAGTGCGTTGGTTAAATCTAGCACAAAACCGACAACTAGCAACATCGTGGTCAGGGCCTAGGCAAGGAATACAGTAAGAATGAAAGTCCTTATGAGGTATTTGCTTCCCACAAGAAATACAATTATTAACTTTTTCTGACATTGGTCTGGAGCAAGAAAAAAGTTTCCCCAATGGGGTACTTAGCTTTTAATGAAGACTTCGGATCTGAAATTCGAACACAAAAATCTCAGGAGTCGGCCGACCGGCACTTGTGAACTGCTTATGCTTCGGGCTCCACACGGCAAAAAAGACTTAAGAAAATGGTGTCGGCTGCATTTTTTATACCCCTGGTGCACTGACGTTAGGGAAGAGGCGACAGCAACCGACGCCGGACCTAGACTTTGGAATTCAGGCCGACTGAGGGTAGCCTGCCAGCAGGATAACCCAAGTGTAATGACTGCAACAGTGAAACACGAAGAACATGTTGTGGTGTATTCCCATGCCATTAACGTATAATGGGATTAGTGTCAGTCACTGTTATCTTATATACCGTAACAGGACTGTTTCTTTTATTTCTTAAATGGCCTTCATTTGTGGGTGTCTCAGGGATTGTTTTACAGTATACTAAGGAATTATACTGCTGCAACCAAAATAGCATCTAAAGTGCAGGCCTTTGTTCTAAGTATCTTTTTGTAGCCCCCACCCCCTACACTTTGATAAATGTCCTGATACTTTACAAGAAAAATATTTTTTGACTTTTCTCTAAAAGTCACCATCTTTGATACTACAATCAAGTCATCTTAAAATGTACAGTACAAACAACAAACATTTAAAGCTTATCATTTCAATACTGTAATGCTGCTTATGTAAATTTGTCAAAAGAGGTGACAACTGGCTTTGAACCACTGACTAATCTAATTGTTCTATTTTGCTATGAAAAGCATGGCTACAATGGAAGAACTGTGAATCAGACTAAGTGTGCTCTTCTCTGCAATAAAGACAATGGAAAACAGTTTCACACCTGACTTATTTACAGAAGCCTGAGCTCCTGACATCAGCAGGACTATTTACTCATATAAGATTGTCAACAGTGCCAGACTACAAATTTCTGTGTGTCTGTGATATGTCATGCAGGTGTAGGTAAATCCTTCTGCAAATTATGTGAGAAGTTGAGCTTAAAAAAATGGGTGGTCTTTCCCTTCCTTTAATTCCAATGCAAGGAAATGAACAATCAGGTTTCAGGTTCCTACACAATACTGAAATCATACTGTAAGGAGAAAAGAAACCGAACAGTTGAGTTAAACTGTAGAAGAAGATGGAGTTTTCCTTTAAGACTGAATACATCACATAAGTAAATACTGCATTAAATTTCAAAGTATTGGTCACAGTCGGCATTTTACATTAGACCAGGATTTCTTATAAAATGTTTTAATGAATTATGTTAAAATATGTGATTATGAGCTAAGCTGTTTTATTATTTCAATGCATTTTAGCATTTATCACGGAAGAACAGCATATGAATTCACAGACCCAAAATATCATTTTCTTATTTAAGATTTAAGCAGAAAAAAATGCATCCTGTAGGGTATGTATTCTTTATACTTTTTTCTAACCGTACTCTATATGTATTTGCTAAAATAACTACATGACAATGTACAGTAGCAATGTATACCTGAATCTGTTAACAGCCAATTACAGTACTAAATAAGAATACAGCACCTGCAGACCTCATTTAGGCCAAAATATTTCTGCTGCTTAGCACAGCACATTGTTTTACACAATGAAGCATAAAACCACTAGAAATATTATAAAAATCATTGTAAGGTGCTATACCATGTGTTGTTAGATGTGACAATAAATGCTACCCTTTAGCAGTAACTCATATCAGAGTGTGGGTTAAGGATGGTTTATCATGTGAATAAAACCAGAGTGTTTAAACAAAGCCACACTTAGGAAAAGTTGCATTACCCACAAGTGAATGCTAGTCATTACCATTATACAACAAGAGAGAAAGTTCTTACTTTTTAAAATAACGTGATTGAATGAAGGAAATTTATTTCTCAAATCTGGAGGATAACTTTCTGATGTACTACATTGCACTGGTCACTGATCACTGGACAGCCTGCAAACTGCTTTCCAGGAACCAGCCTACCATTAGTGCTGCTGTTCGACACAGATATTTCGGGACAACCTGAAGACCATATCTCTGGATCCAGCTTTGGATTAGTGATACCATTTGCTTCGATGAAAGAGAGTAGAGGAGCACTGATTCCTAGCCATCTCTTATTTGCCAGTATATGTGGGTTCCTCCTTTATTCATCTGGTTGTCGTTTTGGTGGGTACATATTCAGATCAAAGTTTGGACTGTTATACAGGTTGATGCATTATTAAGCTGTGCATCTACCAAGGGAAAACAACAAAAAGCCTACAGATCCCTGCAACATCTGAGATGTAGACTAGTGATAAATGTAAAGTTTGCAACCCACCTCTCAGGAATCAGCTTACAATTTGTACTGCTGTTCTTCTTCTGGTCAGACAAAGAGCACACAAAAAATACAACTGTTTAAGAACTTATAACAGCAGATGTCTTACCTATCACTGTTGCAGTATTCCTTACAATAGGGATGTCCTGCCGGGGAAAGCCATACATACGGCCAGCATACCAAAGCCTTGGGATCTTCCAGGCACCAGATGTCAGACGTATGTCCTACTCCCAAGGCATAAAGTACATAAGAGACGTACAAGCACAAAATCCCCAGAGCTGAACTGCCCCAGGAGAACAGGAGCAACTAATGAGGAAGAAAAGAAAGGTGGTACATGTACATCCAAAAAGATGGAATAGAACATCCTCAGCAAGAGGGAGAAGGGGAAAAAAACAGAGGGAAGGAGGGATAAATGGAATACTGCAACAGTGATGAACAGGACATCTATGTTGCTAAGTTCTTACAGAACTGTTTTATGCCCTTCCTTAATCACTGTTGCACTATTCCTGACAAAGGGGAGAGTACTGGAGTTACTGTAAAATATTGGTGGAGGAGGAGGAAGAAACTGAAAAACCCTCCAAAACCCATGTTGGACGGACTTAGTAAAATTTGCTCTGGACCTAGAAATCACATCCAACTTATAGTGCCTAGTAAAAGTATGCAGAGATCAAATAGCAGCTTTCAAAATGGATCTAATAATGAGACCCTTGAAAAAAATCTAGAGAAGAGGCAAAGTACAGTTGTGTACACTTACCATAAATGTAGATGTCCGAGTGTATTCACTGTTGCAGTCATCACATTTGTGTTATCTGCTTGCAGTAGCCCTCAGTCGGCCTGATTAACAAAGTCTTGCGTCCTGCATCGGTTGCTGTCCCTTCTTCCATGACGTCAGGTTGTCAGGGACATAAAACATGCAGCCGACGCCATTACATTCAGTTTTTCTTGCCCCAGATGTCAGGTGGCCCCCTAATGGGAAGCAATTAAATCAATAATACAAGGATATACCTGCAACAAAAAAGCAAACACACCAAAAAGCTTTTGAGCATAGTAAGTGAGAGTAGAGGTATAGCCAAAAGAAGACGAAGGGGGCTGGAGGGAGGGTAACCAGGACTGCAACAGTGAACACACTCGAACATCTACATTTGTGTTAAATGTACACAACTGTACTATGTTCTTTCGTGTTTCACTGTTGTAGCCATTACATTTGGGTAGATTCCCAAAGCTAAGGTTGGGTGGAGGAATTTAAATAGAATTAGGACCAGCTATTAGGCCCTGCAAGACTGCTGTGGCAAAACCAGCTCTGGATTTAGAGAAAATTGGCAAATGATAATGCTTGGTGAAAGTACGTACAGAACTCCAGGTAGCAGCTTCTAGGATGTCCCTTGTATGGATGCCCCTGAGAAAGGCTGTAGAGGTAGATGCAGCCCTGGTTGAATGGGGTCTGATGCCCTGTGGGACAAGTCTTCCATGGTGCTTATAGCATAAATGAATGCAGTGGTCTATCCATTTTGAAATGGTTTGCTATGAAAAAGCTTTCCCTCTGTCCCTGCAGCAAATGCCACCAGCAGTTGTTCAGATTTCCTGTGAGGTTTAGTACTATCCAAGTAGAATCTAAGTTGTCTGTGCACATCTAAGGAGTGCAGTATCCTTTCCCCTTTATTCTGTGGGTTAGGAAAGAAGGTAGGCAAATGAATGGACTGATTAAGAGCCACACTGGATACCACCTTGGGCATGAAGGAGGGAATGGTTCTGAGGGACACCCTGTCCAGACGAAAGATGATGAAAGGCTCCACTGCCATAAGGGCCTGTAATTCAGATACCCGTCTTGCGAAAGTGATTGCTAAAAGGAAAGCTGTTTTCCAGGAAAGGAATTTTAAATCTGTAGTAGCAGCTGGCTCGAAAGGAGGAAGAGTGAGTTTCTCCAAGGCAAAGTTAAGGTACCAGGCAGGAGTTGGCACTCTCCTGGGTGGCCTTAAATTTTTGACCCCTCTGAGGAACTGCTTGAGTAGTGGGTGAGAGAAGAGGGGAGGCTCTGTGTTACAATGAGCTGAAATGGCTGAGGCATGAATTTTGATGGAGGAAAAAGACAAGCCCTTATGAAGCATCTCAGTCAAATATTGTAGAATCTGAGGTAAACTGGGCACTGCTGCACTCATCCCTTGAGATTGGTTCCAGGTGCAAAATCTTTTCCATTTTGCAGCATAAGATTTTCAAGTACTAGGCCTCCTAGCCTCTAAAATTATATCCATCACTGATTTGCTGAGGGGTGTTAAAGGAGAGATTAGGTAATTAGCCAGGCTGCTAGGTTCAGGGTTTGCAGCTGAGGGTGCAGAATCTGGTTCTCCTGCTGAGACAACAGGGAAGGAGTCTGAGGCAGGTGCCATGGGGCCAAGCGTGACACACTGCACAGGAGGGGGTACCAGTGTTGTCGTGGCCAGTCTGGTGCAATTAAGATCATCCTTGGCTTGTCCTGTTTGATCTTGAGTAGTACTTAGGAGAGCAGAGGCAGAGGAGGAAAGGCATAAACTGACGACTTGGAAGGGGCTGGAAAGGACCAATTCTTAGAGGGCCAGTGTCTACTAAATCTAGGAGGCTGAACTTGTAAGAAATCTTTAACAGTTTGCATAGATTTAGCTTTATTTTCCATCTTTTTAAGACCTTCCTCAGCCTTATTGCCAAATAGGTGGTCCTGATTTAAGGGAGCATCCAACAATGTAGCTTTAACATGATCAGGCAAAGATTGCTCCTTAAGCCAAGCATGCTGTCTGAGCACATACCCAGTAACAGCAGCCCTGCAAGTAGCCTCTAATGAATCAAATCCACATTGCAAAGTATGTTTTCCAACCTGTTCAGCAGGATGCATTAAATCCTGTAATTCCTTATTTTCCACACAGTCAAGATGAAGTTGAAAGAATACTGGAAGTCAATTAATGAATTTTTGCAGGCTCTTTTTACAGATAATTTCATTATTTCTAAGTCTCTTATATTATTCAACACACCTGTACCTCAATGTGTTAAAAAGATTAAGCTTCCCTTGTTATGGTCTATCCTAGCAGTGGCTAGGAAAATAATAACTAGAAATTGGATTTCAGATACACCTCCTTCGTTCAATGAATTTAAAAATGTTATGAATATAATGTGTCATATGGAAATAAGCACAATTAGAATGAGAACAACTAGAAAAACATCACATTTTATTGTATGGGATAATTTACAAAATTTGTTAAAAATTCTAATTTCAATAGCACAGTATTTTAGTTTAATTAATTGATCTGATTGTAGTGGATGTCTTTGTAAATACTTTAGTTGTTTTGTTGAATATTATAATAATACCTATTTTTAATTATTTGTATAAAATTGTTATGATATTTCTCTTATATGTTAAAACAATAAACTTGTTTTGAAAAAGAATCAACATCATTTTCTGTTTAAGCAATCCAATAACATGTTGCTGACACTTTAACATATGAAACTGGCAGTTTAAAGCTCTAATGGCCAAGGTTGCAAAAGTGTAAACCTTCTTACCCCATCTATCCAGCGCCATGCAGTCTCTATCAGAAGGGGTAGGATTTTTAGCAGTAGAAGCCTTAATGCCCTTGGGCCCCTGTGAAATAGTCTCTGGCTCCACAACAGGATTTTTAAAAAGGAACTTGTGTGACTCAGGAACCCTGTAATATCGGTCAGGGTTTCTGGGAGCAGGAGGCAAAGAATCAGGGGCCAAACTAGATTCCAAAAAGGCATCATCAACCATGTCTAGTACAGGAGGAATAGCTAAAGGCCTATGCTGAGGCAGGAGTAAGAAATCCCTAAGCCTCTTTTTTGAATCAGAAAAATCCTGGCTTTCCCAGTGGAAATGTTCCCTTAGGGTATGTAAGGTTTCACCAAAAGAAAAATCCTCTGGAGAGAAAGCAAAGGGAATAGAGTCCTCGGCATCAGAATCCTCATAAGTAGGTAAGGGCAAATGCAGATCATCTGAAGAATCACAAAAAAACAGAATCCTGGTCAGAAGATTCTTATTCAGTCCTCGGCCTCTTAGAAGGCTGGGGTTTGGCTTCCCCTGATTAGAGCAAAAAAAGTCCCCAAGCGAAGGAAACACGTTCAAAATAAAGGATGCAGATGAATAAAAACTGAACAATTTTATTCCAATACTTGACAGTAATACGGTAAGCGCTTTCACAATAATTAAATATTGCTTCATCAGACCAGGAGTAACAACTAACAAGTCCTTAAATAACATTGCTAGGCCTCAAAATTCAAAGTAACCACTCAGAAGCCAGCTGACCAAAATTAATTACAATTTAAAGACAAAGTTACTAATTTCTATTCAAGGTTGAATGTGCAATGCATTTCAATATCATTTATAGCTTCAAAGCAAATTTCCTTATAGTTCATGTTTATTTACAAATTCTATAAATGAATAATGATATAAGTAATTAAAATGAAAATAAAATAAAAGATATATAAAAAAAAGAATATAAATATATATGAAAACACACCTATCAAGTACATATATAACTAAAATATAATAATTAGATGCGAGTATATATGTACAACTCATATAAATATGAATATAAATATAGTGTACACATTTACAAACATTGTACTATATAACTCAACCATTATTTTTAAAAATCATTTGAACACCAAAAACAAATACATATGCATAATGTGCATAACTTAACACATCACTACATAGCACAACTACATATAAATGCATATAAATACTACAAGCCCTTCTTATACTTATTGACCCTTCAAGACTTCAGAACAGGTTTTAAAGGGACACTCATTCAGACCGTGTCCCCTATGAGCACCCAAACGTAAGATCCACTGCAGTTCTAATGTTTCTGTTCTATTAATAATATCTCCAATTCTTATATTTCATCCACTGTTTGCAATACTTGAAATAAGAATGTGTTGCAAACCTTCTTTTAAACAATGCTTCACTAGCGCACTGTATTCTAAACCTTTATTGATACAATATATATGATCCCTGACACGTTCTCTAAGACATCTATTTGTCTTGCCTATATAGAATTTAAAACAGAAGGTACAGTGTGCACAATATATTACATTCCTTGTATTGCAATCAGCTTGAGTTCTTAGTTCCCAGAATTTCCTTGTTTCTGGGTGTCTAAAGAATCTGGACTCATCTATATGTTGATACTGTGCACATTTCCCACATTTTCGTGTCCCATTTACATTACATGATTAGTGAGGTGTTGTATTAGTATTTCCATTGCATAATAACTGTTTTAAATTCATCTTATTCTTATATATGAATTTAGGCTGACGCCCCACTATAGCTGCAGTTTCCGGATCTGTAAGAAGTATAGGCCAGTTCTGTCTAACAATCTGTTGTACATTAGAAACATTCTGAGCATAAGTAAGAATCAATGGTACATTATCAAATGTGGATTTCACCTTTCTATTCATAGGCCTATCACTATAATAAGGATGGGCACGGTCCATCCTCTCAGTGACCTCTGCGTATTCAAATAAATTCATCTTTATTATAACCTCTAGTTTCAAATTCAATAGCCAAGTGTGTCATACTTGATGAAAAATCATGTTCTTCACATGATAGCAGAGATACCCTGAGAGCTTGACCTTTCATTATTCTCTCAAAGGTAAATCTTGGATGCATGCTATTTCTATGCCAGTATGTTGGACAATAGCATGCCTTTCTATATAATTTAGTGGTTAAGAAATTACCCACTTTTTCTACAGAGACATCTAAAAATTCCATTGATTTAATTATTTCATAGTGAATTTCAAAAAAAGGGCTAGTATTATTCAAATAATCATAGAATTGTATTAAGGAATTTTCATCACCCTCCCAGACAAGAAAAAGGTCATCGACAAACCGTCGATAAAACCCTATATATGGGTTCTGCTTGTTTAGTATAAATTGATGTTCCCATTCTGCCATAACCATATTGGCATAAGCATTTGCACAACTGGTGCCCATAGCGACACCAGCTGTTTGCCAATAGCATGCATTCTGAAAGATGAAAACATTATACTCTAATACCATCTCCAATAACATGCATAAGAAGTCAACACGTATTGGAGTTAGCTTTCCTGATCTCGTCAGAAATTTCCGTACCATGTTAATTCCTTCATTATTTGGAATACAAGTAAATAAGGAGGTAACATCAAAGGTCACAAAAAATTCCACCTTATGGTTCACATGATATTCTTTGTATAAATCCCTTAAAAGCTGTTCAGTATTTTTTAGTATTATGGGACATTCATTAAGATATTCCTTAAATTCCCCATCTAAATATACCGATATTGGCTCTGTTAACCAGCCTGCTCCTGCAACTATGGGGCATAATGGTGGTCTATATGCATTCTTATGAATTTTCGATAACCCTTTTATCTGAGGTATTAGAGGTTCAGTTACCATAAAAAATAATAAAGATTTATCTATTAAGCCTGATGATAGACATTCCATTAGATCATTCGTTATCCTATTCCTTAAAGACTCAACGATATGGAAATCAACTTTCTTAAAAGTAGTAGTATCAGACAACATTTCAAGCATGGTTACACTGTAATAATCAGAATCTAATATCACAATAGGACCACCTTTATCAGATGGCTGAATTATAATATCGCTGTTACTACGTAATTTATCAAGTGCTTGACGTTCGCATACAGTCAAATTACCTTTTTTACTACTAGTATTACTATAGGCAACATCATAAATATTTTCACATGCTTTGATAAAAATTTCAACGTTATGGGGAAGCTGAGGCATAAAAATGCTGGGTTTTCTATAACAAGGACCAACAGAATGTTCTTGCAACTTAAATAAAGATTTCAAAGCCACATTTCTACAAAATAGACGAAGTTCTATTAAGAGTTCGCTGACATCAGCCGAGTTGGTAGGGATAAACCCTAACCCTTTATTCAACAGTGAAATTTCAGCGTCACTTAATACATACCTGGAAATATTCCAGATCAATTGTCCTTGTAACCCCACATCTTTTTCAGCGTTCATGGGTTCATAGAGGTTGGAGGTTCCTTGCGCTTGCTGTTCCCGCGTGTTGTATCCTGACCCTCTGATTGCCTCTGCTGATTCTTGAACGGTAATGGTAGATTTGGAAAAACCTGTTGGCTCTGTTGGTTCAAAATCTTTCGATGAACAACTGTCCCTCCATTGGTGTTGGAATCAATATTCTGTTCACTATTCAGTGCCTCAGAGTTGGGTTCCATTACATCACCCATGGAAGGTGTGGAATAAACAGAAGATCCCTGCTCGGGTGTATTAATCACAGTAGTTGAACTCGAGTACTGCACACTGTTCATGTTTTCTGCTCCTGTTATTCTTACAGTAGTGCCATTGGCATTAGTGGTAGATTGAATTGTTAGTGCTGGCTGCTGAGTGGTATGTGGTGTACTATTCGTATTCGGACCAGCATTACGTAGTATTGCCCTTTCTCTAGAACGTGGCTAAGTGAATACATGTTGATTGGAAAAATCATGTAAATCTCTCGCTATTTTTCGTTTCTTTTGGGCAAGCAGCCTTTGCTCATATACCCCCTATTCTATCTATTAAATCATTCACACAGTTCAGAAGGTTTACAACACACATTCTTATTTCAAGTATTGCAAACAGTGGGTGAAAATATAAGAATGGGAGATAATCTTAATAGAACAGCAACATTAGAACTGCAGTGGATCTTACGTTTGGGTGCTCATAGGGGACACGGTCTCAATGACAGTGTCCCATTAAAACCTGTTCTGAAGTCTAGAAGGGTCAATAAGTATAAGAATGGCTTGTAGTATTTATATGCATTTATATGTAGTTGTGCTATGTAGCGATGTGTTAAGTTATGCACATTATGCATATGTATTCGTTTTTGGTGTTCAATTGATTTTTAAAAATAATGGTCAAGTTATATAGTATAATGTTTGTAAATGTGTACACTATTTATATTCATATTTATATGAGTTGTACATATATACTCACATCTAATTATTAGATATATTTTTAGTTATCATATATGTACTTGATATGTGTGTTTTCATATATTTATTTATATATATATATATATATATATATATATATATATATATATATTTTTTTATATTTTTTTATTTTCATTTTAATTACTTATATCATTATTCATTTATAGAATTTGTAAACAAACATGAACTATAAGGAAATTTGCTTCGAAGTTATAAATGGTATTGAAATGCATTGCACATTCAACCTTGAACAGAAATTAGTAACTTTGTCTTTAAATTGTAATTAATTTTGGTCAGCTGGCTTCTGAGTGATTACTTTGAATTTTGAGGCCTAGCAATGTTATTTAAGGACTTATGTTAGTTGTTACTCCTGGTCTGATGAAGCAATATTGAATTATTGTGAAACCGCTTACCATATTACTGTCAAGTATTGGAATAAAATTGTTCGGTTTTTATTCATCTGCATCATTTATTTTGAACATGTTTCCTTCGCTTGGGGACTTTATTTGCCGTTTTACTAAGTGATGTTCACTTTTCGGTGTTTGTTGCTGTCTACATGAGCGATACGGCAGAAGGAAACATACATAGAGATGGAGTAATTACAGGGAATTCAATGGAGAATGTAAGAAATGACCATCGTCTCTCTAATTTCTTAAAAGAAATACGTAATCTGTTATTAACTGAAGATGTAGCAGCGTTCCAACAGGTATCAGCTATGCATAGTAACAATGACATTTCGATACATAATTTGAAACGTGCAATAGAAAATAATATATACAAACATAAGCATTTGCAATGCCAGAGATTCCATCTGGAGGCCTGTATAAATCTAAATATAGTGCCTAGAGGGCTTCGAGTATTAAATATTCCCTCATATGGCACTACATACCCTGTACTGTTGGCTAAGTGGCAACAGATAAATCTGGATACTAGCAAAGCTTATTTACAACTGCTGGTTGATTTTTTTCATCCTCATGAAATAGATTTAATTGAGCAAATCTCTAACCAGCAATGCGAGCTTGTTGAACTGGCTTGGTGAAGAAAGTACTGAACTGTTTGTGAATGATTTAATAGATAGAATAGGGGTATATGAGCAAAGGCTGATTGCCCAAAAGAAACGAAAAATAGCGAGAGATTTACATGATTTTTCCAATCAACATGTATTCACTTGGCCATGTTCTAGAGAAGGGGCAATACTACGTAATGCTGGTCAGAATACGAATAGTACACCACATACCACTCAGCAGCCAGCACTAACAATTCAATCTACCACTAATGCCAGTGGCACTACTGTAAGAATAACAGGAAGCAGAAAACATGAACAATGTGCAGTACTAGAGTTCAACTACTGCGATTAATACACCTGAGCAGGGATCTTCTGTTTATTCCACACCTTCCACGGGTGATGTAATGGAACCCAACTCTGAGGCACTGAATAGTGAACAGAATATTGATTCCAACACCAATGGAGGGACAGTTGTTCGTCGAAAGATTTTGAACCAACAGAGCCAACAGGTTTTTCCAAATCTACCATTACCGTTCAAGAATCAGCGGAGGCAATCAGAGGGTCAGGATACAACACGCAGGAACAGCAAGCGCAAGGAACCTCCAACCTCTATGAACCCATGAATGCTGAAAAAGATGTGGGGTTACAAGGACAATTGATCTGGAATATTTCCAGGTATGTACTAAGTGACGCTGAAATTTCACTGTTGAATAAAGGGTTAGGGTTTATCCCTACCAACTCGGCTGATGTCAGCGAACTCTTAATAGAACTTAGCCTATTTTGTAAAATGTGGCTCTGAAATCTTTATTTAAGATGCAAGAACATTCTGTTGGTCCTTGTTATAGAAAACTCAGCATTTTTATGCCTCAGCTTCCCCATAATGTTGAAATTTTTATCAAAGCATGTGAAAATGATATTTATGATGTTGCCTATAGTAATACTAGTAGTAAAAAAGGTAATTTGACTGTGTGAATGTCAAGCACTTGATAAATTACGTAGTAACAGCGATATTATAATTCTGTCATCTGATAAAGGTGGTCCTATTGTGATATTAGATTCTGATTATTACAGTGTAACCATGCTTGAAATGTTGTCTGATACTACTACTTTTAAGAAAGTTGATTTCAATATTGTTGAGTCTTTAAGGAATAAGATAAGGAATGATCTAATGGAATGTCTATCATCAGGCTTAATAGATAAATCTTTATTTGAAATTTTTATGGTAACTGAACCTCTAATACCTCAGATAAAAGGGTTACCAAAAATTCATAAGAATGCATATAGACCACCATTACTCCCCACAGTTGCAGGAGCAGGCTGGTTAACAGAGCCAATATCGGCATATTTAGATGGGGAATTTAAGGGATATCTTAATGAATGTCCCATAATACTAAAAAATACTGAACAGTTTTTAAGGGATTTATACAAAGAATATCATGTGAACCATAAGGTGGAATTTTTAGTGACCTTTGATGTCACCTCCTTATTTACTTGTATTCCAAATAATGAAGGAATAAACATGGTACGGAAATTTCTGACGAGATCAGGAAAGCTAACTCCAATACGTCAAAAAAACAGAACCACAAATAACAGAGTCAGAATACGTCAAGAATACACTGTACTATAAAGAAAGCAAGGCACCAACAGCAGAAACAAAACATAAGGATTGTTTGCAGAAGGAAGACGCATACATTTTATTCCTCTTTAGGCCCTTTATTAGCTTCCCAAAGCCTTCCTGTCTATCAATATAATAAAGCGCTATCAATGCCTTCTACAAATGGCGGTATTGTTTGTTCGTGATTGACGCTATGCTTCTGAGCTCTTTACGAGTATTCTGTCTCTTCCATCTGTTTTTTGATGTATTCTGTTTTTTTTGATATTTTTTTTCACTGTACAAACAGACACCTAACTCCAATACGTGTTGACTTCTTATGCATATTATTGGAGATGGTATTATAGAGTATAATGTTTTCATCTTTCAGAATGCATGCTACTGGCAAACAGCTGGTGTCACTATGGGCACCAGCTCTGCAAACGCTTATGCCAATATGGTTATGGCAGAATGGGAACATCAATTTATACTAAACAAGCAGAACCCATATACAGGGTTTTATCGACGGTTTGTCGATGACCTTTTTCTTGTCTGGGAGGGTGATGAAAATGCCTTAATACAATTTTATGATTATTTGAATAATACTAGCCCTTTTTTTGAAATTTACTATGAAATAATTAAATCAATGGAATTTTTAGATGTCTCTGTAGAAAAAGTGGGTAATTTCTTAACCACTAAATTATATAGAAAGGCATGCTATTGTCCAACATACTTGCATAGAAAGAGCATGCATCCGAGATTTACCTTTGAGAGAATAATGAAAGGTCAAGCTCTCAGGGTATCTCGGCTATCATGTGAAGAACATGATTTTTCATCAAGTATGACACACTTGGCTATTGAATTTGAAAATAGAGGTTATAATAAAGATGAATTTATTCGAATTCGCAGAGAGGTGACTAATGAGAGGATGACATATTACAGTGATAGACCTATGAATAGAAAGGTGAAATCCACATTTGATAATGTACCATTGATTCTTACTTATGCTCAGAATGTTTGTAATGTACAACAGATTGTTAGACAGAACTGGCCTATACTTCTTACAGATCCTGAAACTGCAGCTATAGTGGGGCGTCAGCCTAAATTCATATATAAGAATAAGATGAATTTAAAACAGTTATTATGCAATGGAAATACTAATACAACACCTCACTTATCATGTAATGTAAATGGGACACGAAAATGTGGGAAATGTGCACAGTGTCAACATATAGATGAGTCCAGATTCTTTAGACACCCAGAAACAAGGACATTCTGGGAACTAAAAACTCAAGCTGATTGCAATACAAATAATGCAATATATTGTGCACACTGTACCTGCTGTTTTAAATTCTATATAGGCAAGACAAATAGACGTCTTAGAGAACGTATCCAGGATCATACATATTGTATTAATAAAGGTTTTGAATACAGTGCACTAGTGAAGCATTGTGTAAAAGAAGGTTTGCAACACATTCTTATTTCAAGTATTGCAAACAGTGGGTGAAAATATAAGAATGGGAGATATTAACAGAACAGAAACATTAGAACTGCATTGGATCTTACGTTTGGGTGCTCATAGGGGACACGGTCTGAATGAGTGTCCCATTAAAACCTGTTCTGAAGTCTAGAAGGGTCAAATAAGTATAAGAAGGGATTGTAGTATTTATACGCATTTATATGTAGTTGTGCTACGTAGCGATGTGTTAAGTTATGCACATTATGCATATGTATTCGTTTTTGGTGTTCAAATGATTTTTAAAAATAATGGTTGAGTTATATAGTATAATGTTTGTAAATGTGTACACTATATTTATATTCATATTTATATGAATTGTACATATATACTCACATCTAATTATTAGATATATTTTTAGTTATTATATATGTACTTGATATGTGTGTTTTCATATATATTTATATTCTTTTTTTTTTTATATATTTTTTTATTTTCATTTTAATTACTTATATCATTATTCATTTATAGAATTTGTAAACAAACATGAACTATAAGGAAATTTGCTTTGAAGCTATAAATGGTATTGAAATGCATTGCACATTCAGCCTTGAATAGAAATTAGTAACTTTGTCTTTAAATTGTAATTAATTTTGGTCAGCTGGCTTCTGAGTGGTTACTTTGAATTTTGAGGCCTAGCAATGTCATTTAAGGACTTGTTAGTTGCTACTCCTGGTCTGATGAAGCAATATTGAATTATTGTGAAAGCGCTTACCGTATTATTACTGTCAAGTATTGGAATAAAATTGTTCATTTTTTATTCATCTGCATCCTTTATTTTGAACGTGCTTCCTTCGTTTGGGGACTTTTTTTGCTGTTTTACTAAGTGACGTTCACTTTTGGGTGTTTGTTGTTCCCCTGATTAGAGTTATAAGATCTTCAGCCATTCTTATTTGTTTTTTAGGCATAGAGGCCTGAGCTTGCGGCCTGGGCGTCGTTTTTTTAGTCATGATTCGAGATTTAGGCCTAAAAGAAGAAGAAAGCGTCGGTTTAATATGCAAGTCCGTAGGCCTGAATACACCCTCAGAAGCCGGTGCCTGCAAAGCGGCTCTGGACCCATCCAAGGTAGAGACATCCTCGGGTGCCATAGTTGAAGCATCTCGCGGCATACCGGACTCCGAATGGGTCTCAGTAGAGGCCTGCGAATCAGAAGTAGCGGGTATCAAGGGCTGCGAAAGCACCTCACTGAGTACCGGCGAACTGGCGACTGGCTTAGGAGAAGCGTCGTCGACAGTTTTGGACCTCGGCGGCCTGTCTCTATCTTTATCTTTGCGTTTTTTCAGAATTCCGGTAGTCGGATGGCTAACCGACGACATTTCTGGATAATTAAACCGAGAACCGAAATATTTAGAAGAGAAAATATAACGACGACGGATAGTGCGCTGATTAAATAAAGCACAAAACTGACAGCAAGGTACGTCGTGGTCAGGGCCTAGGCAAGGAATACAGTACGAATGAAAATCTTTATGAGGTATTTACTTTCCACAAGTAATGCAATTATTAACTTTTATTGACATCGGTAAGGAGCAAGAAAATGTTTCCCCAACGGGGTACTTGGCTTTAGTTGGAGACTTCGGTTCTGAAACTCAAAAATGAAAATGTCAGGAGTCGACCGACCGGCACTTGCGAACTGCTTCTGCTTTGGGCACCGCACGTCAAGAAAGACTGATGTAATGGCGACAGCTGCATGTTTTATACCCCTGACGTCATGGAAGAAGGGACAGCAACCGACGCAGGACCCAAGACTTTGTTAATCAGGCCGACTGAGGGCTACTGCAAGCAGATAACCCAAATGTAATGACTGCAACAGTGAAACACAAAGAAAAAGAAGTTATGTACCTACCATAATGTTCCATGTTAGTTGTCTTCATCTCGCCTTCTTCTTGCTGGTTGGGATCGGAGCCGATCCTTTCCGACTCGGCCATCTTCTATAGCTCGAGAGCTGTTTACTGGCTCGAGGCTATCCCTTATCCCATGATGCCTAGCGCTAGCTACCCAGATCTTGTTTGTAATAGCTAACCCCAGACATAGCCATAGAATCAACCTGTCCAACAAACAGGTTGAGCATACCTGTCATACTCTCTCAGTCAGTAGAGGAAACAAACAAGAGAACACTCAGCCAGTGAAAACAAAAAACTCCTCTCGATCCAATAAGACAGGGGGACGTAGGGTGGGACGCAAGAAGAATTTAAGATGAAGACAACTAACATGGAACGTTATGGTAGGTACATAACTTCTTTATGTTAAGTTGTCTATCTCGCCTTCGTTCTTGCTGGTTGGGACAGCGTCCCTAGCACCTACAATCTTGGGCGGCTCATTGGAACAGACTCTTTAGAACAGTAGAACCAAAGTCAGCTCTGCTCCTGGAGACCATATCTAGTTTGTAAGGAGAAATAAAAGTATGAGGATTTGCCCATGTAGCAGCTGCACAAATAGAATCCATGGGCAACCTAGATTGGAAGGCTACAGAGGTGGCCAAAGCCCTAGTAGAATGACCTTTCGGTTTGATAGGCAAGTCTTTATTTCTCAATTGATAGATGAAGGTAATAATATGAGACAACCACCTGGATAAGGTCATTTTGGAAACTGGGAGACCTTGTTTGCCTAGAGCATAGGAAAGGAATAGTTGGTCCGATTTCCTTGTATCCTTGGTCCTATGCAAGTAAAAACGCAGTTGTCTATGAACTTCCAATTGGTGTAATTTGTATTCTGCCTTGTTGGTGTGGTTAGGGAAAAACACAGAAAGGTCTATAGATTGGTTCAAATTATTTTCTGAGCAGACTTTCAGAAGGAAAGATGGATTAGTCCTCAGAGCAACCCTATCCTTATGAAAATCCATGTATGGAGGACGAACACATAGTGCCTGAAGTTCAGAGACACATCTGGCTGATGTAATAGCCACCAGAAAGTGTTTTCCAAGATAGGAATTTAATTGAACAGGACACTGCAGGTTCAAAGGGGGGCATAATTAAAGAGGTTAGTACCAAATTAAGGTCCCAAGGAGGAGGGGGATCTCTCGCTGGAGGTCTAAGGAGAGAAGTCCCTCTTAGAAAGGCTTTACAGAGCTTATGAGACATAATGTTTGAATTTGACAACCCAACATGAAAGTTAGAAATGGCCACCAATTGAACCCTGATTGTATCAGAAGCGGACCCAGAATGAAAGAGTTGTGTTAAGAACTCCAAAATTTCATGGACTGAGGCTGAAAAGGGATCTATGTTCCTAGCCTCTGCCCAACAAGAAAAACGTTTCCATTTACTAGCATACGTTTTTCTGTTCATGGACTTGTGAGAGGACACAATAATCTCACTCACGGCTGGAGAAATGCTAGGAAACCTGGCTAGGGTTGGAACTGGAGCAACCAAGTTGTGAGCTGGAGAGTTTGAAGGGATTGATGCCACCCGCCTGATTGGATCCCATTCCAGACCTGCTGATTTATCAGAGTCCAGGGCTGCTCGAGAAGGTAATGATGCAAGAACGGAAACCATATCTGTCGAGGCCAGTAGGGGGCAATGAGGATCATATTGCAACCCAACGATATAGCTTTCTGTATGAGCTTTGGTATCAGGGGAAACGGAGGGAAGGCATAAAGGAGTCCGTGAGGCCAATCGTGGACTAGAGCGTCTCTGGGAGAGTGACCTGGAAGCGGAAGAATGGAGAAGTAGTTGCTGCATTTGCTGTTGAAGGGGGTGGCAAAAAGATCGTAGCAAGGCTGTCCCCATTTGCGGAAGATCAGATCCGCAACTATCTGATTCAGAGACCACTTGTGGGGCATGAGATAGCTCTGCTGAGCCTGTCCGCTATGACGTTGGACCTCCCAGGGATGTGCGATGCAATCAGAAATTGTTTGGAGGAAATCGCCCACTGCAACAGTCTGAGTGCTTCTAGACATAGGGGATAGGACCTGGTTCCGCCCTGCTTGTTGATGTACCAGACCACTGACATGTTGTCCGTTTGAATTGCAATGGTCCCAGAAGGAAGAGAGTCCTGAAGGGCTTGCAACACTAGGAGCACGGCTCTCATTTCTAGGACATTTATATGCAGATGGTACTCGTGAGGCTGCCAAGTGCCTTGGACTGTCCTGCCCTGATAATGCCCCCCCCACACACCTTATCAGGGAGGAGTCTGTGGTCACTGTGGCCACCGGAGGGGGCTGAATAATGGGTCTGCCCTGAGACACTAGTGGGGAGACCATCCACCAGGAAAGGTGTCTTTTGCATGTTTCTGTAATCATGATCATGTGAAACATGGGCAGCTGTTGGAAAGACCACTGTGTGAACAGAAGCCACTGAAGGATTCTCATGTGAAAGCGGGCCAGAGGGATTAGAAGAATTGCCGCTGCCATGGAACCCAGAGTTTGAAGGACGAACCTGGCTTGGACCCTTTTGCTCTGCATTAGAATTTGAACTTGCTGTCAAATTGTGGATACCCTGTCTGGCGGCAGCCTTGCGGACATGTTCCTTGTGTCTAAGTCTGCTCCTATATAGGTAATAAATTGACAGAGCAACAAGGCAGATTTTTCGAAGTTTATTGTGATGCCTAACTGGGAGCAGATTATGACTGTGTAGTCCCTGGCTTGAAGAAGTTGATGCCTGGTAGTAGCAGTGAGGAGCCAGTCATCTAGATACGGAAACACATGGAATCCTCGACGTCTCAGGTGAGCCGTGACCACTGCCATACACTTGGTGAAAACCCTGGGGGCTGTGGTGAGACCAAAGGGCAGAGCTCTGAACTGGTAATGACTGGCTCCCAAGCGGAAGTGAAGGAATCTCCTGGAACACCTGTCCATTTTGATGTGATAGTATGCATCCTGAAGATCTATGGAGCACATCCAATTGTCTTGAACCAAAAAGGGTAGAATGGACTGTAGCGTGACCATCCGAAACTTTGTTCTTTGAACAGACTTGTTCAGTCTGCTGAGATCTAGAATCGGTCTCCAGTCCCGTCTTTTCTGGTACCAAAAAGAACCTCGAGTAAGTTCTGGATCCTTGTTAGTCTGCTGGGACTTCCTGGATGACTCTTTTTTCTAGCAGTCTTGAAACTTCTATGACTGCTTAGTCTCTCAGATTGGGTGGAACATCTGGAAGGGATTTGCTCGATAGTAAGGGGGGTTGAGAGAAGGGGATTTTGTAACCTCCGGATATAATTGACCGTACCCATCTGTCTTGTGTTAAATTTAGCCAGGCTTTTGGGTACAGTGAAAGTCTTCCTCCGACTGCCTCCAGAGGCGGGCAGCCGGGCAACCCTTCAGGGATGCTGAAAGGGCTTCTCAGAGAAAGATTCTTTGTTGCCCTGGTTCTGCGGGCCCCCTCTGCCACGAGGGTGGTGTCTATTGTTGTTATTTCCCCCTCTGCCCCTGGAGGAAAAATCACTACGTGTGTCAGGCGAGGCTCCCTGGGATTTTCGGAACCACATTTTACCACTCTTCTGACCCTTGGGGTATGGTCTGGAAGGAGTGGAAAAACGGACTCCCACGGCAGAGAGAGTCTTGCCTTCTTGCTCACACCTAGTCAAAGTGTCTTTCACCTGTGGTCCAAAAAGAAAGGAACCATCAAAGGGGGTGCTGGTGAATGACGCTCTAAAGGGTTCCGCAAAATTACACAGCCACATCCCGGCATGTCTCCTCAGAGCAACACCCGTACCTGCGGCTCTACTCGCACCACTGACTGCATAGGAAATGAGCCTCATGGAGGAGTTGACTACAGAATTAAGGGTTGCCAGCTGGGAAGCCACTTTGGCTTGACCCCCTCAGCTGATGGATCTTGAAGGGTATCTCCGAGCTCTTTATCTGAAGCCGGGTAAAATGTAATGAATTTTCCAGGCCTCCTAGGAGTTGGTTCCACTGTATCTGGAGCTGACCAAGCCTTTCGAGCCACCACTGACATAAGTGGATCGAAAGGCAGACAAACCCAGGAGGTGGAAGGTCGGGAACCGAACGCATCCAGGAATACAGACTCATCCTCAGTAGGGGCTAGGGGATTCCAGTTCCCCCTCTGCTTAAGCATTTCGAGGATGTCCGAAAAGGAAACATCTTCAGAGGGGGATCTTGGGGACCCTTCCGAGTCATCTAAGTCTGTATCAGAAGTGACAGACTCAGGGGAGTCAATGTGCTTACTCTTGCACTTCTTACGAGGGGGCTCCTCTGAATGGTCAGGGGAGGCCTCAGAAGAAGAGGAAACACTCAATGGGGTGTCCTGGAGCGACAGTTCCCCGCGCTTGGGGTCTGGAGGAGGAGCAGAGGTTGGCACAGGGACTACAAGGGACGGAGCCGATGGGGCCGATAGTGGTGCTGACACAGTGGCCAGCACACTCCTCATGACATCAAAGGCATCCCTGCCACGATGCAGAGAAGGCTCCAGTTTCAAGGAAATCGGAATCCTTCTCTACACTGAGGGAGACGGCTCTGAGGCCGATGTAGGAGCCGAGCTTATCTGCGCCGAAGCTCAGAGTGAGAGAACGGGGTTGGACAAAAGTCCGATGCCACTCACCCCCTCGGAGCCGACGAGGGAGCCCTGGCGCCCAGATCCCTCGATGGAAGGCACCATCGAGGGAATCGGAGCAGACGACGGAACCGAAGGAGACAGTTATCGGAGCCAACAGTTCCACTATTCGAACCCCAACGAACTCTGGCTCCGAGCTCAATGGAGTTGGAGGAGGAACATCGATAGAAGTGGACGGAGCCAACACCTGTTGAGGGGGGTTGGACAACATCTTGGCAAGTGCCTGCAACTTCAGCAATCTACAGACCACTCTCTCCATGTCGTGATCCAAGAGCCTAGAGGAACGAGAGGAGTAAGATGATCTGTGACTGCGCTCGTTCTGAAGCAGGGGAGACTGAGGAGCCGAATGAATGGATTCCAGAGAGGGTGACCTCAGCCTCTTGTGGCTCCATGGCGGCTCCAAAGTTTCTGATGGAGCCGACGGGGAGACAGTCTTATCGGTTCCAGCCGGAATGGAAGTAGCAGGTATAGTCTGAACCAAAGACAGCTCCACACTTGGGGACGGTTTGGACGATTTTGGTTGATTTCACAGGCTGAGTCTTGGCCGGTGAATCCTGGGGCTTTAAAAGGCCCCTAAGAATAAGCTTATTCTTACGGTCCTGCAGAACTCTTGGACTAAATGCACGGCAGATAGAACAAGAGTCCTGCAGGTGCACAGCGCCTAAGCAATAGACGCAAGAAGTGTGCCCATCTGTCAGAGACATTTTCTGACAGCATGAGTCACACTTCTTGAACCCAGACACCTTAGATTCTTTAGACATACCGTATCCAAAAATACAACAATTACAGAAAAAAAATACAGATAATACTGACTAAATTTTTTTTTTTTGAAAGCCTCTAACTCAAACGGCTGCCTAAGAAGAAGGTATAAGGAAAGCCTCTAACCAAAACGGCTAACCTGACAGGAAAAGGATAAGGAGGCGTAGAACTCTCTAATTAAAATGAGTTCTTAGAGGGGAGGGAAACTATAAAAAAAACTTCACACAAACACCACAACAAATAAAACTAAAATTTTAGAATACCTTACTAAGAAATAAGGATTATTTCACAGAAAAAAGGTTCTATAATAAATGTCAATACAAGCCTGGGCCAGAAAACGACACCTCGCAGCTGAAGTGGCAAACGAAATCTGGGTAGCTAGCGCTAGGCATCATGGGATAAGGGGTAGCCTCGAGCCAGTAAACAGCTCTTGAAGATGGCCAGCAAGAACGAAGGCGAGATAGACAACTTAACATCATCTGATCTAATAGAATGAGCAACAAAAAGTAGGAAACTGCATGCCAAGGAAAGAATGACAAAAAGAAATGGCTTTAGAAATCCAAGAGGAGGTGGTTTGCTTTTCCTGAAAAACAAACTAAAAGTTGCACTTATTTCCTAATATCATCAGTCTTGTCTAAATAATATCTGAGCTGTCCATAAAAATCCAAGGAATCCTCACACTACTTACTATTCTGAGAAGGAGAGAGGGAAAGAAGAACGATGGATGGTCTGATTCAAAGACAAATCATTAGCTGCTTTAGGCATAAAGAAGGATTGGTTCGAAGAGGCACCAAATCTCTGAAAAAAAAAACAGAAAAGGAAGAAGTGCCACAAAGGCCTGAAGTTCAGAGGCTCGCTTGGCAGAAATCAAGGCCACCAACTGGACACTTTTCCAGGTACAGAGCCTTAAAGAGGAGAAGTTGCTGTCTCAAAAGGTGGTAGAGTCAATTTCTCTAGAATAAAATTAAGGTCCAAGAAGGAGGAAATGGATTTATTGCGTGTCTAATGAGAAGGACGCCTTTCAGATACTATTTAACCCCAAATGCACAGGAAAGTGCTGAATCCAGAGGCAGACAAGTGGAAAAGGCTAACAAATGAGCTTTAAGAGAAGAGTATGCCAGACCACAAATGGGCAACTCATAGATAAGAAAGAACAGTAAGTATACCCACCAAGAGAGGGTCCTTCTCACTGTGGCACCAAGAAGAAATTAAAGTTATGTATTCATCATAATGATAGATCCGTGCTGTCTACTTTTCGTCTGATTCAACATGTGGGTAAGCTGGATCTGATCAGATCCAACCTTGCCACCTCATGCCAAAGCTTTGGATCGGAGAGCTCTGACTCCTTCCCTACCCACAATTCCCTGTCCTGCCTGAATGACCTTGGATTGAGTTTGCCGACTGGTCATAAAAAGTCATTATGAGTATATTTACATAAAGATATATAGCCATTTATCCAACAGGACAAACAGAAAGGAATAAACACTATACAGTGTATGGGACAAAGGGGGGTCAGGACAGGGTCCACATGAGATCTGGCTTCTCCCTAAAAACAGAATGACAATTTTGATAGGGGGGAAGGAAGTAGGGGAGTTGAACCAGATGAAAAGAAGACAACATGGATCTATCATTATGGTGAGTACATAACTTTCATATCTTATATCTTATTTTGTCTAATTCAACATGTGGGACAAATTCCTAAGCTATCCATCGAGTACGTGGGTGGTTTCAAGGAAGGATATTCCTGAGAATGGCAGAACCAAAGGAAGTGCACATCCTACATGTAACATCTAATTTACAGTGAAATACAAAAATGTGAGTTGATGACCAAATTGCTGCTGCACAAATGTCACTTATAGGGACTTGTCAAGCAAAGGCTGTAGAGGTTGCCATAGCTCTTGTAGAATGCTCTTTAGGCTTTGATTGTAGAGTAATAACTAGTGAATCATAAACAAAAGAAATGCAATTAACTAACCATCTCAAAAGATTAACTTTAGAAACAGATTAACCCAGCTTTTTCTTGGATAAGGACATGACAATTGGCCTGATTTTCTGAAGGTCTTGGTATGGAGGAGGTAAAACTTTAGTTGACTGCACATGGTAAAACTTGAGTTGACTGCACATCTAATGCATGTAATGTGTTTCCCTTCATTTGAGAAGTTGGGGAAGAAAACTGGGAAATCAATTTGCTGGTTTAAATTTGATTTGGAAGCCAATTTTGAAAGAAAAGGAAGGGTTTGTTGTCAACGACACTGTCTTTATGAAAGATAAGTAAGGCAACCGTGCATAAAATGCCTGAAGTTCTGAAAGTCATTTGGCAACCAAAAATGTAGTGTTTCAGGACAGAAATTTCATGTGTGTGGAGTTTCTAAGTTAAGTATTGCAATAAAATAGTAATGTCCCAGGGATGAAATGCATCACAAACTGAAGGCCTGAATAAAATGGTACTGTTTAAAGAGGTTTTAGAGATTTTGAGAGAAGCACTGGAAGTGTTAAACCCTATGTGAAAATTTGAGATGGTTGCCAAATGAACTTTAACTGTCGAAAAATTACACCAGGACATGAGAAGTTCCAAAAGGAATTCAAGGATTTTAGGAAGTGGTGCTAAAAAGGGTCTAAACCATTATCAGAGGCCCAATACAGAGAAGCATTTTCATTTAGATATATCTGTAATATTTTCACTGTAATTACTTGGTGTAGTACTAAAGTAAAAGGAAGAACTATTGCCTGAAAGTGTATCAATTGTTCTTGTCCTCAGTATCCTGAATTTCTGTTTTCCTGCTTTGTGAATTATTGCCTTGTGTATGTCTACTCTGTGCTGTTGTTGTTCTGCATTACTTTATGCATAGGTGTAAACACTGCTGTGTTCTTAGCTAGCTATGTGTGTAAGACACTCATACAATGGAAATTAATGCTAGGTATACTGCCTCTGCCTACCTGTACTACATTTTTTCTCTCTACCCATGGTATTTTTGTCTCTCGCTCTTTTCCTGAATTACTTGCTCATAACTAATCTCCCTCCTCTCTGTTTTTATAGCCCTAGTGGATTTTTCCCTGTGGTTTTCTCCTGGCCACAGTACAGGCAACACAGGTTTGAGGACCTTAACAGATACCCTGCAACTCTAACTATCGGTCCAGAAGCCACCATTTTAAGCTTAAAATAATACCACTGAAGTATGTGTCCCAGTAAATAACTACTACATAAGCTAATCTTTTAATTAATGCTAGACTTTATAAGCACAAGAACTTACAGTGTTTTTTTTTTGCTAGTTGCCACGAAAAGCAGACACCAGCAGTTCCTTTCCTTTCTCTTTGGTTACCCACTATCCTCATACTGTTTCTGTGTATATTCTCCTGTTCTGTACTTTACCCTTCCCTGAATTAATTTCTAGCCTCACTCATAACTGCCTTTCCTAGTGCACCTGCCCTATTTTACTGTCTTCAGACTCTTACATATTAAAGTTTTTTTTTTTTGCCCTCCTTTTAGCTGCTAGTAATACATCTCTCTCCCCCTTCTATTGTAGCTTATTTTAACCATACAGCACTGGGTTTGCTTCAAGTAAATCTACTTGCGTAGCTTGAGGTCAGTGTCCTTTTGTAAGCTTACTTCTTCTCATATTTTATTTCTTTTTATTTTATTTCTGGTGACTATACCTTTAGAAACTTTATATCCTTGTCTCTCAAGCTAGTTTTTTCACTATCTTTTTGTGATTGTTTCTATGACTTCATCTTGACCAGGGTGCTAGCCCCACTCCATTCGCTCCTCTCCTCCCTCCTCCCCCCCCCCCCCATTCCCACCCACCCCATACCCAGTACTTTCCCTTCCTGCCCCACCCCCCACTATATTCCACTTCCTGCCTATTGCCACAACCACCTTACTAATCGGTCAAACCTGTCAACACCACTTCCTCTAAACCACTGTCTCTACCTACTCTATCTGATCATATTTTATTCCAAAATGTATTATTTTCTAATATCTTCTACACTACTACTCATTCTCTCTGTCTCCACCTCTTACCACTCCAATCTCTCTGACCCACTCCTATGTTCACCAACTTCTCAGTCATACAACATATATCCAACTACTTCATCTTTTACTATCTCCCCTAATCTCTTTACTACCTCAAGTCTATATAAACTATCCATAATACAGGTTTTTAAACCTTCCCACAAACTTAAGTCAAAACTATACAAACTACATCTATAGGTTCATAGGTTCATACTAGGCTATCTGCCCTAGGGCATTTATAAGCCTAGCCAGAGTATGTTTGGCTTTCACCACCAATTTTAAATTAATTTTGCTATGCCCTTTTTCGAGGTTAGTATACTGTGCCTCTGTCTAACAGTGACACAGAAGTGATACCCGGGGTAAACCTACTATCTCCCATCCACTCATCAAGATTCCTCTTGAAGAGAGTCAATGAGGGACTCTGCCTAACCTGGACTGGGATTTTATTCCAGAGTGAAGGGAGCCTCTGGGTTATGAATATGTCCCTCCAGCATGTCCTATTTATTTCAGTGCTGAGGTCCAAGTCTCTCAAGCGTGTAGCTCGATGGGATTTGGATTTTTTGAGGTGCAGCATGTCCCTTAATTCCGGGTTGGAAATGGCTTTATACGTCAGGCACAGGTCGCCTCTGAGCAGGCGGTATGCCACTAAGTAGAGCTGGAGTTTCTTTAACCGGGCAGCATATGACATCTGTTTAAGCCCTTTGATCCTTTTGGTGAGGTACTTTTGGGGTCTTTCCAGTTGCTGCAAGTATTTGGTAAGGTACATCCCAAAAGGAGCATTGTACTCTATTATAGGCCTGATGAGGGATGAGTAAAGAGGCACGATGACCTCCCCTAATCTAGATGTGAATCCCTTCATGATTAGGTGGGCTATATAAAATGTTTTTCTAACCACTTTGGCCACGTGGTTGTCAAATGAGAGACTGCTATCAACTTGGGTCCCCAGGTCCCTAATTACTTCTTCTGTACTTAATGGATTACCACCTATGTGGTAATTTGTGGGCACTTTGTTTTGCCAAAAGGATGACTATACACTTTTGGGCGTTTAGCTTGAGGCCATGGCTCTGGCACCAGTTGTCTGTTTCTATGAGGCCCTTTTGGAGGATGCTTGTGTCGGCTGGAGAGTCGATTATGGCCCAGTTTGCAGTCATCTGCGAACTTGGTCAGCCACAGTCCTTCTGTGTTGGCCTGTACCTCCGAGAAATATATACCGAACAAGAGAGGTCCCAGGACTGTGTCTTGTGGGATGCCACTTGTAACTGGTTTGGAGTCTGACATGGCTCCAGCAATTCTAACCATGTGGGTTCTGTCCTTGAGCCAGTTTACAACCCATCTAGTGACATAGGGGTTTATATTTAAGCTGGTGAGCTTATCTATAATGCCCGAGTGGGGTATTGTATCGAAGGCTTTTGCGAGGTCCAGGTAGGCTGTGTGGACCACCTTCGTCAATGGCCTTGGTGACTGTTTCAAAGAAGTCGACCAGGTTTAAGAGGCAGGATCTGCCCTTAACAAAGCCGAACTGGGTAGGATCCAGTGTTTGTAGGTCCCCAATATCTTTATTTATGAAGTCCATGATGATCCTTTCCATAGCTTTGCAGACCAAGCTAGTCAGGCTTATGGGGCGATAGTTTCCAGGGTCCGTTGTGGCACCACCTTTGTGGAGAGGGACCACTGTTGCTATACGCCACTCTTTGGGTACATATCCTGTAGTAAGGCTGAGACTGAACAGTAGTTTTATGTTTGGGTTTAGCTCTTCTTGGAGTTCATGTAGGACGCAGCCCGGGACACCGTCTGGTCCCACTGATACTGTGTTTTTTGCTTTGGAGAAGGCGGCTCTTACCTGAGCATCTGAGATGTCAGGGGGGCAGCACTTTGCCGGGATAGACATTTGCCCTTTTGGTGGGGAGGGGGGGAGAAGTTTGCGCTGAACCTGTCAGCTAGGATGTTGGCAATGTCTGTGGGTTTGGTGTATTTTTTGTCATTTTGGACTAATTCTGAGCATATCTGGGAATTCCCACCCAGGTTCCTAACATAACTCGAAGCTGGCCTCAGACGATTTTATGAGTGCCCTTAGTTTTTTGCTAATACTGATCAGAGATGCCTTCCCTTTTTGGGATTTTGCTCTATCATGTAGTAGCTTTCTCCTTCTATTGTATAGTTTGTTTATGGCTGGGGTCCACCAGACAAGACGTCTGCCTTTGGAGGATTGGGTCTTGGTTTTATTTGGGATTGCATGATCCATGCATTCCTGAAGGTGTTCATAGAATGCATTTATAAAGGATTCTGCGGTCTGGGCCGTATTTTCCACAGGCCCGGGGGCTTTGAAGGATTCCACCTCGGTTTTGAGGAGTGTGAAATTTGCTTTAGAGAAGTTTTTCACTATGGTTTTCTGGGCAGGGGGTGGCATCGGGATGTGAATATCCAGTGAGATCAGTTTATGGTCTGATCTTACCAGTGAGGGATACACTTCTGGTCTGGAGCATAGAGTCCCCATGTTGGCGATGATCAGGTCCAGTATGTTTTCCCCTCTTGTGGGAGTGGTAACAAGTTGCTCCATAGCATTTGAGTTTATGAATTCTAGGAACCTTTGGGCTAGGGTGTTGGAGCTAGAGTAATGCTCCCAGTCTATGTTTGGGTAGTTGAAGTCGCCCAATATAATGGTGTTTGGAGAGACCTTCATATTTTCCAGTGTTCTCAGGAAGGCCGAGTGGGGTTCCTGGGTTTGGGAGGGTGGGCTGTAGCAGGCTATAAACTGGAAGGCAGTTTTACCCACTGTTAGTTGCACATGGATAGTCTCTGATGCTTCGTGCTTTGCCACCAACCTGGAGGTGTGGGTATCTTTGATGAATATCGATACTCCCCCTCCTTTTGTGGTTCGGTCCAAGTTTTGGCGCCTAAAAGCATGGTATGAGGTATAACCTGGTAGTGCTGGGGTGCTCTCGGGAGCCCTAAACCAGGTTTCTGTTACTGCACAGATATAGATGTTCTCCATGCTAAGGAGAGTTTTGAGTGCGTGCATCTTGAGGTTTAGACTTCTGGCGTTGAGTAGCATTACTCTTAGTTTCTTATCCCTTGTGATACCTATGGAGGTGGGTTTGTCTTTTGAGCCTTGCCTAAAAAAGGCACTATGGGGGTAGCAAGAGCCTTTGCCAATATCCGAAAGCCCAGGGGTGACAGGTGCAAGGCATCCCTAGCGAAGCATCATGGCTTGTCGAGCATATCATCCCAGGTTGACAGGCATTGGATTCCCTTTGAATGACAACAGTACTTAAGCCAATTGTTGAAATTGATCATCTTGTCTTCATATTGTGGCATCATTCTTGGTGAGGGTAAGATGCTCATCAAGGTCAGGGTCATACCGGCCTGGGCTACATGCTCAGAGAGCTCCTCTATGTCTCTTTTCATGTAGTCCAAAGAGGTAAGTCTCAGGTCATTCACACCAGCATGGACAATGACAGAGTCATATTTGTAGTTGCCTTGGAGTGACCTGAGTGCTTGTGTTATGTGGAGGATCCTAGCGCCCGACAGGCTGCTCACCGTGACCTTCTCCTTGTTCAGCCTGGTGAGCGGGACGTCAGTGTGCCTGACGATAGAGTCACCTATTACAAGTGTATCAGGTGTGTTGTTTAGCCTTGAGGGCTGTGACTGTTCGGCACACTGGTTTTGTGAGATATGTGTTGCACGTATTTTGTTTTGGGATAGCGTTTGCTTGGGTGACTGCTTTGGAGGTCTCTGCTGCTTAGGCAGATCTTTATCTACTACACACTCTCTCCTCACTAAAAACCTACTTTGTTCTGGAGATATCCATCCCAACCCTGCCCCCTCTTCTCTCCCCAAAACTACCTCTACACTGCCCCCATCTTACTCCTCTAACACCCACCAACCTCAGTCACAACAATCAACTCCATCCAAATACTTAACTATTTACTCATTGAATATTCAGAGTCTAGTAAATAAAGTCACTGAGCTGCACTCATGGATAGCTCTTAATACCCCTCACATCCTCTCCCTATCTGAAACCTGGCTCAAGCCACAAATCTCAAATAGTGAAATACTCCAACCAGGTTATAATATCTTCCTATCTGATAGACCTGTAAAAAAAGGTGGTGGCGTGGCCATCCTCTACTCAAACAACCTTAACCTCTCACCATACCCTTCCCCAATTCCTGACTTCCTCCCAGCTGAAATCATCATCCTTGACTGCCATCTGAATCCTCACAAAAAACTTGTAATTGCCTCTATCTACCTTCCTCCTGGTAACAATCTGCCCATTCTTGAAAACATCCTATCCTGGTTCTCCCACAACATACCATATGAGACACTTATCCTTGGTGATGTCAAGACTGATTGGTCCAAACTCACAACTGACTCCCCCCAACTCAGTATCCACCTACACGGCTTCCACCAACTTATAACATCTCCCACTCGCTTCCCTAAAAATTCCACTTCCAGCTCCATCACAGACTGGATCCTTACCAATTCCCCCCACCAATACCACAATCCCACCACCTTACCGGACTCCCTCAGTGATCATCTCCCTACCATTTTAAGACACTACTCCCATATTCCTAAACCCCACCTATCAAAGACTGGCGAAAACTATCGACTTTCAATTCATCCCAATTTAACTCCATTCTCCACAACATAGATTGGTCCATCCTAAAACACCTCCCCCTAAACAATGCTGTAAGCACTTTCAATAGCATCTTCATGAATACTCTAAACTCCTTAGCTCCCTCTAGGTAGATCAGAGTAAAATCAAACCATGCTCCCTGGCTCTGGAAAAAAAGAGACTATGTCCCTTATGAAACAAAGAGATTGTGCTTGGAAAACCTGGACTAAAACTAAACCACCACCTTTTCTTCAAAAATACAGGCAACTGAGGAACCTTGCAAAAAAACATACAACTAATGACAAAAAGTTATACTATAGCTCTGCTCAGCTTAACAAATCCAATCCTCGAAAATTTTGGTCAACACTCAACATCCTCTATCCTGGAAAGCCCTCTAATCCCTCCCCATACCCTAACTCTTCCTCTCAGGAAACAGCTACCCTCCTGAATAAACACCATCTCTTCCATCCAAAATCTGGTAACCTCCAAGCCAAACTCTACTTCAACACCCACCACTCCAAGTCCCACTAACACAACTTTGTTTTCTTTTGAGCCAGTTCCCATTACTACTTGCATCAAATCTCTACTACTCAAGCTAAAACCTTGCTCTCCTTCCACTGACAATCTATCTCCTACATTCCTCAAACTTGCTGCTGACTCAATTGCCTATCCTATATCTATACTAATTAATCCATCTATTCTGGAATCAACCGTCCCCACCCTTTGGAAATCTTTCTTCACTATCCCTCTTCATAAATGTGGAAACTCCACTGACCCCTCAAACTAAAGACCCATTGCCATTCTGTCCCCCCTCTCCAAGATATTAGAAAAATGTTTTCACTCACAGCTTCTCAATCACCTCCTCACACACCACTTACTTACCCCTACCCAACATGGATTTCGTCCCCACCACAGCACCGCCACTGCCCTCCTCTCCTTCACTCATATCATTGCAGAGGCCCTAGACAACAATAAACTCATTTCCTGTCTCTTCCTAGATCTCTCCAAAGCCTTTGATACTGTCTCTCATCCTCTACTACTATCCAAACTCACAAATCCCCACCTATCCCCCTCCGCACTTGCCTGGTTTAATAGTTAGCTATCTGGCAGGGAAAAATCTGTCAAATGGCTCTCATCCTCCTCACCTTTCCTTCCCATCTCCACTGGTATTCCCCAAGGCTCCATCTTGGGACCCCTTTTGTTTAACATCTTCACCAATGATCTTTACACCTCATGCAAAGAATCCTCCCTTATTCAGTATGCCGATGACTCCACACTTATATCCATCTCAAATAACATTCCTGAACTACACTCCCTGACCCAACAGGCCCTACTATCCACTGAACAATGGCTCTCTCACAACCTATTGATCCTAAATCCCAAAAAGATCAAACTCCTACTTTTCCTTTCTCGTTCTCATCACAAAACCTCCTTTTTTATTACATCTTCTAACAATACTACTATCCAACCTGACACCCACACAAAACTTCTAGGGGTCATTATCGATGATGAACTAAAGTTCAACCTACACATACTCCAATGTATAAAAAAAACAAACCAGAAACTAGGTCTGCTATATCGGAACAAAAAATTCCTACCCCCTGAATCCAGACTTACCATGGGCCAGGCACTCCTCCTCCGCTCCCTCTTATACGCCGCCCCAGTTCTTACCAATATCCAGGCCTTCACTCTAAACAAACTCTAACAGACTTACCATAAAATAGCCAGATTCACTACTAACTCCCCATACAACTCACATCACCGCATTTCTTTAAACTGTCTTCAATGGCTGACTTCCCCAATTTCAACTATCTTATCAATTTCATATGCTACACTCTATTCTTTATAAACCCTGCTTCTGTCCATCTCTATCTTCCTTAGTCTCCATCTACATCCCATCCCGGACCCTCCGTACTTCTAACCAACAATTACTTGATATCTACCACCCAAAAAGGTCAGTAGGCAAACTACTCTACAAACACTCCCTTGCCCATGCTTGGAACAAACTTCCTCTTGACTTACGTTCAGTCTCCCAAACCTCACACTTTAAAAATGAACTAAAAGCTTATTTGCTCAATTCCAGAACCTGTCCTGGCCATGACCCTACCTAGTCTTCTTTCCCTTTATGTACCCTCAAAAGGACCATACTTAGTACCTCATTACACCTCTCTCTCCAATGTGTCTACTATGCATTTGCATAATTGTATACAAACAAATTTTTTTTATTGTTGACCTATTGAACTATATCAATGTAAAATTGTTACTTAGCTTTTTTTTAATGAAACTTTAACTTTATGCATGTAACCCAACATATGTGAATCTTTTTGCTATAACTGCTATTTTATCAATATTGTTTAAAATTGGGCTTGTTTAAAATGTACTACTGGAGCTTTTCCTCGGGTCTCCACTGAAAATGGACCACAAGCCCAGTTGGACAAACCCGGTTAACAAATGTCAATAAATAAATAAATATAAATAAATAATTTGCTCTTCTAAGTCTATTTGTAAAAGTTCGGATTACTTTAAGTATAGCAATCATATCCTTGGGTAGAGGTAAGTATGCTATAATTTGCTCTTCTTTATGTTGGTGGAAATACCCAGAAATGACTGGTGTGTTAGAAGTAGACCCCTGGAGGTAGCAGTTAAAAGCCAGTCATCCAGATATGGGACTACTTGGATCTCTTGAAGCCTGAGAAAAGTTGTCACAGTTGCCATTACCTTAGTAAACACCTGGAGGGGTGTGGTGAAAGCAAAAGGCAGCGCTCTGAATTGTAAGTGATTGGCTCCCAGTGGGAAATAGAGAAATGTCCTCGACTGCCTCTAGATTTTTATGTGATAGTAGGCATTTCTGGAGATCTAAAGAGCACATCCAATTGTCCTTCCTGAGAAGAGGCAGAACTGGACTGTATCAGGGCCACTCGGATTTTGTCTGTTTTTACAAATTGGTTTAATTCGCTGAAATCCAAAACTGGTCTAAGGTCCCTAGTCTTTTTTGGAGCTAGAAGGACACTTGAATAGATTACATATTCTAACCATTCTTGGGGGACAAGCTGAATGACTCTGTTGACTAGCAGCCTTTAAACCTCTGTTGCTGCAGATTCCAACTGATTGGGTGTAAAGTTGGCAATCCTTCATTTTATTCGTGGAGTTTCTAAAAAGGGAATAGTATAACCTCTGAAAATGATCCTTAGCTTCTCAGAATCTTGACTAGAGGGTGTAAGGAGAAGTGTCCCAATACTGCCTCTACAGTGCAGCAGCCAGGAAAGCATTCAGAGATGCTGGAAAGGCTTCTCTGTGAAATAACTACAGAAACCTTGATTTTGCAGACCACCTCTGCCTCTGGGTCGAGGTCTTGTGGAATTGCCTCCACCTCTGCCTCTGTGAGGCCTGTCCCCAAAAGTGTCCTGGTAAAAGCCTTGAGATTTTTTGAACTACATCTTTCTAACCCCCTCTTTGATTCCTGGAGGAGAATCTCTAAGGGGCTGAAAAACGGATTCCAACAGCAGACAAGGTCTTACTGTCCTGTTCCTGTCTGGTAAATGTGTCCTTGACTTTTGCTCCATACAAAGTGGAACTGTTATAAGGAGCATTAATGAAGGACATTCTGAAGCTTTCTGCAGACACACAGCTGCATCCAGACATGACAACATACTCAATGTCAGTACTGACTGCATGGGCTGCACCATCTGCTGCACTGGAAAGCAGTCTCATAGACACATTTGTAGTAGATTGTAGGGTTGACAACTGGAACTCCACAGTTTTTTGGAAGTCCATTGGTTGTTACCCACCACAGACTTGGAAAGTTCCTTAATCAAAGCCCCTCTGGAAATGTGTCAAATGAGCCATATAATTCAGCTCAATAATACAGAAAGTGGCTGAAGCATATGTTCGTTTCCCCAATCTGTCCAAAGCCCTACATTTCCAGTTAGGGAGTATGAACAGAGAAACTCTCTTCAGACACTTCCTTTTTTCTGGCTGCTGCTACCACCATGGCATCTACAGGGGGACCCTTAGCCTACAACTTTGTATCCCTTGGAGCAGCTAAGATTCTATTTGGCTTTTTATGGATGGGTTCGGCCAGATCAAGCTCCTTCCAACCTTTTTGCGCAAGGAGTTAGACTAGTAGGTTGGGAGTAAGGACCATGCAGGGTGTTGAAGGGCTGGAAGCAAAGGCTTTGAAAAACACCACATCAGAAAAAGAGGCTTTGGTGGACATCTCCCATGCTGTTTTGTCAAATCTCAGATGTCTCCAAAGGAGACGTCTTCGGGATGTATCTTGGAGAACCTTCTCCCTCATCTAAGTTGGTGTTGTCGGTGACAGACTCAGGAGAGGAGTCAATATGCTTCTTCTTAAAAGTCCTTTTCTGAAAAATATGCCTTGGTATACCTGAAGGAAATGCATCAGAAATGGATGAGGGACTTGAGGATCAAGTAATCTCGAAACGTAATGGGTCCATCTGTCCCTGTCTATCAGAATGAGAGGAGGAGGGTACAGTCTTCAAAGGGAGTCTGGATGGATCTGTGCTCTGAAAGCAAACCAGATGTCTTGGTCCAGCCAAGGCCCTCTTCACAGCCTTGAAAGCTGATCCAGCCACTGGAGCCGAAGAAGAGTCAAACAAATTGGAAAGGTCAGAAGCCCTCTCGAATCCAATGGCTGAAGGCACCTAAGAGAACTTCGAATGGAACAGACAGATCTGGAAGAAGAAGCTACTGATGCAGGCTTTGAAGGTCCTTTCTGTAAAATCGGAGAATGGAGCATAGGACTGATGGGAGCAGGAATACAGGAAGACTTCGGAGATGGGAGTCTGAATCTCAAAACGATTGGATCCAACTGTCTAGGAACCTTTGGTGCTGGACCCAAAATAACTGTGGGGTCGGGAGACCTATTCTTGGTTCTTTCCTAATGATCTTCAGGCAACCTGGATTTTTCTTTAGATTTTTCTGTTTTTCTTTCTCTTTATATCTATCCCTGCCTTTGTCTTTCTTCCTGTCGGAGGGAGAAGAGGACACCCTAGGGGCAGAGGACATTATGGACCCTGTCTGGGGAGAAAGAAGGCCTTTCAGTACAAGTTTTTCTTTATGCCTTTGAAGGGCTCTGGAGCTGAAGGCAGCAAAAATAGAGCATGAAGCCTGAAGGTGCAAAGGCCCCAAGCAGTATACATACCGAGAGTGGGTCTTGAGGAGAATTTTATGCCCGCAGAAACAGCACTTTTTGAAGACTGAGGATGCGAACTAACTATAATTACTATACTAGAAAACACTACTACTATAAAAAAAATTAACTCTAAGGAAGTTCCATCAAGACTAACTATGCAAACACACTAACACATGCAGAAGAAACAACTGCACAAAACATGTAAGGAAGGCATTCTCTCTAAGTCTACTGTAAGCACACTATATCCTAAGTTAACAACTATTTTTAGCAAGGGAGGAAAAAAAAATGCATTCACTTATTGTGAATTAAAGACGAGCTCTCGATGCATTCATCTTGCTTTCACAGGTGGCAAACGAGATTTGAGGTGGATCAGGCAAGACAGGGGATTTGTGGGTAGGGAAGGAGTCAGAGCTCTCAGATCCAAAGCTGTGGCATGAGGTACCAAGGGAGGATCCAATTACTCACATGCTGAATCAGACAAAGAAAGACAACACTGAATAATATGTTCCATTTTGCAGCATAACATTTTCTTGTAGTGGGTTTTCTGGCCTCCTGCAAAACCTGAAGCATGACCTCATAAAATTGGTGCTGGAAAGGAATCAAACCCCATCACCTACAGCATCAATTTTAGGATGAGAATAAGAGGGGTCAGTTAAAAAGCCCTTGTCCTGTAGAAGTAGATACATTCTGTGGGGTAAGTTGTGATGACTGCCTCTGGCCAGGTGAAAGAGAAGAGGAAAACCAATGCTGTCTCAGCTAAAAGGGAGTCACCAGCAAGATTTTGCACATCACATTATCTTGTTTTAGACCTATGATAACAGAGGAAGAGGGGGATAAGCATAAAGGGCATTCCTTTCCAAGGAAAAACATGGCATCCACTTTCCAAGCCAGATGCTTGGATAGTGGATAGGTTTGGTGAAAATTCCACTCCTTTATCCCCCTCTTAATTTACAACAAACCCTCTCCCAAACCCCTCCTACCAACTTACATATCTGAAGAACATGTCCTCAAAGCCCTCTCCAAGGCAAAGAGCATGGCCTTTATGGGACCAGACAACATCCCAGGCTGTCTTCTAAACAGGCTAAAACATGAACTAGCATCACTACTAAGTACCCTTTTCAATCATAGCCTAACCACAGGTTTTCTTCCTGCGGAATAGAGAACAACTACAGTTATTCCCCTCCACAAAGATGGCCTAGCAAAAGACCCGGGGAATTACAGAGCCATAAGCCTGACCAGCCTAATCTCTAAGTCCATGAAATGTATCATTATGGACCTCATAAATAAAGACAGGTGACTTCCAAACCCTAGATCCTACCCAATTCGGTTTCATGAAGGGCAGATCCTGTCTGTTAAATCTGGTGGATTTCTTTGAAAGTGCGACTAAGGCCACTGATGAGGGCAAACCTGTGCACACAGCATACCTCGACTTGGCAAAGGTGTTTCAACACAATCCCACATTCAGGCATTACCGATAAACTTAGCAAACTGAATGTAAACCCCGTTCTTTGTAAGATGGGTTGCCAACTTGCTCACAAACTGTACACCGATTATCAAAGCGGGTGACTCCACATCAACCACCAGACCCGTTACCAGCAGGATGACACAGGGGTCCAGTGCTACGCCCACTACTGTTTGGTATATACTTCTCAGAAGTTCAGGTCAAAACTAAAGGATTGTGACTAACTGAGACTGCAGACAACTGCAAACTAGGTGCAATCACTGAATCCCCAAATAATGTCAGTATACCCCAGAATGGTCTTACACAGACCAATGACTGGTACATTAGTCACGGTCTCAAAATGAATGCAAACAAATGCATCATCATTCCCTTCGTCACAAACAATGTCCCTTCACACTATCAAATCAATAATACCCTAACTACCCATGAAGTGGTAAGGGACCTGGGATCACAGGTTGACCGTGACCTTAACTTCAACCACCATATGTCTACTATTGTAAGAAATGCTTTCCATGTAGCTCACTTGATTAGTAAAGACATCTCCTTGAGAGCAAAAGAAGTTATAATCCCCTATACTTGGCACTTATCTGGCCCATAACTGAGTGTAACACCCCATTTGGTACATACCATAGTAAGCACCTAGAGTAATGAGAGAGACCTCACAAGTTTCAAACAAAGAAGATCAAGGGCCTCCAGCATGTGCCCTACATGGACAGACTAAAATCCCTGTCACTACACTCTGTATTATATAGACTTCTTAGGGGAGACTTATGCCTGGCCTACAGAGCAACCCAAGACCCAAACCCAGTGAACTTACTGCATATCAGTAAATACAATGGGTGCAGGGCTACCCATTCCAGGGACTTAAATATGGCCTGCTACTTAATTAGGACATGCTGGAGGGACAGATTTATCTCCCGAGTGCCACATCTTTGGAACAGGCTACCAATTCATGTAAAACAGAGCACCTCTATGACACTGTTCAAGAGGAACCTGGGTGTGTGGATAGGGCACCATAAATTCCTACCAGGGATAGCGCCCACAACCCTCCTGGACATAGGCAGTCATCAATAAATGCAGTCTTGGGTACTAACACCTCTATGGTATTACATTGGGTTGAAACGGCTAGGCTTAAAATGACCTCTGGGTTGACAGCCTAGTAATCTCCTATGAAGACTCGTCATTCTGGCACAAAATGTGGGGAGTTCTCTTTTTAGGGGAGGCAAAAAGATGCACCTGAGAAGTATCCCAACAATGGACAATATCAAGGAAAACCTCTTTGTGAAGCATCCACTCACAAGCATCTGCTCAGACTGTCTGTCACCCCGTTTATGTACCACATAACAGTAGTGTTTGTCTGTGAAAACCCTGAGTGGGCCTGGAGTACAAAGGTAATGTAGAGCTTGAAGAGCCAGGATAGGAGCCTTTACTTCTTTCTTCCTTGATGCTGATATGCTCTTTCACCTCTTGTGAAGGCCACACTCCAACTCTGATGTTGCTGATACAAGTCCCTTAGTCCAGGTCAAAAGCATCTGTAAACAGCTCCTGAGTGACAAAAGATACTTGAAAAGGAAGGCCCAGATTCTAAGATATCTGGTGGCTCTACCATAAAAATTCTTTCCTTAGGAAAGGTGAAACAGAAATGGGAAATTCCAGAGGGTGAAAATGCTGTAGCCAAATGGTCTAACAAATATCACTGGAACTTTCTCACATGGAGTCTGGCAAAAAGAACCATTTGAATAATGGATGCCATGAACACCAGGGCTCTTAGAAGCTCTCCTATCTCTTGCGAAGGAAGAAAGAAATGAAAGAAAGCTGTCAAAGACAGGACCTTGGGAGGAGGAAGAAAAGCTGTCAAGTAAGAGTCTGAATCCTGCACCTCAAGAAAACCTGGTACCAAGGAGGAGTCAGAACTGACTTCTTGAGATTAAGAGTGAAGCCCATACTGCAAAGAGCAAGCACTGTAAAATTCTAAGTCCAGCAGAAGAATCTGTAGAGAGGGGGCCTGAACCAGAAGGCCGTCTAGATAAGGAAAAATCTCTACACCATGCAGCCTGCAAAATGGTACGAGGCGCTAGACATTTTTGTAAAATGCCTTGGTGCCATAGAAAGACTAAAGGTAAAGCAAAGAACTGATAGTGTAAGGAAGATACAGAGAACTGTGAATACTTCCTGAAGACAGGGTGTATAGAAAAATGTAGATATGCATCATTCAGGGGTAGAAACACCAGAAAAGCCTGAGGAAGAAGCATAGGGAACAGAGAGTGGAGTGTGTCAACATTTTGAAAGAAAGAATTTTCAGAAAGAATGGGTCTTGAATGGGCATCCAACACCCCTCCTTCCTGGGAACCAAAAATATTTGGGAGTAAAAAAAAAAAAATCTGTACCCCTCTGGCAAGGAGACACTAGCTGGACAGTGCCAAGAGGGGGAGGAAAATGAGGCAACTGTCAAGGAGGGGGTTGAAGAATCCCTTAAAAGGGAGGGAGGGAGGAGGGATTTCAATACTACTCAAATTATGGTGCTGTCAAACAGGAAAAGAAAGAGTTATCTTTTGGAAAATGGGAATTTGGCCAAGGGGAAGAGGATGACTGTCAAATACAAACTGACTTACCTGGAAAGGAAATTTATAATGCCTGTAAATAAAAGGTGACAGATGGGTAATCCCACTGATATTTAAGTACAGGCAAGAGGAAAATGTATTTAAGGTCTTCCATGAATTTCCCTTTGTCTTGTAAAGCTTTAGAGAGTTTTGCAGCAGCAGAACCAAACAGAGTTTGGGTATTTGAAGAACAGTCCAATAATTTTGCCTTTACATCCAAAGGAAGTGACTGTAGCCTAAGCCAGGGGCACCTAATGAAGCCATCCTAAATGAAACATCAGCAGCATCCCAGCTGCATTTATGAAACGATGAGCTACTTGGGGAGCAGAACCCAGCAAAGAAAGGTCTGTAGTCTTAAAATATGACTTGCGTATGGCAGCCAAAAACACCGCCCAGTTTGGCAACAGCAGCAACCACATACCCAAGTCATATGAGTCTGGTAACTGATGGTCATGAAAGCTAAGGTAGCAGAAGTAAAAACTTTCTTATTGTATCTACCCCACTGCCCAATTATTCTTGTCTGAAGATAAGATCTTGGAAGACGCAAGCAGCAAAGGAGGATTGTTAGTTGAAAGGGAAATCACAGAAGGATCTGAGAAGGAATTCTTGTATAAGAATTTCTGAGTCTCAGGAATCTTACAGGACACATCTGTTTTTAGGAGCAGATGGCTGCAACTCAGGGGTTGGGAAGAGGATGTAAAAGTGTTTAGAAGAGCTTCCAAAACAGGAAGAGCTGCAGAAGGTCTGGGAGGATCTATCTGCAAGAAATCAGAGCATCTCTTCTGAGCGTCAGACATCTGGCAGCTTTTCCAATGAAAATGTTGCATCATTTTAACAATGTTATCTCCAAAATATAGCTCTTTAAATGGGGAGTTAGGGGACAGAGTATCCTTTTCATCAGACCCCAAAACCACAGAAGAATAAATCTAGGAGGAATAAGCCAAATATTCCTCTCCAGAATCCATATCCTCATCCTCAACAGAATAATCCAAACTCCTAGGTCTTTTAGTGGGAGTGGAAGAAGAACAAAGAAAGAAAACCAACATGAGATGGTACTGACAAACCTTGTGGAGGCACCAAAGCAATAAAAACTTTAAAAAGACCTTGGGTGAAGTTTTGTCACTTCATTTGGGGGTCTTTAGCCACAGGATTCACATGCCTTTCCTTCTGTTTCTTTTAAACAGGAACCTCAGCCCTGCCAAACTTAAAAAGTTCTGAAACCTGCCTTACCTATAAGGGAACCCAATACTTCTTCCCTAACTTCTTCCCTTCTTCCCTAACAAGCATCTGTGTAATCTCCCTATACCCCTTAGAAGTCACCAGCTGCGGATCCCTCTTCTAGTACATAGTGGGCATCAGCTCAGCCTTAAAGGACATGTAAATGGCACACCTCACATCTGCCTCCAACAGGGTTGCAACAGAGGGAGCAGACAATGGAAATGAACAGCCCATGGGCTCTTCATCTGATCCTATAGATACACTCAGCACAGGCTAGACAGCAGAAGTCTCCAGCTGTAACTTTTTTGACTTCTGTTTTGAAGGTGGCTGTATGTCTAGGTAGACAGATTCAGAAGCCATGATTCCCTGAGTGAGAAACTTCAACCGCTGATTCTCTATTACACAGAAAGGGAAGGCAGCACAGGGACTTAGAAACAAACGCTTGGCAAATATCAAACTGGCTGTAGTTGTGGTGTGTACCAAAACAAAAAAAGCACTTCTTGTGTCGATCCTTATGGGGAATTTGCCTCCCACACTCACATTTCCCTTTTTTGAATGGCATGTACCTACAGTAAAACCAACAATGAGAAAAAAGGAAGAGTCCAAAATTGGGTACTTTGCTGCCCTTATCTCAGAGCTGACATTAGACAAAAGACTTTCAGACTGAATTCAAAACACAGCATTCAGACTAGCGGCAAACTTATTCTGGGGATTTGGAGCTCTTACTTCACTTATGTACCTTACAACTCAGACGTAGGAATAATATCTGAAGTATGGTGTCTGGAAAGGCCCAAGCCTTTGGTATGCTGGCTGGATATATGGCTATACTATGCAGGATATTATTATTATAAGGAATACTGCAACAGTGATTAAGGAAGGGCATCATTAATTCCTAGCTACAGTGAGGCAATTACTAGTTGTAGCCAGGTATTATCCAATTGGTGACTCACTACTGTTTCTCATTTATGACAACCCTAAAAGTTTCCTGACATGGAAGGCTTTTGCAGGTGCTAATGAGATTCGGGCAGCCTTTTATAATAAGGAAAATACAAAATTGGCATAATCAATGCGCTGTATACAACAGGAACAACACACAATGTCAAGATAACCAGCATACAGTCCTTAGATTCCCAAGTGCTAGATGCCCACTTCATATCAGTTAGTCAATACAGAAACAGGCATCACCCAACAAAACAGCAACAGAATCAAACAGAAGTCTTCTTAGAAAAAAAGGAAATGCAGCAATGTTGGGTCTTACCACAGAATGGCACTCATAGCAGGAGACTCCTCACTCTCAGTATGGAAGGTTCTAACAAGTACAATTCTGGCAATTACTTTAGGCACTGATGTAGCTTGTCCTAATGCTGTTTTTATATCACCGAAGGTGAGACAGTGAGGTGCTGGGTAGAAAAGCAAAGCTACAGCAGACATCAGCTTGCTGACTGGAAAATGAACCTTAACACCAGCAGCTGAATGAAGAATGAGTCACTCTCAATTATATAAACACACACACTTGGGCATCACACACACACCCCCCCAAGTGGCCTAAGGCAGCACATAGTTGTTTAACTTTTTTTTTTTTTTAGAAAATTCTTCACTTTTTTCCCTTTCATTTTAGACTTAGGAAGAAAATGGAATGAAAAAGAAATGAAAAAAAAAAAAAATGAAAAAAGAAAAAGACAGAAGAAAGAAAAGAAAAGAAAAGATAAACACACACACACACACACACACACACACACACACATGCAATTGTAATTCTCTCCTTAAAAAAAAAAAAAAAAAAATGGAAGTCTTCTGGAGAAGCATAATGGTTATGAGAGCAGGACTTTATTTGCACTTATTTCTGGCGGGGGGTGTCATTAATAATGTAATAAAAAATAAATAATTATTAACAACTGAGAAAAAAGGGGCATAAAAAATAAGGACAAACTATGTGCTACACAGTATTGATATATTATATATGTATGTGTATATATATATATATATATATATATATATATATATATATATATATTTTTTTTTTTTTTACCTCAGCCAGATATATATAAATACAGAATAGATCAGACAACATGATGCATCTTATAGCCAGGCTCTCGTTTAGCAACTGTGATTTCAGAATATATCCTAACTCCTGTGTGGAGACATAACTACTACTGCTTCTTTTAGCTGTAATTTCTTGGAAGCATTGCTCTTCCCAGCCCCCACTGAAAAGGGGCAACCTGGCCAGTTGGTCTATCCTGATAAAAACATGTAAATAAATATATAAACTGTTAAAGATCATTTCCACCTCCTGCTAATATCCTACGCATATCAGGAATTCCTGCAGGAGTGATCAATATGATAAACATACAAAAATTTAAAAAAATGGGACTTATTTAAAGAACTGGCCAACCTATGTTCTTCTTTACTGAAAGTGGCAAAGCATAACAAAAAGGGATCACCTCTCTTACTATTTAAGTGTCTCCACTTACATCATCAATGGTCAAAGGAAGAGGTTTTTCCCTTATAAGGCTGCTCTGTTAATCAAAGCTGAAGAATGCCATCTGGAGGTCAAAGAGGTCAAACAACATATCTACACTCAATTTTTATTTTACCATTTGTTCACTGGGAAAGTCCGACTTGGAACAAGCTGATTTTCAGGGCGGGCCAGGGAGAAATGCCCCAGGCGCATGTTTTTGTAATATGGGAGGAAACCAGAGTCTCATATGATCTCAGGGAGGACATGCAGACTCCGCACAGAAGGCACCCCAGCTGAGAACTGCACAGAGGAACTTCTTGCTGTGATGTGACGATGCTAACCACTGCGCCGTCCAAAAAAAAAAAAAAAAAGAGGATCAATGTATACTCTACAAACCTCCCAATAGTTTCTTATCGTTAGTGATGTATAATGTAAACTTAAGAGATTCAGAATTATATGTACAGTTGAATTATGTTGAAATACAGTTGAACTGTTTATTATATCTTACATTCATGCTCAGTCTGATCCAATGTCCCCTTGGCTAAAGAGTACCTGTGTCCAGTAGGCTGAATCCATGCATCATCTACAGGAGGTGGGACTGGTGAAGAAACTGTGCTAGTGCTGATATCACCAATTATACCGAGAGCTTCCTTCAGAGCATGGTACATTCGCAGCATTTCCTCCCGGCGCTGAGCTTGGTCTGCAGACTCCTCCATTAAGCTGTTTTGGTCTGCTGAAGAATAAAGGAAAGCTAGCAACTCAGAAAAAATAAACTCCTTGGTCTAGGAAAAAAAAAAGAAAAGTGCAACTGTGTCAATCATAAAGAAACAGAAAATGTTACTTATTAATACTACTGAAGTTTCCATCAAAGCATTCTTTAATTCTGCTAACTAAAAAAAATATACTCTACTCAGTATATCTGGCCTGAAGATGACTGTAAAATATATGCAAATATTTCATCTCTAAAGGGTTTAAGTTACTGTCAAAAATGCAGACCTCATCTGCTACCCTCAGACTAGATCTCCCCCCACCCCCCAAGGATCTCACCCAATGGCTCCTCTACCTGCACCCAATCAGCCCATTCATTTTGGAGGGGATGCAAGCCAGACATTCCCAGGGTAAGTGACAGCTCCACAGCCCATTTTTTCTGCCCATGAATCCCAACCAGACCTTCATTCCTTGGCATGAGATGGTCATCTGGAAAAAAGTAAAATTCTTACTATTGCCTACAAAAAAATTCCAAACAGATAGGGTCAGGTGATGCCTTAACAAAAATAAGGGCTCAACTGCTAGTAGAAAAAGGGCAGGGGATAAATGGCAACACTGCAATTCTCTCACCCAGAAAACTGGCAATGATGTACAAAGTACCCATCAGCAATTTAATGAATGGGCGGCAATCCAAACTTCCTTAATATGTCATATATATTCTCACATTATCAAATTATAAAGCTTTTTTTTCCCCAAAATCAAGAAGCGCCACCATCACTGGTTGCATGCATTTCTGTTGCGCTTATCAAATACAAAGTATATGCATATGGTCAGAACTCTCTCTGCCATTAATAAAACCAGCTTGCAAGGGATGGATAACATCTGGAAGCAAATGAGTTAATCTGCTGGTCAAGATGCTAGCATAAAGTTTAGCTTGTATTTATCACGAAAAGTGGACAATAATTACCTGCATCTTAAATAAATAAAAAACCTCTGAAACAGAAACATTTCTGATGAAGTCTTTTTGATGAAAGTGACCATTAAACAGTTTGTGATGCTATATCGTGAATTTCTTTTCATTATTTTTTTCCTGGACGTTTAGTCTTGGTGTTTTTCTATTTATTTATTTGGTGTCTTTTTATCACCGGTCGCTTTGGGAGAGTTACTGGTGTGTAATTACCTATATCTTACAAGACTTGGAGAATACTACAATTTTTGACTCTTGCAAGATGGCAGAAGCAAGCAAGCCAAAATCAAAGGCCCTCGTTAAAAAGCAACTTTAAAGGCTTTTAAAGGAAATACTGTAACAATTTATATACTGCCACTGACAGGCCCACCTGGCATGCGTTTCTTACGTGGTGCTGCAATATTTTCCCTGAGAATTTTCTGCTTAGATACATGCTACTTTACTGCACAATCTTCATTCTGTGAGATGGCAGGCAGGGAACAGAATACAAAAACTGGATACAAACAATTCCATGGATAAAGTTGGGGAGCTACACAAATCAGAATAATCCTTCACAAACTCATGAAAAATGTCCATAGGAAAGACTATAACATTACTTCTTTTCCTTGAAAGTGAACATTTCACATGAAAAAACATTGGCAACACTGTTGTACTTGTAATGTGCTGATGCATTGTTCATGCTTTTCATTCTGCAGAACACTCTGGCATTGCAATATAAATATCCAAGTTTCTAGCACGTCCTTCTGCAGTGCATGAACCCCAAATGTAGAAAAACCTGCCAATAGGTGCATGACAAGGAAATGTCCTTTTATGGTAGTGGTGTAAAATGTAAAAATGCATCCTCTTTGCAAGGCGTCCAGTGAACCTGTGTGCATGAAAAGCTTTTCTGGCACTGTCCTTGTCCACAAGACGCTCTCTGTTTCTGTTATCTCCTGATTACTGCTGACGACAAACTAGCATACAACTACAGTATGAATGTAGCTTACGTGCAGGGTGGAAGATGCATTAAAACAAAGAAATATTTCTTTATTATTATTAAAACCTGTTCACTGTAGGTATAAATTGTAGCAAACTGCTTGCTACATTTGTTCATAGGTTGGTACTAGGCTATCGGCCCTAGGGCCTATACAAGTCTAGCCATTACAATTCCCTGGATATTTCTTCCCACAATATTTACTTCTCTGGACCCCTGTCTAGCAGGGCGACTGACATGATCCCTGGGGTGAATCTCCCAGCCAATCATCAAGGTTCCTTTTGAAGAGGGCCAAGGAGGCGCTCTGCTCGACATGTATGGGCAGTTTATTCCAGAGTATGGGGAGTCTCTGGGTCAGGAACCTATCCCTCCAGCATGTTTTGTTCATTGTGATGACAAGGTTTAGATCCCTGGAGCGTGTGGCTCTGACAGATTGGGATTTCTTTTAAGTGGAGCATGTCCAACAGCTCAGGTTTGACATGGCCTTATTTGTTAAGCAGAGTAGCTGGAGTTTTTTTTAGACAGTCAGCATATGGCATCTGCTTTAGGCCTGTGATTCTTTTAGTGAGGTATTTCTGTGGCCTTTCCAGCTGTTGCAGATGTCTTGTGGTATTTCTGTGGCCTTTCCAGTTGTTGCAGATGTCTTGTGAGGTACATACCAAACGGGACATTATACTCTATAATGGGTCTAATGAGGGATGAGTACAGTGGGACAAGACCTCCTTTTTTCTGGATGAAAAGCCCTTAGTGATGAGGTGTGCCACATAAGAAGGATTTCCTGACTGTTGTGGCGATGTAAGACCACTGTCCACCTGTGTCCCCAAGTCTCTCATCACACTTTCGATGTTTAGTGTACTGCCACCTGTGTGGTAATTCATGGGTAAATGTTTTTTTTCCAAAAGGGATAACTATACATTTCTTGGCATTAAGCTTGAGCCCATGGCTCTGGCACCAGGCATCTATTTCTGTAAGGCCCTTTTGTAGAATATCCACATCATTTGGGGATTCAACAATGGCTTCCAGTTTGCAGTCATCTGCGAACTTTGTAAGCCAGAGTCCCTTAGTGTTGGCCTGTACTTCAAAGAAGTAGATGCCAAACAAGAGTGGTCCCAGGACTGAACCCTGAGGTACTCCACTTGTCTGGAGCTGTATTTGGAGTCAGCTGCTTTTACAGTCTGGGTTCTGTCAGTAAGCCAGTTGGCAACCCATCGAGTGACGTAGGGATTTATGCCCAGCTTAGTAAGTTTATCTATGATTCCAGAGTGGGGGATGGTGTCGAAGGCCTTGGCGTGGTCCAGACAGGCTGTGTACCCTCGTCCACAGCTCTGGAGACTGATTTGAAGAAGTCAATCAGGTTCAGGAGACAAGATTGGCCCTTCACAAACCCAAACTGGGTGGGGTCCAGTGTTTGAAGGTTGCCAATGTCTTTGTTTATAAGTTCCATGATAATGCGTTCCATGCCCTTGCAGATCAGGCTTGTCAGACTGATTTATTTTTATTTATTTATAAATAATAAAATAAATAATGTAGTACACAGCCTGGGATGTCATCTGGTCCCATGGATGCTGTATTCTTAGCTTTGGAGAGTGCGGTTTCTACCTGTGTGGCCGTGATTACTGGAATTTGGCAATCTTTTGGTATTGAGCTGGGCCCTTTAGGGGGTGAAGTTGGCACTAAATCAATCTGCCAGGATATTGGCAATATCCTTGGGATCAGTATATTTAATGCCAATCTGTTGTAGCTCGGAGCAGCTCTGAGCATTGCCATTTAGATTCTTGACATAACTATAGAATGCCTTGTGGTTGTCTTTGGAATCTTTGGCAATTTTATTTTCATAGCTAGCTTTTGAGGATTTTAGGAGGAATCTCAGCTTTTTATTGAGGCTGGTGAGGGAGTTTTATGCATCCTGGGATTTTCCTCTTTTCTGCAACAGTTTCTTCCTTCTGTTGTACAGTTTGTTTAGAGCAGGGGACCACCAGATTGGCTTCCTTTTTTTGGAGGAGAGCATCTTGGTTCTATTTGGGATGGCACGATTCATGCACAAGTGGATGTGCTCATACAGTGCCTTAGTATAGGATTCTGCAGTTGAACCTTGAGATCCCATCTGCATGGGTGTCATGAAGTTTGTCACTTCTGACTTCAGTAGCATGAAGTTGGCTTTGGAGAAGTTTTTTAAGGAGGTTTTCTTACTGGGGGGTGGGATGTGGATGTCAAGGGTGATTTACTTATGGTTAGACCTGATAAATGAGGGGGTGACCACTGGTGTGGAGCATCTATCTCCCATGTTGGTAATGACCAGGTCTAGGATATTGGAGCCCCTGGTGGGACAATGGATTAGTTGATCCAGGGCGTTGGAATTTATGAATTCCAAGAACCGTTGGGAAAAGGAGTTGGTACCCGAGTAGTTTCCCCAGTTAATGGCAGGGTAGTTGAAATCACCCATTATTAGGGTGTTTGGTTGTATCTTAATATTTTCCAGTAAGTTTAGAAAGGTGTAGTGAGAATCTTGGGGCATGGTGGGAGATCTGTAGCAAGCTACAATTTGGATTGCAGTTTTACCTAGTGTTAGTTGCACCTGGAGAATTTCAGATGCATTGTGTTGGGCAACTAACCTGAGGTGTGAATATCCTTGGTGAATATGGACACTCCTCCACCTTTAGTGTTTCGGTCTTGGCTTTGTGGCCGAAAAGTGTGGTAAGAGTTGTAGCCTGGTACTGCAGGGGTGCTCTCTGGAGCCTTGAACCAGGTCTCAGTTACTGCACAGATATCGATGTTCTCCATTTTTAGGAGTGCCTCGAGAGACTGCATTTTGAGGTTTAGACTTCTAGCAATGAGTAGCATTACCTTCATTTTGCATGCTTGTATCTGTTACGGTGGTGGTTTTGTCCTTTGAACCTTGCCCTAAAAAAGGCACTATAGGGTATTGTACCAAGCAGTCTGCTACAATTTAAATGAAATATATATTTTCTGTACAAAAAACAGGAAGGAGGGTCGGTGGCACGGTACAGAAATGGGACCTGACTGGTTGGGGTGGGGAAGGGGCCTGTTGTGTAACTGGCTACTAAGTTGGTGTGTCAGTAGAAGGAGTAGACTGTTTTGTTCTTCATTTGAAGAGCTGACAGGTGGGGCACTAGTTCGTGATCCCAGCACAGGATGCTGGTTGAGCAAGTTATACTTCTGTTACAAAGTATTTTACCACAGTATACATAACTTCAGGAATATTTCTCAGAGTACTCCTTTTGAGCATGAATGACATATATAACCTCAGTGTTTGATTGTAGCTCCCTTTTGAAACCATTATTTATCTTGATTTCATTTTCTATGTTTCCTCTACTTCTCAAATGAAAGTTAACACTTTTTGCACTACTGTCCATAAATTCCCTTTGGGTTGACAGATCAAGGCTTGCCTAGTGTTTAGAATCAAGGGGATAACATACACCTTGATGGCCTGCATTTTATTACCTAGATCCAATGGCATCACTTTCCAGGGAACAACACACCTATTAGCCTAAGAGCAGTGGCAGGAAAGTTAGAGAGACTCAGGAAGAAAAGGCTGGTTGTGTTCCTAGTTTACACATTTAAATGGTTAATTACTACGGATTTTACAAATAAAACTATACAGAAAAAAAGAAAATCAGTATAACTGCATAATAAATACTAAAAAACATACATACAATGCAAAGTGCAGGAATAATAAAAACCTAACAATCTATTTGCTGGGGACAACAATATTTAAAATGACAACCAACATAGATTCATGGCCAGAAGAAACCAGACCAGGGAAAGCTGGAAGATGTGGTCTACTGGAGAGGTTGGCAGTAGGATCAATAGTAAGCAGACTACTGCTCACTCAACCACAGGCCTGCAACACTTTAAATGTTTCATTTGCATCCACAGCCAGCCAAGTCAGTATTAGAATGTTTAGTTGATTTACTGCACTCAGATTAGGATAAGAATATTTTGTTGATTTACTGTACTAAGTGTCACAAAGGGGACATTCACATCCGTGGGCAGTACAGAGATATCAAACTACTGTCGCACTGCATGAAAGTTCTGAAGAGGGTGATGGATAAACAAATGTGCACAGTAGTAGAAAGTAAGATGGGAAATGAACAGTTTGGATTCAGATCAAGATGCAGCGCAACTGAGCCAATGTTTGCAGTGAGACAGTCAGTTAAAAAGAAGATAGAAATGAGGAAAGAGTCCAACTGGGCATTCATAGACTTGAAGAAAGCATGTGACAAGGTTCCAAGAAAGTTGATTTGGGCAATCTAGTAGTGGTTCAAAGTCCCAGAAACACTGGAAGAATTAGTGCATGCTACATACAAGGTCCCAATGATTCAAGTATAAATAGTGTTTGGTCTCAAAGAGGAGGTTCCCAGTGGGAGTGGATATGCATCAGTGTTCAGCTCTGTGTGCACTGCTGTTCATACTATTGATGGACCTTTAGGTTTCCTAGAGTTGGTCCCCACTCCAGATCTGAAGCATCTGTGTAAATTTCTTGAACTGGAGAAAGTGGCTGAAAGGGGAGTCCTGGATTCTGAGAAATTTGTTGACTCAGGCAAAGCAATTCCTTTTTAGGCAGGAAAGAAGTGGAAGGACAAACTCTAGAGGATGAGCATGCTGGGACCAGAGTATTTTCAGGTACCACTGGAACTTTCGCATGTGGAGTCTGGCTAGAGGCAGCATTGGTATGATTGAAGCCATGAACCCTAGCATCCTGAGGAATTCCCTGGCAGTCACAGAAGATAGAGGAAGCAACTGTTGGAAGTAAGTCTGAAGCTTTTGCAAAGGCAGGAAAGCCTTCATAAGGTCTGTCCTTATCCTGCAGTCTAGGAAAACCTGGTCTTAACAGGGAGAAAGGTAAGACTTGCTGTAGTTGATGGTGAATCCCAGGCTGAGGAGCAAGGAGATGGTGCTTTGAAGGTCCTGTTGCAAAGTGTCTAGATGTTCTGCTTGATTGAGCAGGTCATCCAGGTAAGGCTAGATGAGAATACACTGGATTCTGCAAAAGGCAATGACTGGAGCCAAACACTTTGTGAATACCCTTGGAGTTGTACAGAGTCCAAAGGTTAAAGCACAGCACTGAAACTGAGAGGAAGCAACAGAAAAATGTAAGAATCTCCTGATTAGTGTGTGGGTGGGAATGTGAAGGTATGCATCCTTGATGTCTAAGGAAATCAGGTACGCCTGAGGTAGCAAGAGTGGAAACAGAGTTTGCAGGGTGAGGAGGGACTAGGAAAAACAGGTTGAGTTAAGTCTAAAATTGGTCTCCAAGGCCATCCTTCCTGGGAATTAAGAACATCCTGGAGTAGAACCCTTTTAATCTTTCCAAGGAGGGAACCTCCTGAATGGTGCCTTGTGTCAGCAAGTCTTGAATGACTTGAGGGAAAAGGTGGATCTGGTCCTTTGGGGGTTGTGTAATCCCTATGAAGGGGGAGGAGTGGTTTTTCAAGTCATGTAGTAACCTCCTTGTACAATAGTAAACCAAGCTGGAAAGGACAAACTAGTAACTTCAAAACTTCATTTTTATAGATATACTAATCATTTTATATAGTATTATTACTTTAAATTTATTTGATTGTGCAGATCATGACATCATTTCCTGTAATGAATAATTTAAAAGACGGGTAGGTGGTCATTATTATTTTTTCTGAAGAAGTTCACATCATTAAAAGTGGATGAAAGCGCTAGCTTATTGTGCCTCAGTGTGTCTTTTGGTTGGATCCTGTTTTTTTCCATTTTGAAGTTACTAGTTTGTCCTTTCCAGCTTGGTTTACTGTTGTTTCAGTTTCTGTTTTGGAACCAACATTGATGGCAGCTGAGGTTTCTTCACAAGAAGACTTGTTAAATCTTTCCACCTATCCAGTTCCTGAAAGAGGTGAAGAGTTGCCTACTACATCAGTCTTTTCATTACAACTAACGAGTACTATCACGAAGATAGTAAAAAATTGTTTGGAAGAACAATTAAGCTTCAAAAAGGTCCAAAAGGGCGAGGGCGCTTTAAGACCTGAAGTTGGAGGTTGCCCACGCCCATTTCAGTCATCGGAAGCCTGCAGTGAAGAAAATCCTGTGAACCGAAATGGTGAGGGAGCTGAATCCGCATAAGTATGGCAGATAATCCTGTATGGAATTATATCAGTAAACCTTATGAGAACCCGTTTACAAACCTAGCAGAGATTCCAATGAATGAAACTGTAAGTAAACAATTACATGATTCCAATTCATGTAAAAAGTGTATTTTGAACTGGAGACTTGTTTTCAAGTATGTGTCTTTAACTTTGGAAGTGAAATATTTAGGGAATGTATTAATCGTGAAATAGTCCATAAGGTTTGAGAACGCGAAATTCCCCAACTGTGTTTCTCCTGGTGACGATTTGTGCAATGTTTTAATAGAATTGTACAATGAGACTGGTTTGGCCATGATGAGAGTGCTTGTCTCTCACTACGAAAAAGAAATAGTTAAACTTAAGGACAGTATTAAATCTAAGGATGACAGTATAAAAAGTTATATTTGCTTCAATAATTTTTTAACATTATATAATGGTATTGAAGCAAAGGCGGACAGACATAGAGCTACTATTATAGCTAGAAAACAAAACAAGTTAGAGAGAGACATTCAAGCATACAGGTCGAATCAGGCCTACATCAGTATTACTGATGTGAGTGTCACCACAGTACCTTCAATTAACAATAGTTCCTCGGTCGACAGGGTGGCCAATCTCCAAGAGGGGTTGACTACAGGAAACAAGGAGGTTTTTCCTAGAGTGAATGAAGTACCAGCCCTTTTGGTCAATGATGAACAGAGTGTCAATGTGAATGGTACTGCAAACAACACAGTAAAAGTGGGAACTAGTTTTGCTGGAGTGGTGGCTACTTGCAATGGACATTCCAGTGGACATGTTACTGGCCCTTTTCGGACACAAGGGCCTTCCATGAAAAGGACTACCAAATGGTACAATGTGACGCAGCAGAAAGGGAAGACAAAGGGGAAGAACAAACGGAGGTGATTTCACCTCCAAGAGACAACTTCACAATAGATATTTGTCAATTTGAGTAGTACTTCCTTTTGTGCAGCGACTAACAGTGTGCTAAGAAAAGGTTTTTCTTTTATTCCTACCAACAGGATGAACATTGGCAAGTTAATGATTGATTTTAGGCTTTTTTTGTGTAAACTTAACCTTCAATATATTTTGCATGATGTTAACACCACAGTGGAACAGGGAAATTCTAAGCTTAGTAAACCGAGTGTCTTTAACCCCCCATTGGTGAACACTCTGCAAGTATTTCAAAACATTTGTGAAAAAGAGTTTAGAGGGATTAAATATGGCAATGTTAAAAATAACTTATCTGAAGCTGAACTAATTGCTTTGGAAAACATAAGTAGGAATTCTAACATCAGAACTATGAAAGCTGACAAAGGGGGAAAAATAGTTATCATGGACACCTGTGTTTATGAAAAATCTCTCAGTACGTTATTAGAAGATTCAGACACTTATTCCAAAGTTTTACACTTTGTCAACTACAGTTTTAGGAAAATTGATACCTTTTTGTTTGATATGTTTTGCCAAGGGGAAATTGACAAAGCTGATTATGATTTTCTATTGGTGGAACATCCAAAAATGGCCACTTTTTTTGGAATTCCTAAAATTCAAAATAACGAAACAAGTCCATCTTTTAGACCTATAGTCTCTGCCAGACAATTTAAAACTGAGAATATTTCAATATGGTTAGATAATGTTCTTAATCCAATAGTACAAAAATCAGAACATTATCTAAGAGATTCTTGGCACTTGCTTGAGATTTTAGGTAAATATAAAATGCCTGACAGAGACATATATTTTTGTACGCTAGACGTCACGAGTTTGTACACTTCTATTAATCAGGAAGTAGGTTTAGAGTTCATGAGAGACTATCTCATATGTCATACTGATTTTTCAGGTGAAAAAGTAAACACCATATGTACATTAATGGAATTGGTACTCGATAATAATTTTTTCAAATTCAATAACACATTATATAAGCAAATATCAGGTGTAGCTATGGGAGCAAGAGTGGCACCGGCTTTTGCGAACATAGTCATGGCCAATTGGGAAAATAGGTTCCTGAAGTTACACCCTGGTTACAATAAGGTAGAATTATACCATAGATACATAGATGATTTGCTTTTTTTGTGGTCAGGGGAACATTCTAAATTTGTAGAATTTGTATCTGGCCTTAATGGCACTACAGATTTTTTAATTTTCAAAATAGGTGGTTTTGGTGAACAAATCAATTTCCTGGATTTGACACTCAACATAGATAATGTTACAAGAAAATTTAAGAGTAGAATCTATAGGAAGTCATGTTTTGCAAATCAGTATTTGCACAGGGATAGTTTGCACCCAACACACATGAAAAAAGGTGTCATTAAGGGTCAAATGATCAGATTAAGTAGGCTCACTTCAGATGAACATATTTTTTGGAATGAGCTTACATTTCTTAGAGAATTATTTCTCCAAAGGGTTTATGACCAAAGGTGGTTAGAGGGAATAGAAAAAGAGGTTTCACTCTTAAGAAAAGGTGTTGCTCAGCCCATTTTGTCTTCTGACGACATAATAGTGGAAGCTCCAAGATGTTTACATCATAGTAATAAAAGAAAGAATCAAGAATTCAATATAGCATTTCCTCTGCCAATAGTAAATGAAATTTGGTGTATAAAGGAAATTATTGAGAACTGGAGAATTATTTTAGGTAACAAGGAATTAAGTATATCTTTGGGTCATTTACCAAAGTTTACATACAAAAAGGTGACAAATATTAGACAGAAGTTAGAAACTTATCAGAAGTTAGAAACTTATAAAGATAGATCAGTTAGTAACAAAAAAGGTACTTTTGCATGTAAGGACTGTAAACAATGTAAGTTCATGTGTAATTTGTCCTTTATCACAATAGAACATTTGGGACAAACATTCTGGGCAAATAAATATTTTAATTGCCATAGTGAAAATGTAGTCTACATGGCTACTTGTTCCACATGCAAAAATTACTATATAGGTAAAACAAAAAGAGTTTTAAAACGCAGAGTTTATGAGCATGTTCTAGCTATAAAGAAAAAAGATAAAAACAATTCTTTAGCTAGACATGCTCTTTCCTGCACGGATTTTAAGAAATTTGAATTTTTTGTTTTAGATTATGTAGAGAAAAAAATGTTTGGTGGTGACATTGATAACACATTAGAACAGAAGGAAGCATTTTGGCAGCTCCTTTTTGGGGCTGATATTTATCCAGGGCTTAATGAAGTCATTAATATAAAATGTTTTTTAAAATATAGATAAATATAAGGTATGTAATAACATACCGATATATTGTATTTATTTATACATGTAGTATTTATATGTATGTATATACATTTTTATAGATATACTAATCATTTTATATAGTATTATTACTTTAAATTTATTTGATTGTGCAGATTATGACATCATTTCCTGTAATGAATCATTTAAAAGACAGGTAGGTGGTCATTATTATTATTTTTTCTGAAGAAGTTCACATCATTAAAAGTGGATGAAAGCGCTAGCTTATTGTGCCTCAGTGTGTCTTTTGGTTGGATCCTGGTTCCTCCTTGTACAATAGACAGGACCCATTTATCTGTGGTAATGCTTGTCCAATTTGAAAGGAAACGAGAAAGGCACTGGGAAAGAAAGATTTCTGAGAAGATTGCCAGGTAGTCACAGACTACCTGGCTTGTCTGGAAAGGGGGCTTTTTGAATAAAGGGTGGCTGAGACCTAGGAGATGTGTGCCTGTGCGTACCCTTCCTGTGTTGCTGGAAAGGTGCATGGGTCTTTACCTTACAAAACTAGGCCTAAAAGGGTAGTTCCCATGGTATTCAGGAACTAGGGAAAGAAAAAAATGTTTAAGTTCCTGAAGTTCTTTTCTTTCTCTTCAAGGAATTTGAACAGGGCTGCAGCATTAGAGTCAAATAGGGCGGTATTAAACAGTGGTGCATTCAAAAGTTTTGCCTTGAAATCCTCAGGCAAAGGCTGCAATCTCAGCTAGGAAAATCTCTGGAAGACAGAAACAGATGCTGCTGATCTTGCAGACACTTCAACTGCATCACAGCTACATTTAATGGAATGCCTGGTAACCTGGGATGAAAGCTGCCAAGAGGGAAGAAAGCTGGGATTTTGTTGCAGTCTGGAAAGTCTGTCAGCAGTTTAGAGGCCTGTGAAAGTAGGGCCAGAACATACTTAGATGTGTTTCTGATAATTAAAGGCCCTAAAGGCTAGAGCAGAAGTGCAGACCTTTTCCCAATTCTCTCCATCATATTACTGTCCTTATCTGAGGGCAGGACTTTGGTGGAGGGCAGTAACTTAGTGTTTTTTTCAGCAGAGAGAGAGAGATCACAAATGGGTCTGCAAAAGGACATTTGTACAGGTGGCTACTGTCTTCAGGAACTTTACAGAACCTGTCTGGCCTTTTTTGGAGCAGGAGTGTGTGAATCAGGGTTTTTTGATGCTACAAGAAAAGCATGTTGGAAAGCTGGCAAAACAGGTGGAATGGCTGAAAGAGCAGGAGAACCTATTTGTAAGAGGTCATAGTATCTCTTTTGTACTTCTGAAACCTGGGAGCTTTCCTACTTGAAAAATTCCCTCATTCTGGAGATAATCTCTCCAAATGTAATATCCTCCTCTGGAATCAACTTCAGGGGAGGCATAACGCAGCGGATATTCTACTTGAGTGGAGTAGGCCAGGGACTTGTCAGAAGATGATTCCTCTTCTTCGGAGGGCTCCTGTTCAGCAGATATACTCCTAGGTGGAGGGGAAATAGGAGATGCTGGAGCAGGTGGCTGTAAAGAGGAAGGCCCAAGTACCAGGAAGGCATTCAAAATCCCCTGTGAAAATGCTTGCCAGTCTGCGGAAGGCTCCTGACTAGGAGATGCATGCTGCTGTTTGTTTCCTCTTGAGAGGAAGGCTTAACCCAAGGCTGGAAAGGAAGAGCCAACGTAGGCCTATTTTCCGAACCAGCAAAACCTAAATGGAAGGAAAAGGGGAGGTACTACGAGGAACAGCTGAAGGAGTGAGCTGCGGTTCCCCTTATCGTCCATAATGGATGTCTGCGTTACCTCTGTGGATATGCTGAAGAACCCCCCCTCATAGCAGCTTCTAAAACAGTACTCACTGGAAGAGGAGTACAAGACACAGTACACACCTCCGAGGCTTCATCGGCCTTGAGAGGGGCAGCTGAACAATCAGCCCTTACTTTTTTGCCTTTTTCTTCGGGGGCTCACCCGAAGGACCTGGAGTACCTTCCATACCTAGCGCTAGTTCCTTAAGTCTCTTGTTTTCAAGATATATATTAAGGGCAGACAGATGACTGCAGAGCACTTTAGGGACAAAACCCTGACAGATGGCACAGGCCCTGTAGTCATGATTGGAACCCAGACAGAAAACACACTGGTTGTGGTTGTCTTTGTGTGGAATCTGTCTTCCACAGTGACACTTGCCCTTCCTGGATGACATTAATCTGTAACAAGCATGCAGTAGCGTAAAAGGTTTTCCCCAACTGGGCACTTATCTGAATTGAAGGAAACTTTTGGCGAGCAGACGGATGGTGGAAGCTGTTGTCAGACAAGTCCTGAGGATGGTATGTGCCGACGTCACTTTTATGGCCAATGTCGGCTGTTCTATGTGCAACGTCACACGTACCTTACAGTAGCTCAACTCTTTGGTACACTGGCCAGACGTTCAGGTCACCTAGGCGAGGATCTCCCTCACATTATGAGTAGTGCAACATGGGAATAGAAGGACATCCTGATCTCTTGAATGCATGAATTGATGCCTGGTCAGAATGGTAAAGAGTCAGCTGTCTAGGTAGGGAAACATCTGGAATCCCTGCAGTCTAAGTTATGCTGCTACTACTGCCATGCATTTGGTAAACACACGGGGAGGCTGTGGTGAGTCCAAAGGGCAGTACTCTGAATTGGTAGTGACTGGCTCTGAGCCAAAAGCATAGGTACTTTCTGGATCACTTATTTATCTTTATGTGATAGCAGAATGGACTGAACCGTAACTACCAGGAACTTGGTTTGTTGAACAAATTTGTTTAGATTTGTGAGATCCAAAATAAGTCTCTAGTCCCCTGTCTTTTTGGGCTAAAAAGAACCAAGTAAATTCCAGATACTGTCTGGTCTGGTGGGACTTCTTGGATGACTTTTTTCTAGCAGCTTTCAAATCTGAATAGCTGCTTGATTGTTCTGACAGCATGGAACACTGGTGAGTTTTTTGGGAATTGGAAGTAGTAGGGGAAACTGGAATTATATAACCTCTGGATATACTCCTCTGCACCCAAATGTCTTTTGTTAAATCTACTTAGCCTCTCTGGTGCAGAGGCAACCTTCCTTGACTATCCCCAGAGCTGGAGAGTTGGGGCCTCCATTCAGGAGAACTGGTAGGGTTTATCAGAGAAAGATTCTCATGAACCTTGGTTTTGCAGGCCACCTCTGCCATGAGGGTGACAACAACCATTGGAGTTCCCCTGTCTGCCTCTGGGGGCACTTCCTCCATGTGTGTCATGAAATGGACTTTGGGATTTTTTTAACCACATTTTCCAGCCACTCCACTGATTCCTGGACAAGGATCATTGGTGGGGGCAGAAAAACGTATGTCCAAAGCAGACAAGTTCTTTCCATCTTTCTCACACCTGGACAGCATTTCTTTCATTTTACGGCCAAAAAGGGTAGTTCCATCAAAGGAAGCATTGATAAAATTGGACTTAAATGGCTCCACAAAATCACACAAGCGCATCTAGGCATGCCTCCTCATGGAAATGCTTGAACCTGCAGCTCGTCAGGTTATTTCCACTATGTTAGAAACTTGACCTCATTGAGCTACTGGATATAGCCTGCATGGTTGCCAACTGAGAAGTTACTGAATCTTTAATCTCTGCAGAGGGTGGTTCCTGAGACAGCATTTGAGAATTCCTTTGTAAAATCTCTCTGAAAGTCTAACAAAATGTGCCAGATAGTTCAGCGACTGCAAGGCAAAGGTTGCTGAAGCAAAGACATGCTTCCCTAGTCTGTCCATTGCCTGCGACTCTCTGTTGGGGTGGGTGGACAGTGGAATTCTCATCAGCTAGTTCCTTTTTTGCGGCTGCCGCAATGACCATGGCATCAATTGGAACTCCTTTTCCCCAAAACTGTCTGTCCGCAGGTGGGGCCATTATCCTATCCGGTCTCCGAGGTATGGGTTCTATGGAGTCAGGCTTCTTCCATACCTGCCTAGAGATCATGTCCATAAGCTTGTTGGCAGGCAGAGTCACCCAGAACGTACAGAGTCCTGTACCAAAAGCCTCTAGGAGAACGGATTCCTCTGGTGTAGGGTTGGAGGATGTCCAGCCTCCTCTCTGTTTCAGAAATTCTAGGATGTCTCCGAAGGGAACACCTTCATGAGGTGACTGTGGGGACCCTTTTTGCCTTCGTTGAAACCCATATCTTTGGTGACAGACTCCTGTGGGAGTCTAGATGCTTCCTCTTGCATGTCCATTTCCTGGGTACTTCCTCAGTGGGATGTTCTGGGGAAGTCTTGGAAGAGGAAATCAGAATTCCCCGAGAGGGAACCTGAGGTTTTGGTACAGAATGTCCCAATGGAGAGAGTTGTTCAGGCTCCAGGCACTGGGGTAAGCACAGTGGAATAGGTAGGATCTGAGGGGCAAGGTTCCGTCAGGACTGCAGAGGTAGCAAACTCTCTCTTCACAGCCTCGCAAGCAGAACTCAAAGGAGCCAAAGAGAGGCTCTGATCTGAGAAACCAGGTTTCTGAATCATCCCCTCTCTCTGATCCCTCGGCATCACTCCCAAAGAGGAAGATGGAGCTGAACTGTCCAGTGCCGAGGCGGAGAGGAACAGAGATGGCCCCGAAAACGTCGGAGTCGAATGCTGGAGCCCGGACCCAGCAGGAAAGCTTCAGCTCTGACAGCTCTCCAGATCTGAAAAGATCTGAGGTCTCAGAGACCATATCGGATCTGAAGATACGGAGATCCTTGGATCTGTGAATGACAGATCCAGACGACTGGGAACCTGAAGCTCTAAGACAACAGATAAGAGGAGGAACTTGCATGGGTGATGTGGTGGAAGGTAGGGCAACTTGACCCAAAGGGGTAGGCACAGAGGGAAAAAAAAAAATCTGCCCTTGTAGAGAGAGGATCTTCCTCATCACTCTTTCCACATCGTCTTCTGAGTGTAGAGTGGCTGCTGGTCTCTGCAAAAAAGGTGATGGAAGCATGTCAAGTACTGGGTCAACCAACAGAGAATCTCTAGTACAAGGTCTATATAGAGTATCCTAAGACTGTGTCTGATCCAAAGATTTTGTCAGATCCAACTTGGACTGAGCCGGAACAGTTATAGTCACTTTAGAAGTCGTAGGATCTGAAAGAGGAGTCGGACCCTGAATTTTCATCTTTTTCTGATCCGAGGTTGAGACTGGATGTTTAGCACTCCTTTTCCGGGAACAGTCCAAGGAAGATTTTGATGAGGTGGAAGGCTTCGACTTTGGAGACTGAGATATGGCTTCTCCAAAACAGGAACGGAGGTGACCTTTTAATGTCAACTTATTTTTATGTTCAGTTAAGCCGCACAGATTAAATCAATGGCAAATCGAGCATTCTTCCTATAAGTAAAATGGACCTAAGCAGTACACGCAAAGTAAGTGCGCATCTGAGAGAGGCAACTTCAAGATAAAGACAATTCAAAATAGTAAGCAACTCTTTTTTTTTTTTTTTTTTTTAAACAGGATAGAAAAAGAAAGCTGAGGAATACCATCAATCATATGAAGAACTACGACCAGGTCATAAGGAAAAGGAGATACCAATGATAGTATCTAGCAGTACTAAATATGAAAGGGAGAGAAAGGACAGCAGAAGCAGTACAAGAATAAAGAATTACAACACTCTAAGGACAGTAGAAGAGAAGGTAAGGCAAGGAAATACCATCAATAGTATGTCAGGAATACGACAAAGTCATAAGGGAAAGGGAGAGAAAGAAAAACAGTAGAGATCCTAAGCCAGAAAGAGTAAAGACTAAAAGTTAAAAGGTAAGCTAAAGAAAAGACTGTTCGATGGTAGAAAAAAAATGTACTTATACAATACAGCGCAAGAGAAACTGGTAGACCATGTCTGTTAGCTAGAAATAGAAAACGAGGATCTGAGATAATTGGCATGGTGCATTGTAGGTAAGGAAGAAGCTTGAGAGATCTTTTGTCTGTGGC